>NW_006399896.1:1582570-1606468 GCF_000299155.1 Elephantulus edwardii
GCTGTGAATTATTTGAACTGTTCCCCTGAAAGAGTTCCCAGGGTTTTTTTTCCTAGAGTCTAGCGGCTCAGCACACACCTCCACCAGCACTTGTTGAATATACTTTTCTCCGGCTCAGCTGTGTGTTCTTTGGAGCCTGTGGACACACTGCCCGTTTGCCCTGAAGAGGTTCAAGAGATCTTGGGGTAAAATGGCAGTTTGCTCATCAGAGATCAAAACACACAGGCAGGTCCCAGATGCCTCCACCGCTGGGAACACGCTTGCACCCCGTGTCTGGGCAGGGTCACCCAGAAGAGGAATCGTGAACCTCCCCCCTCCCCCCAGTGGCCTGGCCAAAGGTCACAGCCTCGCCTTGTTTATTGGCCATTATCTGTACCCTCCAGTGCCTGAGGCGAGGCAGTCCACGTGCCTACGGACTCAGCCTCATCCTCTTTAAAGGTTTGTCAGCAGCTAGGGTGGTAAATGTCTCAGCCATCAATCCCCTACGACTCACGGTGATCCTATGAATAGCAGGTCTAAACTTCGTCTGTCCTGCACCTCTGATATATCCAAGCCCATTCTTCAGTCACTTTGTCCATCCATCTTCTCTTTATTTGACCCTCCACCTTTCCCAACATGTTGTCTTTTTCCCCAAGGACTTGGTCCTCCTAATAACATGCCTAAAATATGTGAGACCGAGTTTCACCATCCTTGCTTCTACAGAGCACCCCTGTCATACTTCCCTCCCGGGCAGACTTGTTGGTATTTCCGGCCGTCTCCAACACCACCACTCAAGACATCAGTTCTGTGTCGTCCTTATTCATTGTCCACCTTCAGATGCACAGGAAGTGACCAAAAAGGCCATGGCTTGAATCAAACCCTAAGTCTTTTAAACTGGTATTCATGCTTTTTAGCACTTTGAAAAGATCCTTGAGAGCAGATTTTCCCAGTGTAATAAACCTTTTGATTTCTTGACTGCTGTTACCCTGGTTGATGTTTCCCTGGTTGGTGATTGTAGGTCCAAGTAAAATGGCATTTTTCAGTCTTTTCTCAATCTATCATGATGTATTGACTAGGGAGGATAGAAGGAGAATTGATGCCTTTGAGCTGTGGTGCTGAAGAAGAGTATTAAGAATACCATGGACTGCTAAGAAAACAAACAGATTCATCCTGGAAAGGGTTAAACCGGGCGGCTCCTTGGAGGCAAGGATTCTGAGGCTCTGTCTAACATACTTTGGACATGTTGTAAGGAGGGACCTGTCCTTGGAGAGGGACATCAGGCTTGGGAGGGTGGAGGGACAGCGCAGGAGGGGAAAGGCCCTCTATGAGGTGGATTGATTCAGTGACTGGGATAATTGAGATGGGAGTGTCAGAGAGAGTGCAATTGGCACAGGACAGAGCAGAGTTTAGGGCTATTGTACATAGGGTTGCTAGGAGTCGCAAGCGACTGACGGTTTATAACATCATGATTTATTGGTTCAGTGGTGAGGATTTTTGCTTTCTTAGACTTGAGATATAATCCGTAGTGAAGGCTACAGTTTTTGATCTTCAGCAGAAGTGAAGTGCTTCAAATCCTCTTCACTTTCAGCAGGTAAGGTTGTGTCATCTAGTCATTTTGTTTGAACACAGTACAAACAAAAGTGGTGCGTGCGAACACTGGACTCAGGAAGGGAAGTGAGAGGACATTGTCCCATTAGGATTAGCACACCCCTTCTGCCTTTCTAAAGAGTGGCGTTTATCCAAAAAGTACCCATTTCCTCAGAGGAAGGCAAGAAAAGTAACCCGGCTTCAACATAATTCATTGCCAATCCCATCAAAACCAACTCACAGCTGATTCTCCCGTGGGTTTCAGACTGTAAAGGATGCAGGAAGAGATTAGGAGTTAGGGGAGGTGATTTTTCCATGCTTCATGCAGCAGGTGGAGTGCCTGGGTGGTTCTCACGGTCAGAGCGCTCAGCTGCTGACCCTGTGTGTGGAGATTCACATCCACCCACAGGGGCTTAGGAAGAACCACATCTGAAACATCAGCCATTGAGGAACCTCTGAAGTACAGTTCACCATTGTATTCTGCTACACACAGATTTGCTCTTGGTTCACATCACCTGGCTAGCTCCTGGCTACATGGTTGGTTAGCAGGTAAAACTGAAAAAGGCTTGAAGCCAGTGGATTGATGGAAACAATTCCACATTAGTAAGGAAGGGCTTTTTCTTTGGGGAATGGTGATTACATTTCCTTTTCATCTGTTAGGTTTTCAAGGCCTTTGTCCAAGCCCCTTCCTGGTTCTGTTTGAAGCTGCTTGGCGAAGTATTATGATCTTATGGAAGGAGCCCCTAGGGAAAAGATGACTTCACACGCCCTCCTGCTCCTGATTGATGGCCCCAACCAGGGACCCCCAGTGCTGAGCCATTGTCATCCTCTGGACGGATAAGGGGGCTGTGTGCCTGGGATTCCTGGTGGTCTGTGCCCCAGTTATTCATTCATATGGTGTGTTTGTTGTTGTTAAAGTGCTCCTCCCTGGGAACACTTCCCCTGGGAGAGGGGAAGGAAGCATCCGTTAGTTGTACTCTTCAATTGCCAACTACTCTACCTATGATATCTCTGCATCCCCTCAGGAACCTTGGAGAGCTGTTACCATCCCCATTTTATAGTAAAGAAAATGAATGTATGTATGGAAGTTAAGCCATTTGTTCAAGATCTCCCAGCTAAGAGAAAGGAAGAAACCTAAGCCTCCTCAATGGAACCAGTCTGCAGGACTGTCTCCATTAACCACTGGCTCTACCTTGAGACAGAAAGAACTAGAAGGTGCCCAGTTACCACTACCACATGTTCAGAACTGTGCCACAGAAGATGAATCCTGATAGAAAAGAAGAAAAATGTGGAAAAGAGTATCAGATTCTAAAAGAATCCACACTTGCCAGATCCATTTAGACAAGAAGAGTCACTGAGACTATTGTCCCAAGATATTCTTATAACCTCAAAGCAAAGAGACCTTCTAACTAAATAGCAGCTGAGCTCAAAAGTATAAAATGTCACTTTAAACCCTGTATGACTGTGATTTTTTTTAAATGAGACCAAATAGACAACAGCTACTCTAAAGCACAAATGAGAAGTCAAGAGACAGTCAGAATATAGGAATGAAAGAATGAGAACAAAACTAATGATAATATTGACACTATATGAAGAGTGTAACCAATGGCACCAGACATTATGTGAAGAAATGAGGCAATGGCAGTATGCTTTGCTGTGCATATTTTCACCCAAAATATAAGAAAGTCTTTTTTAAAAAAGAAAAACAAAACTCTCCCAGCTAAAAAAGCAACATATCTGAGAGTTGGAAGTCTTCCCTGGCCTGTGCCAATGCAGAAACAGTGGTATGAGGGAGAGAAAAAAAAAAATCTTCAAAATTTAGCTTGTCAGTCTCCTTGCCTAGCCAACTGAGAGCCACAGTAAGAGCGAGAAATGAGCTTATCAGTCATGTCCCTAAATGTCAAACAACAACACCCCCCCCAAGAAAACCAAATCTTACTGTCAAGCTTATTTCTACTCATAGCAACCTTACAGGAAGTGTTTACATTCTCCATAGAGTTTCCAAGACTGCGATCTTCATGAACACAAACGTGTTTTTCCCACAGAGGTGGCAGTAAGTTTAAATGTTAACCTTTTGATTAGGAACTGATATCTTAACCAGTGCACCACCAGAGCTATAAAGGGAGAAAGTAGAGTGTGGAGCAACTTTTAGCTTAAGGGAGAGAAAAATAATCACCCACTAGGGACCCGGACTGCCAGTCATAATTCCTACCCTAACCTACTACTAGGTGATTTCCGCTCTCTCTGCCTCATGTCACTTAATCTGTAACATGGGATGAAAATTGCATTGTTAGAGGAGTAAAATACTTAGAGAAACAGCTGGTGCACATTAAAGGTTATATTTTCTAGAGGGTAAAGCTATTGAAGTGTCTAGATAGATGAAAGATGCATAATAGATAATTTATTTCAAAGAAATGGATCACAGAGTTGTAGCAATTGCAGCATTTCACATCTGTAGATAAGGCTTCAGGCTGGAGGCTTCTTCTGACTCAGACAGTTACAGAGGCTGACAAACCCGAAATTGGCAAGTAAGATGGCAGGCTGCTGACTCATGAAGCCTCAGGAACTGTCACATCCTAAAATCATCAGGGTGCATGACAGGATGCTGGCTCATTTCCCAAAAGGATAAATCAGTGCAATAACAAGACAGAAAACTTTGCCAGAATCCCACCAGGAAACCTTTCCTTGCAACTAGTCGACTCTAATACTAGATCCCAAAATGGAGGAATATAATAGAATTTCTGCAGGACCCCTGGGAATCATGGCCCAGTCACATTGGCACATTCCCTCATCACCACAGTCTATCTTTTGTTGGTTTGCACCTATCCAAGTCTTTTTAAACAAAGACAATTATAAAGTCATACTTAGTTCATATAAGATACAACTAATGTGCAAATGAAAATGCACTACCTCTGCTTATCTCTTACATTTTATAATTAGTAATAGAATAAAGGAGGGAGGAAAACAAAGATATTTTACACACATTTAACTAAAATAATGAAAGTGAAGCCTTCCTTTCTGTAACTTATCATATATTCATAGCTAACATACAGGACTGTTTTCTTCTACCACCCATTCTGCATTCCCTTTGCCGTAGGGAAGCACCTTTGCTGGCCATGATTCTTCTTTGCCTGATTGAGTGAGTTTATTATGAAATGTCTGGCATTGTCAGAGTGAAGTTGCTGTACTTTTTCTGTTTACATTAGAGATAGGAAATGGTAGCACTGATTACTCTAAGGGAATCACCTGTATACCTGATACAATGTTTATCTCTGCTAAGTGATATTTCTCCTTGTCAATCAGAATCAGTCACACCAGCCATTTGTTGACTCAGAGGCATGAAGAACTCAAAGTGGCCACTTAGTATTCTTAACTTCTTCAATGGAATCAGTATTGTGTATACAAGTAGGAATGCTCTTTCCTTTGTGTTAAGCCCTCTAGACCAACAGTCATTGGGAAATGAGGCTGAAATGTAAATCAGTCACTAGGCATAATAGTGAATGATGCCACTTCGATATCTATACCTTGATTATATATCTGTGAGTTCTGGCCATGGGAAAAATAGCATGAAGTATATTTAATAAAATGTTTGATTTAAAGCATATACCGCCTCAAAGTTAAGTCCTCAACTCTGCCTCATAGCTCTAGCATTGTGTCTTTGAAGATTATCTCACTATTGTAAAATGCCAGATAATTCAGTGTTATGCGGGATAATGTTAAAATCAGTGAATTCTGTGAGCATAGGCCTATTAAAAACTTTTCTGTGAAGTGATTCCCTTGATCCAAGATGATACTGTAAGGCATACCATAATGATGGATAAGGTAGTTTGTAAGTTTACATATGACAGTTTGGTAAAATCATTGTGTGCAGGAAAGGAAAACTTATACCATCAGTAAGTATTTATTCCAGTAAGAATAAGACACTAACCTTTCTTTACATAAGACAAGGGGTCTACTGTAAACAACTTGCCACCAGGTTACTGGCTGATCACCCCTAGGATTCCTGTTGTGTCAGAGACACAGTGTTGGTGTCTGCTTCTGGTGGATTAGGCACCTAGCAGTGGCTATAACCCAGTTAGCCTTTGTGAGTGAAAGTTTGTATTGTATTATTAAGCCAATGCATAACCTCCATTCCTGCTGCCATGGCCACTTTGTTTCTAATCCTAATGGATCATAATAGAAGTTACTGGTTTCTACAGAACATGTAGAAACAATCCATTTGGGAGATCCAAGATGGTGGCGGAGGCAGAGACAGCATGGTGAGCTGTGGGAGCAGTGAACCACTTAAAGCAGGGCCATTATGGCCTTCCACAGACTTCAGCTTATTGATAATTGAACACTTAAACAGTTGATGACTGGCCATCAGTGAAGATCGAGGCTCAACAACAGGAATTCAAGGATTCCCAAGGAGAAATGGGTGAGGGTTGTGGCTCCCAACCCCCTCCCACAGAGCCCGCGCCATGCAGTACAGCCGCTGTAGCTCCATGAGACTTCCACAGCCAGAACGAATGGATACCCTCACCCAGGATGGATGCTGGGCACCAGCCCTCCTCAAGACTGATACAGTGAAGCCACCACACTGCTGCAAGGTGGACTTGTTCTGGAGAGAATTCTTGGAGCCAGGATGGCAGCTGTGGGGAAAGCTGGCACCTGCTGGCCGCCCACACAAAAGGGGCCGCACACCCGCCGAGCGCCCATGCGGCGGGGGGTGGGGGGGCACACCCCCAACGGCCACCTGCACTGAAGGGGGCTGCGCACCCCCTGCCGGCTGCCCGTGCTGGGGGGGCACGCCCCACTGGCCACCTGCGTAGGAGGAGGGGGATGGGATGCATGCCCGCCATCTGCAGGTTTGGGTTTCCTTGGACAGGCCAAAGAAGATGATTACCTATACAAAGGATTGCTGAAAGTCACTGTGAGTCTGATGAACTTAACAGTGGCAGCATGCGCAAGAGGACCGACATCCTAAATGCACCACGTATTTTCTTCTGTTGAATGCTTCTGCCAAAAGATGGTTAGACCTGGGGGGAGTCTGTTCACAATTCTCAGGTTCCCTTTATCATATATAAAGGGGGAGGGTAGTGACACCTACTTAAAAATATACTATGACTACTTATGGGGGGGCTAAAAGTGGCAGTGCTGGAATAGGAGACACTATCCCTGGCGAGGGGACCAGTCTGGGGCAGGGGCAATTGGAGGGGGAGTATACCAGCCAGCTCCTGGAGGGTGTTGCCCTGCCCGGGGTGGGCTGCCCTCGGCCCCCTGCTCGGGGTGAGCCGTCGCGGCCCTCTGCCCGGCTTGGGGTGAGCCATCGCGGCCCTCTGCCCGGCTTGGGGTGAGCCATCGTGGCCCTCAGTGTGAGCTCCTCAGTCCCCAGATTGTGCCATCTGACCCCTGGCCGGGGAGGGGCGGGGCGGGGAGAATGCCTAGGGTATCCAGAGAATGTTACCTAGGCCACCTTCTGCCACCCTCCCCCCCCAGTAAACCTGAAAGCAACACCCTCAAAGCCCTTCTATTTGTAACTCACAAGTTTGTTCTCTCTAGGTTTGCTCCCTTTCCTATAGGTAACCTTAACACTGAGTTTTACTCCAGAATTGACCCTGAAGCCAGTGCCAGTGACAAAAAAGGAAATACAACTGACAGCTAAGGAAGCAAAGAAGGATGGAGCCTCTGGGTTCAACCAGCCATCCCCACTGGACCCACCTGGGAAAACACTTTGCAGTCCAGAGGGGAGCAAATGACAGGAAAATATCTTCTAACAGAGCAAGAAGGCAAGCAGCTTTAACCCAAGACCACCAGTAAGGAGATAAAGCGTCCTCCCTTTCCCCCTTTACATCTACACCCCTGTTCAGCATGAAGAAGGCAGAGAGTCGGCATCCAATTCCCAAATCAATAAGACAGTTGGTTTAATTACCATTGGAAAATGCTTGCCATTCCTCTGTAGCATCTGGTCCCCACTGGACCCTCATCATTTCCTTCACCTGCTCCCCCCACCAACCAAACTGTGCAGCTCTGCAACTGCATCCTGGCCCATCCTCACCCTTCTGCCCCCAACTCTCACCTCCTTGTACCCCCAATATGTTTTTCCCAATAAAAGAAAAAAAAAAAGAAACAATCCATTTGATTGTTAAAACTTTCTCAGCCACAGTCAAACTGTGGTGAGAATTCATATGACAAGCAAGTATTTTCACTTTAGTTCATTTATAGACGTCTATTCTCATGCCTTTGTCTCTAAACATCCAATAAATAATTGACTACAGTCCATAAATCACTATATCCATCTATCTTACCTTTAAAGCCAAATAAACAGGCAGATGCACAGCTCAAAGTACTGCCTATTGAGAACACTGTCATTCAGGGAGGTCTCAGATAGGTGATGAAATGTTACTCCTGTTCACTTCCAAGTGGTCTCTGTATATCTTGCAGAACTATCTGTAAACCAGGCATTGGTTTCCTGTCCTCAGTCAACTGATTGTAGAGAATGCTCCATTAGTTCACAGCTCCTGAGTGACAGAAGTTAATGTGAAAGTAATGAGGACCATGGGTACTTGAGTTGCTTCTTCATTTACTTGTGCCTTTAAGTCCGACTCAAGCCCCTCACCCCCCACCCGCACCCCACTCCCATCACCCTTTGAAGCCTTATTTTATATATACATCCGTACATCCGTGCATGTCAGATTTATGATTGTCTGAATCAGACAGCACTCAGTTCATTGAGGAAGGATGTAGTCCTTGGAACAATCAACTGTACAAAATCAAAAGGGCAACCTTATCCCAGGGATAAAGCTTAGAAGGTTGAAAGGGAGAAGATGGAAGGATGAATGGGAATGGTGCTATTACAGTGTGGGACCTGCAATCAATGTCATAAAACCAAGTATGAGTGAGTGAGCGAGCAGAATACCAATCTACTCTGTAAACTTCAACTCAAATCATAGCAAAAGGCTTTTAAAAATATATATTAGAGGTTGGTTACATAATACTGTGATAAAACACTGAGACTCGTGGCTTATTCAGATTGACATAAAGTCTTAATCATCACAAACTGCTTGGCTGTTAGCTAAGGGAAACAGAAAAGAGGCCCAATTAGCCTTTATTTTCTAATTGTTTTATTGTTATCACTGCAAATATAATTGACTCATGAACAACGTGGAAGAGCTGGGCTTGCCAACACCTATCACCTTAAAAAAATCCATATAACTCAGAACAACTATGAGATATCATCTCACCCGAGTCAGAATAGCAAAATTTAACAGAACAGCAAGCAACAAATGCTGGTGAAGTTGTAGAGAAACTGGAACCCTTATTCACTATTGGTGGGAGTGTGAAATGGTGTAACCACTGTGGAAGTCGGTATGGCGCTTTCTCAAAAAGTTTCAAATAGAGATACCATTTGACCCAGCAATTCCACTACCGGGCATTATACCCCAAAGAGACCATAACTGACATCCTAGCAGATATATGCACACCCATGTATATCGCGGCTTTGTCTACAATAGCAATGATTTGGAAACAACCTAAGTGCCCATCAACAAACGAATGGCTAGAGAAGCTGTGGTATATTCGCACAATGGAATACTATGCTGCATTGAAAAACGAGGACATTATGCTGGGTGAAGTACCTCAGTCACAAAAGGACAAATACTGCATTGTGCCACTGTTGTAAAACAGGACTGACCTCGGGGTTGGGGGGAAACTGAGAAAGATGGGTTCAATAATGTATACTGCATTGAAACAGATGAGGGAGAAAACTGTTTAAGAGGGATATGTTATTAGGTATTTTTTTGTTATGACGGGAGTCCAGAGCAAAGGCTGCATAGTGGAGAGGACCTGGGGGTAGGGATTGTAAATCAATGAAAGAATTTGTTTTTTTCAGTTTTCCAAGAAGGTAGTGTACTAGCAGTGAGGGATGGTAGGGGAGAAAAGTGCAACAATGAATGAATTGAAATCTAAATTGTCTGAAAATTTTTATTGAAATTAACAATAAATTAAAAAACAATCCCTATAACTTTGACTCTCCCAAATAGAACTACTATTAGCCTGCTATTGGCCTTACCAAAACTTGGTCAATTAACACATATTTTATAATAGATATCCTATACTGCTTGACATAAAAATAATATTTTCAATATGAGATGAAAAAGGTATTTAGGGCAAAGTACAAGATTACCTATCTCCTTACATAGCTATAGCAGTGGTTTTATGAATTTCCCTTTGTTGGGGAGGTTTTATTATTTTTAAAATTAATTTTAATTAAAGTTTTCAGAGACAGGATTTCCAGTCATTCATTGTTGCATTTTTCTTGTTGCCTACCCCCTCCCCCTCAATTCACTTTTCTCCTTGGTGAGTAAAAGGAAAACTCATTACTATGTAATCCCTCCCTTCAAGTCCACTGCACTGTGCAGCCTTCATTCTGGACTCCTGTCATGACAATAATATCCAATAATATATCCCTTTTAAATAGTTCTCTCCCTCATCTTTTGCAATGCAGTATACATCATTTCTCCCCTTCTTCTCTGTCTTCCCTTAACCCCAGTGTCAGTGCTATTTTATAATAGTGGCCCTATGCAATATATGTCCTTTTGTGACTGAGATATTTCACTCAGCATAATGTCCTCTAGAGTCATCCACTTAGCATTGTATTTCCAATGGAATACTATTTCCAGTGGAATACTATGCAGCACTGAAAAAACCAAAGTTTTATTATTTTAACAGTAGTTCTAATAATGAATTAATTTATCTTGAAATGGCAAGCAACAATAAGCAACAATCTATGGAACATAACAGGCAATTCAAATTTTCTTAACTTTTCTCTGCTTCTTGGAATCTCTTCTGGCATCCTTAGTAATACTTCACTGGGATCTATGATGTTAGTCCAGATTTATAGTTTTTCAGTGAACAGGATGAAGAGATTCTAGAACCAAAAAAGAATACTTTTTGCAGTGATACACAATTTACTAGAGAGATGTACTACTCACATGGAGATGATTAGCATCACATGCTGTTTCTTTTAAAAAGTGTGTGTAAGTAGACCTACACGATTCAAACCTGTGTTGTTTAAGTACCAGCTATATACTTAGGAAAGCATTTGCTAGTTCAACCATTTCTACATACCTAATTCAGTGATACTGATAATCCAGTAATAACCTACCTTTTTCCTGATTGTTGTATCACCATTAATATAAATCCAGTGCCTCTCAAACAAAAACTTACCTTTTCTCCCTCTCTCTCATCTTTGGTGGCCACCAATAAGCTTTTATTCCTATGCATTTGCTTTTTTCATTTAAGTGCGATCATATAATAGTTATCCTTTTGTGATCAGTGTTTTTGTCCAGAATAATATTTTTAAATTCATCAGGATTGTGCTGTACATCATGTCTCTTTATGACTGAGTAGTATTCTATTGTGTGCATTTTGTGTATCCATTCATCTTCCAGTGGACATTTATGTTGTTTCCACCATTTACCTGTTATCAAGAGTACTGTGAATTTGTGTTCATTCCTTTCCTTGGATTTCCATGAATTAAAACTTGGTGAGGGGGATCAGAATCCTTTATTATATCACTGTAGTTGTTGCTAGATGACCTCAAGTTGGTCCAACTCATAGCAACTCTGTGGCTGAAGCACTTGCCAGATCAGTGTTCAGCTGTGGTCCTAACAGCATTTCACACCTTCAGAAGTCTGTTGTATCCATTTCTTAGAGCTGGTTTCCTTTTTGAAGATAGAGGTAGACAGAGAGCCCCAGGAATACTGAGTAAACTCCAGACATCTCACTCCGATAGCTTCTGTAGCAAATTACCATAAATGTAGAGTCTGAAAATATCACTGACTTGATTTCTGGAAGCCAGAAGCCTAAAGTCTATTTTTTTACATTAACCTGGAAGTTGAGAAGGCTGATCCTTTCTGGAGACTCAATTCCTGGCTCAGGATTCCATTTTCCATCTTAAAATTGAACAGAGTATCTTCAAATCTCCTGTCTTCCTTAGTCTCCTTCCTTCTGATTCTGCCTCCTCATTGTTACTGTTATTGTCTGTTGCCAGAGTCAGTTCCAGCTCATGGAATTGGCCCATGTGTGTCAGAGCAGAACTGCTCTGAAAGGTTTTCAATCTAGTGATTTCTCAGACGCAGACGCAGATCATCAGCCTGCCTTCCACGGTGCCACTGTTGGTGTGATGGTGGTGTGGGTTCAAATCACCAAACAATGGGCCTGTAGTAGTTGAACACTTCAACTGTTTGCCCACTGCCTTCTTCCATACCCTTCATCTAAAGACCCTTTAGAATAATTTGAGACGATGTTCATAACCTTGGCTACTGTAACCTCAACATCCTTAAATTAATCCCATTTCCTTTTATTCATATGTTGTTGTTGATTGGCTTCTAGTTGAGCATGACTCATAGTGACCCTATGAAACAAAAGGCCTGAAGACCCTCTACAACTGTCGACATTTACCAAAGTTTATAGTTTCCAGAGGCATGTTATTAAGGAAGTGGATGCCACTCCTGCTTCTAAACCTGTCATAGTATGTTATTGTTGTTATGTGTCATTGAGTCGCCTGTGATGTATAGTGACCTGTGATGTACAGCAGCTCTGAACCCTTCCCTGTCTTGAGCCAATCTCACTAATTCTGACACATCAACCCCTATTGCCCCAGTTACTGTATCAATTCATTTCATCCAGGGTCTTCCTCTGCTATGTTGTTTGTCCACCCTTCCAAAAACCAATCTCTCCTGGCCATGTGCCCAGAGTAAGTGAGGCAGATCTTCAAAATCCTAGCCTCCAAGGAAAGACGTGGTTTCACATTCTCCAAAATAGACCTATTTGTTTTCTTGGCAGTTCATGTTATGTTCAAGACTTCTCCTGCACCACAACTCAAAGGCATCGATTCTTCTTCTGTCATCCTTAGTCATTGTCCAACTCTCTGAAGCATAACAAGTAACTGAGAAAACCATGGCCTGGATTAGACGCACCCTTGTATCTAGACTGACATCCTCTTCAGCTCTCTGGAGAAGTCCATGACAACAGATTATCCCAAAGCAGTTTATCTTTTGATTTCCTGACTGCTGGTGTTAAGAGTGTTGATTGTGGAGCTGAGCAAGCTGTAATTGCTAACAACCTCAATCTCTTCTCCATCTAATATGATGCTGCCAGTTGGCCCAGTGGTGAGAATCTTTGTCTTCTTGATGTTGAGATTCAATCCATATTGAAGACTACAGTCCTTGACCTTTTGTAGCAAGTTCTTCAGGCCTTCTTCAGTTTCAGCAAGCAAGGTTTTGTCATCTGCATTTCATAGGTTGTTAGTCAGTCTTCCTCCAATCTTGATGCCACACTCCTCCTCATAAAGCCCTGCTTCCTGAATGATCTGTTCTGTATACAGAAGAGGGACAGGGACAGGATGCATCCCTGACACACTCCTTTCCTGATTTTGAACCATGCAGTGTTTCTTTGCTCTGTATTCATATAAGGTAACTTACTCTGAGAATTAGGACATGGCATCTTGGAAATCATTATTCAACCAACAGGCTCCACTGTGGTCCACATGCTTCACCAATCTTCTGAGAGATTATATGGGTTGTAAACTCTACTCAGATATAAGAATCCAAAATCTCCCTCAAATGGCATTGAATTGGTCCTTGATAGATATTTTATATTCCTTGTCTCGTATTTCTCAAAATCACTGTTTTGACACTGCTCTAGTTAATGAACTATTTTAGTAATATTTTTTCCTATATTGCATAGATTAAATGACATGCACATAAAAAAAATAATTGGTGAAGAAAATGGGTGTAGAAGTACTGAAAAAGCCAAAGTTAATGCAGGCAGCCTGTGATTGTAGTAGCCTTGTTTCTACAGTTTTTCTCTTGTTCCTGGAAAAGAGTTTTCTTTGTTGTGAATTTAAAAAAAGTAAAATTCTTCCAGTGATTTCATTCACACTTTTATAGAAATGTATCTCTTAACAACGTGTGCATCTCTTAGCAACACTCTCCCACTCATGCACATTCATAGCCCCTAATGTCCAGAATGTCCAGAAACTGGATCCACAATTAACATCCTTGGTACCAGCAGTCGGGAAATAAAGAGATGCATTGCACTGAGAAAATCTGCAGTTAGGGACCTTTCCAAGTTATTGAGGAGTAGTGATGTCAGTTTGAGGACTAAAGTGCATCTGATTCAGGCCATAGTCTTTCTGATTACCAGCTCTGCATCTGAGACTGGGCAATGAATAAGGATGGTAGAATAGACATCTTTGAGCTGTGGTGTTGGAGAAGAGCACTGAACATCCCATGGATGGCCAAGAGAACAAACAGATATGTCTTGGAGATGATGTACCTGGAGTGGTCTTTGGAGGCAAGAATGATGAGGCTTCACTTCACATGCTTTGGGTTGCTAGAAGGCGCTATTCCTTGGAGAAAGACATGGTGTTGGGAAGGGTGGAGAGGAAGACCCTCAACCAGATGGATTGACATTGTGACTGCTGCAATGGGCTCTTGTGTGTCAGGAAGTGTGAAGATGACACAGGACATGACTGGGTTCAGATCTTTTGTTCATAGGGTTGCTGTGAGACATACTCAACTAGACAGCACCTAACAACAATGTCCAGAAACAAATGGGGCATCAATGTCTGGAAAAGACATTTATGACTTCTAACTCTCCAAGAGCTCCTCAGTTAGCCTGCAAGGTATAGGAGATGCTAGAAGCTCTTTCTAGGTGTTAAGGATAACATTTCTAACAGTTGATGGCAAATCCGTTTCAAATCATAGCGTCCCCATGTGTATCTGGGTGGAACTGTGCTTCAGAGGGTTTCTAATGACTGATTTGGGGCAAGTAGATCACAGACCTTCCTTCCAAGATACTTTTGGGTGGACCCAAGTTTCTAGGTATCAGTCAAATACCTAACCATTTCTTTTCCACTGGATTCTACTGGGGATCCAGAGTGCACAAAACAAAATCCCTTTCTTCCTTCTATTTTTGTGGGAGCTCCAGACTACAGAACAGTTAAGTGAATTAGAAATCACAAGACATTATATTCTTAGAAAATTAGCAATAGGTAGCAAAATGGCTCAGAAATGTGTATCACCAATAAACCCAGTGTACTCTGTAATAAGGAGAAGAAAATGCTATTTTGTGTTGATTAAACTACAGTTTTTGGACATTTATACTGTACTTTGTACCAAACAAAGTTGCATAAAATCATTTCATCCTCTTAAAAACTCAGTGAAATGATTACTAAATAGTCTCATTTTATACATGATGAAACGAAGACCAAGGAAAGTTAAGTAAGTGATGGAGCTAGGATTTCAGACCAGGACATGACTGGTTAACTCAGGATTGTATATTACTTTCACAAAAGAAGGGGCATACAATATGGGTATTAAGGATATGGATTCTGAGGTACTAGGATTGAACTTCATTTCTGTGTCTTATAAACTATACAGGCTTTGACAAATGTAACCCCTCTGTGACTGCTTGTTTAATCTCAACATTCAGAGGCCACCAGGAATTCACTCATAACCAAAGTTAGGTATACTTAGGTGACACAATAAAGGAGTTAATGCCTATGAAATTGTGGGATGTATCAAAAACTGGAGACTTCAAATACAGAGTTGAATATTTGAGTCAGAGATGAAGATAAGAAATTGAAAGGTAATGACATACAGGAAATATTCTTGAAGTCCTTGGAAATTGATGAGACTAAGGAACGTTTCTATGGGCAAAAGAAGAGAACAGAGCCCAGGCCAAGTCCTAAAGAACATCAGTGTTTTCAAGGTTAGTTTAAGGGAATATCCAACAAGGATAGCCGAGGAGAGACTGCCTGGACGCAGGTCAGAACCATGACAAACGACGAGGGTTCATGGCTCCTTTGTGTAGTGTCAGATGCTGTTGAGAGATCAGAGAGGGAGAAGATAGAAAAGAGCCTGTTCAATCAGGCAATTAGTCCAAGGAATAGCTAAACGTATGTGTAAAGAAGCTAATGGGTATGATTCAGCGGAGAGTGGAGTGATGGCTCTGGATGGGAGAAGGTCAAAGCCAAAGTCAGAAAGAATATTTGCAGCAAGTCTGAAGGAATAACATTGGAGAGGAGGGCATTTTTCTCTCCTGGAGGGCTGATTTGTAGACTTTATTACAGGAAGATGGATGATGAGTTCCTGAGGACCTTTGCATTCTTTGGAGAAAAAAAAATGAAATATGGAGGCAATTAGTATGATTGAATGTACTGGAGGTGAGAAGGCTCATGAAGAACAGGAAGGATATGGAAAAGTCACGTGGGAGTCAGGGAAAGTGAGTCTGTAGGAGGGAGCACGCACACGCGTGAGCAGGTTTGCCAGGCAGTGTTGGCAAAGTGTCACTGTGTTCGAGAATTCTGAGGGAAACCTGGTTATTGGGATTGGAAGGCCAAAGAGCTGAGGTCAAGTTCAGATGATCTACATCAGAATGTTGAGACCAGTGGGGGCGGGAAGAGAAAGACCAGGAGATATTAGTACAACAGTGTCAGTCATGGAGGTTGCTCTTCATTTTCATGTTGTTGCTCATGTCGAAGCCGTTGTATGTCCCTTGTCCAGCAGCTGGCCTGGCAGAAATAGAGGAGTGCATGGCCCTGCCCTTACCCTTAAAGAGTTAAGAGTTATATTAGGAACTTAGGGCTTCTTGGGATGCAGCAGTTAGAGACCAGCAGAAGGCTAAAAAGGGACACGTGTGAGGGCCAGTTAGAGTTATGGGAAGCAGGCTCAACCTTCAGAGAAGAGAATGAAGCCAGCCATGACCCAGCCTCCTGGTGCTTCAGTAACTTTTAGCTGGAGCAGAGGAGAAGCATACTTCCCCCCCCCCCCATAACTGCAGAATAGATTTATTGACATCAAACCTTGTTTAAAGTCTTAAACATGTAAGTCAGAACATTTTTTATTTCCTCTGAGAAAATATTTTTTAAAAAATCTATACTTAGGTTCTTTATATATTTGCAAAGGTATATAATTGTAAGGTATAAAGGGTAACCTGGTAACTTTTATCACAGTGTATTTCATGAAAACCTAGGATTGCAATTAGCTTTCTGTTCATTACCATGTCACTTGTATTGCTAACCTATTTGCATAATGTACATTGTACATGCTTCATTTCTTACTTTGAAATTTAGATGTAAATCACTTCCCTTCTGAAGCAGATTTTCAAAAGTGTTAAGGGAAAACAGACTTTGGTTTTAGAATGGATATCCTCACTTTTAATTCAGGAGTTCTCTGAAGGATCTGAAAACATGCTGTTTGGCAGCACTTTGCAAGGTGATGACTTGTGTTCCAAGACTCCTTACCTCGTTGCCTACCTTCATATTCTTAAGTTGGCTATGACCGTGGGACCACAGAAATGTGGAAGCACTTTGTTGTGCACCGTCGAGTTGGAATCAAACCATAGCTGACCCTCCAGTGGGTTTTTAGAGGTTAGTTCATCATGTGGGAGTAGATTGACCGTCTGTCTCCCGAGGAGAAGCTGGTGGATTTGAACTGCATACCTTTGCATTGGCAGTGCAGTTCCTTATCACTCAGCCACCAGCGCTCCGTAATGTGAAAACATGGAAGTATAGTACTTGGATAATTGCAGAGATTGGGGCATAATGACTCTTTATGTCATCTTATATGAAGAATGAGGAAGTTACCTAACCTAATCTTTGCTTTGTCTCTTCTCTTTTTGAAAACAGAATGTCGGGAAAATCCTCTCCAAAGGATGTCACTATGTGGTCATCGGCCTACAGGGATTCGCCGCAGCCTACTCCGCCCCATTTGGAGTGGCCACCAGCGTGGTGTCCTTCGTCCGCTAGTGGGAGCTGCTGGGAAGGTGCCCCCAAAGCGAACAGAAACCTCGGCTCTGGAAAGGGGGCAAAACCAAGACTGTTTTGGATTTGACTGCACAAAACATTTAAAAGAAAAAAAAATCTTTCTTTGTGGAACTAGTTGGGTGTTAGGACAAAGTCGTCTCTGCCCTATCTGCTGGGTTTTTCCCATCCTTTGGACTCAGGTGGACCAGATGGCCAGTCCCCGGGAGATCAGGTCATGGTTCAGTTTGAAACTGGAATTAGTTTGCCATGAAGATAGAAGGGGTGTGGTGGAGCAAAATGCTTGACAAATGAGAGTGCTGAAGTGGGTATGAGGAGCGTTTACAAGGAAAAGGAGGATTTGGACATGGATTGAGGTGGTGCTGTCTACACTGGGCAGGCAGTAGGTTGACAGGGCACACACCACCCTTGGTTACCACAATTTGAGGAACTGACGGAGCCTCATGTTTCCAAAGTCATCTTCTCTCGTCTCCTCCCCCACACCCTATCCCACTGCCACTAGGTGCTACTGGCAGATTTGAAAAGGAAAGAAGAAAAAATATCTTAAAGTGAAGGTAATGATGTGTCATAAAACTGAGGGGTGTCTTGTGACTGTTTCAAGTATAAAATCTCATCATTTTTACTATCTCTGGAATGAAATGTAGGCTGGCAACCAGGGAGGGAGCGACAGGATGTTCAGATGCCTACTGGGGTTGGTGTGAGGTCCTGCTCCCAAGGGCTGTTGTGCCAGCCCAGCCCATGAGACTAGACAGACTCCTTTGCACCAGACCCAGGGCCTGCTCTGCCCTCAGCTGAGACTTCCTGATTCCACCGCACAGCCCACACTCACAATGTGCTGTGGGCCAAGCCAGCTCAAGATGATTTGTCTTTGGACAGAGAGGACGAAATTGAGCAAGACGCAGTGCCCATAAATGAAAGTGTATGAGTTAGAAAAGGAACTAGGAAGTAGAAGATGGGTGATACAGAAGTAGTGTTGTTGTGAGGTGCATCAGGTCGACTCTGATCTGTGCCGACCCTATGAATGACAGATCTGAACCTTGCCCCATTGTCTACCATCCTCATTATCTCTGCCCTGCTAAAGTCCACTGTGCTAGGCACTGTGTCAGTACATCTCGTTGAAGGTCTTCCTCTTTTCTGCTGACCTTTCTTAGCATGATGATGTCTTCCTGCAAGGACTGGTTCCCCCTAAAAATATGTCCAAAGCATATTGACATGAAGTTTCACCATCCTTGCCTCTTAAGACGCACTCTCACTGTGCTTCCTTGAACACTGTCTTGGTCTTTTGGCAGTTCATAGTATGTCCTGTACTCTGTCTGCACCACAGGCCAGAACAAAGGGAAGGAATGCTGAAGGAAGAGAGCTGAGCAGAAGATGCCAAAGGGCAGCTTAAGAAGACAAAGCAGAGTATTATCATGAAATGTACGAGGAGCTGGAGATAGAAAATGAAGAAGGAAGAACATGCTTAACATTTCTCAAGCTAAAAAAAATGGAACAAATTTGAACCTCGAGGGGCAATACTGAAGGATTCTGTGGGCAAAGTCATGAATGATGCAAGAAGCACCACAAGAAGATGGAAGGCGTACACAGAGTCACTGTACAGAAAGTTCTAGTCAACACTGAGCCATTTCAGGAAGTGATATATGATGTGGTACTGAAGGAAGAAGTCCAAACTGCACTGAAGGCATTGCCAATCAATCAGTCAAATCCCAGTAATTGATGGACTGCCACTGGAGGTGTTTCAAGAGCCATATGCAACTCTGGACACACTGGCCAGTCTCTGCCAACAATTCTAGATATGGAAGTAGACACTAGCAAAACAGGATGTTGGAAAGAAGCTCAGAGGAATAAAAACTGGGTCTGGGTTATTAAGTTTGGCAAATCATAGGTAAACCAAGCCTTCATATCTAGACAGGGTCCCAGGGCAGCTGAGTGTCTTAAGGGTAAGATGGCTGATGCTTGGAATCCTTCTAGGGCCCATAAACCCCTGCCAGTTGTCTTTTTTAGTATTAGTATTTTTATATTGCTTTGCTTACAAAGTCCATATATATTGTGTTTCACACTATTATTCATTCACATTGTGTTTCATACAATCATCCCTATGCATTATGCTTTATAAAGTTAATCACTGTTGGACCTTGCCCGTAATTACCCTGTCTTTTCGGGTTCCCGCTGGATCCCTCCCATTTCCTGAACCCCGTACTTCCACCCACCAAATTGTGCAGCCCTGTGGTTCTGCCCCCACCCGTCCTCCCCCTCTGCTCCCATCCTTTCCTCCCTTGGGTTCCCATGCATGTTTTACTAGTTATCCTTCTATTTTTACAATAATGGTCTTATGGAGTATTTGTTTTTATGAGACTGCCGACTGCCTTTTTGTCCTCTTTTCCATTTCTCCACTGCCCAGTTTGACCTCTTCTCACCTAGTTGGATGGAAGGAGATCTGGACCCTCGGGCAGGAGGAGATGAAAAATGAGCTCTTGCTCTGACCCAGTGTAAGGCTCATGATAGGCCCACTCTGTGACTTTGTTTCCAGAGTATTCCAGAGTCCACAGTGGTTGTGACCCAGGGCATGCGAGGGCGCCTCATATCTTCTGCATTAAAGACAGGGTAAGACAACAGAGATGCAGGGGAGAAATTTGTGGGTGTGAAGACTAGACTCAGGTTCACTTCCTGGAGGTTTGTGTTCAAGGGGAACATGGACCCAGTTCCTGCATCACTGAGATTTGTGAGGGAATGAGAAAATAGATGATCTCATTTTAGCCCAAATGGTGAAAGTTGATAATGTCCTATTTTCCCACGTGGAAGATAATTATAGCTTGCCTGGCAACACTAGAAGCTGGAGAAAAGTGGACATGTAAGTGGAAGAAAAGGCAAAGCCTGGTCAGCGAGGAAAACTCAGAGCCTGAGAGGATTGCCTGTCACAGTAAATGGCCAGGTTTTGGGGAGCTGGCTTCAGCTCTTCATGACTTTGTGCATTAGAGGAGAGCTGTGCTTCATAGTGTTTTCAGTGGCTGCATTCATGTAGATTGCCAGTCCTTTTTCCTAAGATCTTCTGGATGGGCCCAAATCTGCAGTCTTCCACTTAGCGCGTGAGCTGGCCATTTGCACCACTCAGGGGCTCGCCTTTATGGCTGTAGGTCAGGACGGGAACGGGTGCCAAAGAAATCCACTGGGTGCTTTTGATGAAACAAAACTATAGCCAGGGATGGGCTGAGAGTTTTTCTTGCAATTCCTTTGGAATTAATCCAAGAGCAAAGCTTCCCTCCACCCTCCAAGTTGGAGAAATGACATGAGCAAGAACAGAAGAATGTGGCCCCAAATTCTTAAGCCTGGTTAAGAATTAACCCAGAAGTTTAAAAAATCCAAACTTTCCCAAGAATGTCCCAGGTCAGGTGCATGTGTACAGAAGCTTAACTGTCCAGACCGTCACTCAGCCTGGAGGCTGCCTCGGTGGCCAGGCTCCAACGTCCCCGCTCTTGGTTCTCTGAGCTTGAAATCTTGGACTCCTGGTATCATGTTACAAACCACTTTTCATCTCTTGATTTTAATTTTTTTTTTCAACATGAGGACCCTCTTGAGAATTGAGTATGAGTGCCTTTGCTTTATGTGTTTGATTATGAGCCTGTGTATTTCTTTTATTTGCTTTGTTATGTAAATAAAGTCCAGAATGTGTACAATGTTTCTTTGCACAGTGGTTTCTTCTGCTCTCACTTTCTAACCTTACCTGAAGGAGTTTTCTGGATGTTTCACCTGAGGCTGAACAAGTGTCTCTTCTTAGACTGTCTTAGTCTGGAAGCTCCACTGAAAACTGTTTATCATCAAAGCAACAAAGCCTCCACCCACAGCCTGGTGACGGCTCTGTATGAGTTGCGTTGGTTGAGGATTGAACTCAGGTCTTCTACATGAAAGAGGAGAATTCTCCCGTTGACCTACCATTCCATCCACATGTAATCAAGTAAGCATAATACATATACCATTTACACACAAAGTTAAGGACAAAAGGTGAATGATTTCAGCATCCTTGTAAAGGGCTACATCTGAGAGAGCCCACGGTACCTTCACAAGGTCATCATGAGTTGTTAACAACTCAGTTACAACTAACAACAACCACATGGGTTTCACCACAAATCCAAACATCCCGAGGACTGTATTCTAAATTTTTAACATTCATGGGAGAATGTGAAATGATATAAAATATGAGTTAAGAAAAATTCTTTAGAAGGTGGTCTTTCATTCCAGCCACACCCTTTAACATATCTAAGGAGAAAAAGGGATTCCTGTGCCCAATGGGGACACAGACATGTGCAAAGCTGGGCAGGCAGGGTGAGGACAGAGGTTTGGGTGCTGAAGCCAGGGGCCAGGTCTCCAGGTCTGAGCAGTTTAAGCTTTCATCCTGCAACTCTGTCTAGACACGAAAAGTGGGGCCGGAATTTGACACCTGGAAGACTGACTTAGTCTTTTCAGAAGGTGTTTCTCAGGTGACGCCTCTTGCATAACTTGTGTTAACAAGTGTGTCTAGTTCACACCAAATGTACAAAGTGGGGTCAAAGAAACTCGACCCAGATAGAGAGCCAGAGAGCTCTCACTTGCTCTTTCACTTTGGGAAAATCACGTCCTACTAGCGCTGACTATTAAAACTAATAAATAATAAAACAAATATATTTTCTTTTGCTTTCTATTAGAGGTGACTAAAATTGCTGCAGGAGTAGAATGTAATGAAATAACACTGGTTTTGTAAGAGACTTCTGAAAGTCTGTTCCTGTCAAATCAATTCCAACTTATCCTCGCCCTATAGTGCAAAGTAGAATCACTGCTTTCCAAGGCTCTGGCTTAGTGGCAAGGAGTTGCGCTGCCAACCCAAAGGAACATGGTTTGAATCCACCAGCTGAACTGTGGAGAAAAGATGAGAAATCTCTCATGCAATTTACTGCGTCTGAAAACACCCTGAAGGGTCAGCTATGAATTGGTTCCAACTTGATTACACTCAACATTGACAACAAATCTTCAGAGGAACAGTCTGCTCCTTCTTTCTTCCAAGGAGCAGGTTGTGAGTTTGAAGGGCCAATCTTTTGGTTAACAGCCTTATGCTTTAAACACTGAACCTTGGGAGGGACCTAGTCACTGAAAAAATATGGTACTTCCCACTTAACCTTCCTTAATCTCAAAAAGATTATAATTAATTACATGGTATTATACTTACAGGCTATTGCCCCAAGTAGCCTCGCTGAACTGATGATTTGTGCATTGAGTTCTTTAAAAAAAAACCTGGCCACATTCCCAAAAAGTTGGAAATAGAAATGACGTTTGACCCAGCAATTCCACTACTGGGAATATACCCTAAAGAAACCAGAATTGCCACCCAAGTGGATAAAATATATGCACACCCGTGTTTATTGCTGCTCTGTTCACAATAGCAAGGAGTTGGAAACAACGTAAGTGCCCATCAACAAACGAATGGATAGAGAAGCTGTGGTATATTCACACAATAGAATACTATGCAGCACTGAAAAGCAAGGAACTCATGCAATATTATTCAAAATGGGTGAATCTGGAGGACATTATGCTGAGTGAAGTATCTTAGTCAAAAAAGACCAGTATTGCAAAATGCCACTGTTATAAAATAGAACTGACACTGGGGTTGGGGGAAAGTAAGAAATGAGGGGATAAATTAAGTACACTGCATTGCAACAGATGAGAGAGAGAACTGTTTAAAAGGAATATATGATTAGGTAGTATATGCATGGTAACAGTTCAGATTAAGCACTACAAAGTAAAGTGGGCTAGGGGTGGGGGATTGTACAACAATGGAAGAATTTTTTTTTTCAAAGAAAAAAGTAAACTGAGGGGGAGAGGGGTGGACAGGGAGGAAAATGTTCAACGATGAATGAATGAATGAACAGAAATCCAAGTTCTCTATAAACTTTCATTAAAATCTCAATAAAAAAAACCAAACAAGCTAAAACCCTACCTAGCCTGGTGACATCATATAAGTTGGATTTGTTTAATCTTTGAGTGGTTTTTTATTTAAAAATAGCTAATGAGCATGCCTATGATTACCATCAGCCTTCCACCCCTCCTTCCTGGCCACAGTTCACTGCTCGTAGGACCAGATAGAAGACCTCAAGTGTGCAGAGGATCTTCTAGGGAGATGTGGGGAGTCCCTGAATGGCACAAACTCTACTACTATCTAAAGCTCCAAACCATACTGAAGGCCAAAGTCCTTGACGTTCTGCAGCATGCTCAATTTCAAGAAAACAAAGATTCCCACCACTGGGCTGATTGGCAGCATTGTGATGGATGGTGAAGAGATGGAGATTGTAAATACCTTTAGTTTGCTTGGCTCCACAATCAACACTCTTGGCACCAGCAGCCAGGAAATTAAAAGACGTATTATTGCATTGGGAAAGTCTGCTGCCAAAGACCTCTCCAAAGCACCGAAGAGCAATGATGTCAGTCTGGAGACTAAGGTGTGCCTGATTTGTTGTTGTTGTTGTTGTTATGTGCCGTTGAGTCTCTTGCGACTC
>NW_006399896.1:1608558-1653457 GCF_000299155.1 Elephantulus edwardii
GATTGTGCAAAATTTGATCATTCTCTCTCCAGCTCCATTTCTGTCACTGAGTCCATGTTTTCCAACTACTGAATCTTCTTGCAATCACTTGCTATGCATTCGAGGGCTGGACAGTGACTAGGGATTATAGAAGGAGAATTGATGCCTTTGAGCTGTGGTGCTGGAGAAGAGTGTTGAATATACCATGGACTACTAAGAGAATAAACAGGGTTATCCCGGAAAGGGTTAAACCAAACTGCTCCTGGGAGGTAAGGATTCTGAAGCTTCGTCTGATATATTTTGGACATGTTGCAAAGGAGGGACCAGTCCTTGGAGTGGGCTATCATGCTTGGGAGGGAAGAGGGACAGCACAAGAGAGAAAGATTCTCGATAAGATGAATTGATTCAGTGACTGGGGTAATGGGGTAGGTGTGTCAGAGACAGTGAGATTGGCACTGGATAGAGCAGAGTTTTAGGGCTGTTGTACATAGGGTTGCTATGAGTCGCAGGCGACTTGACGGCACATAACAAAAACAACAAGAAATATCTGAAAGGCTGGAGGTTCAAACCCACCTAGAGACACCTCAGAAGAAAGGCTTACCAATCTACTTTCAGAAAAATCAGCCTCTGAAATCCCTGTAGCACAGCTCTGCTCCTGTGCAATAGTGGAGCTGCCCCGAGTCGGGATCGACTTGATAATAGCTGGGTTAGTTTTGGATTTTGCTACGGCCCACAGTGGGTGGCAGGGACCAATTTCAGCTGCTTTTCTCATTTCAGTTTTCTTCTGGGCTCCTGTTGACTCCGGTGTAAGGAAGAAGGAAACAGGAAACCTTGTGTGTAGTCACACCCACTATGCTTTCTGGATTACAATAGTCTGATTCAATATGAATCTCAAGAAACTCTCATTGCAGCCGAGACAGAACTGGCTCATAGCTGACCGACCCTTCAGCGGGTTGTCAGAGGCTAGACATCACATGGGGAGACTGCCCAGCTTTCTTCCACAGAGCAGCTGCTGGATTTGAACTGCCAGCGAGGTAACACTTTTAAATTAGCAGTGCAACTCCTTTGAACTAGGTCCCCAGAGTGCCCTATAAAGAGACTTCGAAAATGACGGGGTGGGGCTACTTCCCACCCCTTCATACTTGGGGAAATTTGAGACATGGAGATTCCTTCCCTGGCTGCTGAGTTTCCACACACCAAGTACAGAGAGGAGATCAGGCCAAACCAGGGAGTGGGGCAACCTCTGATCCCATATCAAACCAGTTGTCATCAGCGCTCACTGTGACAATCCTGTGGATGTCAGAGTAGAACGATGTTCCATAGGGTTGTCAGAGGTAGATTGCCAGGTCTTTCTTCCAAGGCACCTCAGGGTGGACTTAAACACGTGTACCCTTTCAATTAGAAGCCAAGGGTGTTAACAGTTTGTACCACCTGGAGACTCAGTCCTAAAGTAAATGAAAATCTCATTGCTGTTTCACTGCTGAGTTGATCTTTGAGTTAGTAGCTAGATTACCAGGGCTTCTAGGTAGGGGGTTGAATTTGCTTCATTTTGCACTACCTGCTGGTGTGAGTTCAGCAGACACCATTCCTGTTCTCATTGGCTGGTCATCGCCCTGTGATGTTTACCCCAGGCAGCAGGAAGCTGCCTTGAATAATAGGAACTGTATTGGCACCACACAGGCTTCCCTCACGTCCTCTCTCCTGATGACCTTGGCTTTCACTCAAGCTCCTCAACTTCTTTGAATTTCAGAGTATGGTTCGGCTTTGTTTATAAAGGAAAGCAAACAATATCTTCTTCAGAGGCTTAGGTGGAAGATGAAGTGATATGTGTGAAGCAGCCTGCATGAAGAGTAGAAAATGATCCCTTTCCCCAGCTATCCCTGCTAATGTCTGCACTTAGTCTGGTCCTGCCCTTGTTGTTATGTATCATGGAGTGAGAACAGACCCAAAGTGATGACGTGTGTTCTGAGAATTTCACCTCATTCCCTACCTTCATATTCTTAAGTTGGGCATGACCATAGGACACCAGGAATGTGGAAGCAGGTTGTTGTTGTGTACTGTCAAATTGGGGTTTTAAGGGGCAGTAAATCACACAGGAGGAGACTATCTTTCTCCTGCCAAGCAGCCGGTGGATTTGAAGTATGTACGTTTGTGCTGACAGCTCAATTCCTTACTACTAAGGCACCAGAGCTTCCCTGTTCCTGACTTTAAGAGGTGAAAAAAGAGGATCTGAGTGACTGTGATGGGAAAGGATAAGGGGAAATGGGGCAGGAGGAAGCTGGCCAAGGCAGAAGGGAGGCCTGGCCACCCTGGTCCATCGGTGGTGGTGTCTCCTGTCCCTAAACTCATCCTTTACCTGCTGCAAGCATTTTCCAGCTTCGGTATGTGCATTAGAGACCCAGCTTTCTATCTACACTTTGGGGCTCAGGGTGGTGGCCGAGTCTCAAGCAGGAGGAGAGAATCCAGGGGCTGAAGGAACACCTTTTCCCAGGAGAGAGTCCTCAAGGAACAGAAAAGAATTTGTGTATGACTTTGATTTTTTTTTCCCAGACTAGGAAGGACACTGAATGTTAGCGTGAACTCAAGTGCTGGCTTGCCCTGTGCCCCTCTTTCTTGATTGTTCAAAGGCATCTGTAGCAGACACCAGACATCCTGTCAAGTCCTCAAGCAAGTTGTGAGAACAGACATGCAGCCAGTGACGGTGGAGGTGATAGCATGGGACGATCCCTCCAGCCTTAGCAGAAATGGCCAGATCTTTATTGTCCCAAAGCTATAGGTGTGGGTCCCAGCTGATCTCAATAGTGTAACCTGCAGACAGAGCTCAGGGATGTCAGGTAGTGAGAGTGACGAGTGTCCAGGTCGAGTGAGAGGAATGGCGGTGAGGCTAGGGTGGGTGAGCAGCACTCCTGCCTGAGTTCTTCAACACTGGTGCCCAGAGGCCTTTACAAAGGAGAAGGCTTCTGCTCTGCCACCACTTTCCTGATTTTTTCTCTGGCTTGGCTGTCGAGGCACCAGGCCTTGAAGATGCGTGAGGCCTTGAGGAGTGACCCAGCAATGGGATGACAGACTCAGGCCTGGAGGTCTGCTGAGGCTGCTGTGGCAAGAAGGAGGCACAGGAAACTGGACAGAGACTGTCTTGCTTGGACTGAGACCCTCTTCTTGTGCCTCTGACTCTGCACCTCTGGAGGCAACCCCAGCCTTCCCTTCCCCTCTCTGGGCCTAGCTGTCACCTCTACATATGCATGGGACAATCCCTCCAGCTCTGACAAATTGTCAGCCTGCCTCTCACAGAGACGCATTCTCTTCTCTTCTGATCACTGTTTATCTTTTCCTTCAGCTGTTTTTTTGGATTTTTGCATTGCTTTCTTTAGCTTGTGGTTGGAGTGAAAGTTTACAGAGCAATGGCCTTTTCTGCCTCAAAGTGGCCGTTTCCTATTGTTCCTCCCTCTTGACCTCCAAAGGCTCTCAGAGCCTCTTCCCACAGTGCCCCATGGCGGAAACAAGACAATGGGCTCGCTTCCCCAGCCACCCCAGCCCCTGTCAAGGACAGGTATGAATGAAGGTTGTTTCTGGTATTGTTGTTTACCTAGCCCTCAACACTTTGTCCTGTGTACACACTTAACCAAGGTCCTCTGGCCAGAAAACTGCCAAGGCCAACCCAGGGAGGGGCCTGTGACCTTTGGCACAGTTCTCTGCCAGCCTCTGCTTCTCTCTCAAAGCTTAGCTAAAAGCCACCCGTCGGTGCCACCTTCGTACTCTCAGCACTGGGGCGAGCCAGCCCTGAACAACCTCAGCGGGAGCTGGTGCTGCTCCTCAGGGCATTTTACTCCCCTGCAGATGACTAGCTGGTTTGTGTAATTCTCTGTTACTATCCCTGCCCTTGTACTTGCTTTTGGTGTTGTTGTTAGGGACTGCAGGGTCAATTCCAACTCAGAGAAACCCAATGTGACAAAGCAGAACTTCCCCGGAGAGTTTTGTAGGATCTTAGCATGAACCAGGTCTCCTTCCTGAGAAGCATTTGGGTGGATTGGAACCCCAGACTGTTAGGGGAGCAGCTGAGTGCTTAGCTGTTTGCACTAGCTCCCCTGCATTTAGGTGTTGCTGTTGTTAGATGTTGTTGCATCAACACGACTCCGCTTGGAGGACCTTCCTTTCTTTCAGTGATTATTTTTCCAGGCAATGTATGTAGCAGCACTTGACAAATATTTGTGGGAAGAAAGCAAGGGAAAGAGGAAAAGAAGGATAGAAAGGAAATAGTATGAATCTCTACCAGAAGCTTGGTGACTGTGCTCAACTGCATCCTTCAAAACATGTGTTGGAGTCAAGCCCCTGCATTTATGGATTTGACCTCCTGATCTAGAAAGCCTTCACGTGTAGTTTCGTGGGTGCAGCAGGGCCGGGCCAGCAGGCTGGGGGCTGTGGCCTCAGGGAAGTCTTGGTGATGTGAATCCACTGCAGGCTTTTGCACAGAAGGCGGGTCTGCTGTAAGTGGTCCCTGCACCCATCTCACTGATGAATGTCTCTGCGCCCCGTCTAAAGGTGTGACTCCTACCAAGGCTATTGGCTGTCGGTCTGCTCACAGTGTGGCCTCTCACATCCCTGTTTGTAAGATTCACAGGAGCAGGGACTTGATTTTGTTCAGGCCTGAGATCTGGGTGTATTGAACAGCACCTGGCATACAGAAGGCGTGTGCTAAACATCTGCTGATGAACAAACAGGGACAAAATGTCTAGAGCCCAGGGCAGGGGTGCTTCGGGCTAGATGCTGGATTCCTTCTCCAGGCTCCATACTCAGGGTCCCCATGGGCTTCTCAGGGGCTTGGATAAGCCTGGGATTCTTGGGTACTATAAAGGATGATTGTCCCCAGGTGCTAATAGGAAGCTCGGAGGCCCAATCAGAAACACTCCCCAAGAAAGGCCTGGAGATATACTTCTAAAACAAAACATCCTCCCAAAGTTCTATAAAGCACCATATAGAATTCTCTGACACACATGAGGTTACCAGAAGTCAGAATCAGCTTGATGACAGACAATCTGTTTTTAAGTCAGCTTAAGGCCTCATAAAGGAGTACTCTCGCCTTTTCTGCACCGTTCCCAACAGGATACTACGTCTTGGAGAGTTAAAGAAGGGTACACTGCTCTAGTTACATTCTAGTATCAACCTTTCCCTTCTTTCCTGCAGCCAGTCATTCAGGTTGTCATTTAAAAAGTGTTTACAACCACTTTGGGTTTAACCCTGAGCTGCTACAGCATAAGAGTAGCCATGATTGTGGTGTCTGCCCTTGCCTCCTAGTGAGGGACAAGACCAAAGATAGAAGACTGCTATGGAGGAAGCAGGAAGCACTGGTGGCCTAGTGGTAAGGAATTGTGCTGTCAACACTGAAGACATGTAGTTCGAATCCACCAGCTGCTCTGTAGGAGAAAGATGGACAATCTCTTCCCCTATGATTTACTGCTTCTGAAAACCCACTGAAGGCTCAGCTATGAGCTGGTCCTGTCTTGGCGCACAGCAGCAAAAATGCAACCATGAGAAAGCAGAGGGTTTTGGTGGCCCAGTGGTAAGGAATTGAGCTGCCAACTCAAAGGCACCCAGTTCAAATCCACCAACTGCTCTATGGGAAAAAGATGGGCAATCTCTTCCCATGCAATTTACAGCCTCTAGAAATTATTGGAGGATAAGCTCCAAATTGAAGGCACTTAAGAATGTTAACTACAGAGAGGAAGTACAGTCTTTAATAGATGCAAAGGGTTATTGTACTCAATTACTGTCAGAAAGCCTGGAGGTTTGAGTCTACTCAGAGATACTTCAGAATCAAGTTCTGCTGCTCTACGTCCACAAATTCAGCCACTGAATGTCTTACAAGGCACAGGTCTGCTCTGACACACATGGGATTCCCTGGGCTGGAGCTGACCTGATGCAAACTACCTAAGCAGAAGAGGAATGGGATCTGTTGTGGGGTGAAATGAGCCTGGGGTGGACATCCCTGAAGTAAGGACAGGATTAGGGAAAAGAGCTTGTCTCCTGGGTTGGTAAGTGGTGGGAGCGTCATCGGAGCCCCGCTGAGGACACCAGAGGACAGAGCTTGCTGGTGGGTGTAGGGTAAGGGAGGGACCACAGAATCTCCTCAGACTCTGGTGGAGCCACAGGGTAGCAGACCCTCCCTGGGAGAGGAGAAGCCTGTGAATGCTGCCTTTTGAGCTCAAGGCCAAGTCTGATGTTTGTGTAACTTGCTCAGTTACCTCTGTGCTGGGCTGAAAAGACAATGAGCAAGGCCACAGGTGGGAGTACTCTATGTTGTTGTCATTTTTCCTTCAGACCCCAGGCTTTCTCTGACTGGTGCAGCCTCTGACCTTAGCATCCCTGAGGGAGGTGAACCCTGCAGTACACACTCTCCCTGCTGCTGTTCTCCGCTTGGCCCTGGGCTTGGCTGAAAAGAACATTCCAGGCCCTCCCGTGTGCAAGTGAGGCCACGTGTATGGGGAAAGAACACGCTTGTGTCAATAAAGGGCAAGTCTTTTGAATCTCTGTAGTAACATAAACAACATTCTCCCGTCATTTAAATGAGGAAACTGAGGCAGAGAAGCACCACGCATGCACGAGATGTTGCAGGTCAAGTCTCACCTTCTTGGTGAAGCATTCCTGTCAGGTCACCCTGAAAACCTTTCTCATCCTGTGAGGAACCCTACTCCCTGCCTTTCCCTCCCCATGCACAGTTCACTCTGACTGCCCAGGGGGGGTTTATATTAGGCAGCACTTACCTTTTCATCTGAGAGCCAACAGGTTTACCCAAACTCCAGAGAGAAACTTCTGTGTGTAGCTTCTGAAGACACAGTTACCCACTCATTGCCATTAACTCAAAGCAAGTCCACAGGACAGGGAAAGTTTTCCAAGGCTGAATCTTTACAGAAGCAGAGTGCCACTTCTTTCTCCCGCAGAGCATCTGGTGAGTTCAAACAGCCCAACCTTCAGTTTGTGGCCATGTGCTTAACCACTGCACTGCCAGGGTTCCTAAGTGATTGTTGTTGTTGTTGTGTGCTGTTGAGTTGGAACTGACCCATAGCTGACCCTTCAGCAGGTTTTTCAGAGGCAATAAATCATATGGGTGGAGACTGGCCATCTTTCTTCCACAGAGCATCTGATGGATTCAAACCCTGTGTATTACAAGCACAGTTTCTTACCACTAGGCCACTAGAGCTCCCTAAGTGATCATTAGCCAGCAGTAATAGGAAGGTTGAATCCCCTAGATGATGTAAACAGTTCACACAAGTGACTATTAACCATAAGGTTCTTAGTTCAAGTCCCCTCAAAGGTGCCTCAGAAGAAAGGTTTGGTGAGCAACCTTATGAAAATCAGCCGCTGAAGCCATATGAAGCACAGTTCTCCCCTGACATGTGGTGCTGTTGTGGATCAGGACTTTGTAGGAGCATTGAGGGGAGACCCCTTTCCTGGAGAAAGATGTGTTCTGGCTTCTTCGCATGTCTTCTGCTTAATTGAAGGAATCACCTCTTGGGTTTTAGGCTGAGAAGAGGGAAGGAAAGGGCAGTGCCAACCCTGGGGAAATACAGGTTAACTGAGGAACTGGTGAGAGCGCTGGAGGAGCACATGCCTACACCATTGTCCCTGAGGGGAGAGTAGAGAATGGAGGCAGAAGGGAGGAATCAGCCACACGGACACAGGACAATTGGCTCCAGCAGCCACTGAAAAGGAATCAACTGTACTGTGAACCCAAACACACCTGTGGGTGACTTCTTTTAAATGGCTAAAGACTTAAACGTCCTGAATGGGTGTTTGGGGTTTTTTTGTTGTTGTTGGGTTTTTTTAAATGTTTATTGTTGGTCCTCTAAATATTTAGTTACAGAAGATTTAAGTGGGGGTGGGGGGGGGAAATTTAAACACTGGTGAGTCCAGTTCCAATATACACAGAGGCAGGTATTTGCCAGACCCTTCAAGGCCTGCCATAGCGCTGCGTGAAGAGATTGGGTCACGTGCCAGAGCCTGAACATAGTGTTTCTTTAGGAAGCCTCCCGTTTTCTCTTCTAGATAAATCTTTGCAAAGTGCTTCCCACAATGAGCTCACCATCATGATAAATCAGAGAACAAATACGGTTTGCTCCTGCTACTTTTGAAGGACAGTTTAAATCTATCTGGAAAGGAAGACTTACTTGATAAATTATGCTATTCACTATTTTTTTTTAAAAAAACCAAAAAATCTTGGTAAAGCAGTTCCAGCTCTGTTGGAGTCCAGACTTACGGCTTTCCTGGAAGTTGGGATCACTCATATAACTACCACGCTTAGATATCTTTTCAAATTTTGAGTCTTGGGAAAAAACAAACAAACTTGGTTTCTAACACTCACTTGTTGAGTTCAACGGTGGCCTGGCTCAGCGATTTGCCCTTTGCATTGAGTTCTTTTGAAAATTTCAGCCAGGTTTGGGAAATGGACTTCAAAAGTCCTCCTGTGTTTAGGGTAAATCAGTTAAGTATTTTAATTGTTCTTCAAAACAAAGCTGCAGGAAATCCTTCTTGAGCACACATTTGCAGTTCAGTTCCAATTCTTTTTATCCTGTGGCAATGCCAGTAAGATTTAGTGTGAAATGTTTCAAATTCTTATCTTTAGAACATTTTTACACTCTAGTGTAAATGAACAACAACAGTATAACTGTTGTCCCATTTGTTGTTGTTCAGTGCCATCAAGTCGGCTCTGAGCAAATCTATATACAACAGATTTATAATCAACAAATCTGAAGCTAGTCCTGTCCTCAATTTGCAAATCATATATTCACTAAACTACCATCAACTTACAGGCTTATTTTACAATTTTTTTTTATATCCCTAAATTATCCCTGCACTAATACAGAAAAGGTCTATCATCAAAATGCAAACTCACATCTTGATTTTTCACTGCAGCATCTCTGACTCAAAATTTGGGTCCCCTGATAATTTAGCACTTTGTCCCTCTAATCAACTGCCAAATAAGTTGAGACTAGACCCTCATGGCCGTCACTGAACTGGGTAGAGTAGCGTCAATAGATGGATAGATTGGTTCACAGAAATCACGTCATCTACACTCACTGTACCCTTTACAATATAGGCAAAGAAGAACAGGGCAGCATGTGTCGCTGTTAGATCACTGGCAACTTAACAGTGACACTCTGATGGGGGTAAGCACACGAAAGAGATACACCATTCCAGGAGAGGAACAGAGAGTCAATCCAGTTCAATCCCATTTTTATTGGGCTCTGCAGTGCACTTATATAAACAGGAAGACAGGATAGGCGGGGCTTACAGATATGGGACATGTGGATTGGTGAGGAGAACCTCAGCCTCCTTTGGACCACTCCCAGCTCAACAGACACAGCAGCCAAGAGTCTTCCAAGGTGGTGAGCTTTCTCAAGCCCATACAGCCATATTAAAGGTTGTTAGGAGGTTTGCACTTATCTAGAGCTTAGGCTATCTGTCCTGGCTAGAAGCCCTCCCTTCCTCCCCAACATTTCACATCATACTCTCAGTGACATTACCCCAGTCATTGAATTAATCCATCTCATCAAGTGTCTTGAAAATCTGCTAGAGGGTCAGCTGTGAGTATGTTTCAACTTAACAGCAATGAGAGAAAGAGTCAACGTTCAAATCCACCCACAGAAGGGAAACACAGCAATCTGCTCCCATAAAGATTGATGGAGGCTCGCAAAAGACTGAGTCAACAGGAGGGCAGTGAGGTTCTTGGCAGTGCATATGTATAATGGAGGCTTTAATGAATAATGAACACGTGATTACTTCTGTCATTTGTTACTGTGTCCTGACCCAGTGTAACAGAGTAAGATTGTCCCATCGGGTTCCCTCCATCAGATCTTTCTCTCTTGGAGCCATTTGTTTTTAGATGCTGTCTAGTCAAGCATGACTAACAGTGACGCTGTGAACGTGCCATCCACACAATCTGACACACTCAAGCCCCTCTCTGCAGTCATTATGTCAACCCATCTGATTGAGGGCCTTACTCTCCTTCATCATCCCTCCATCTTCTCAAGCATGATGTCCCTCTCCAAGGACTAGCCTTTCCTAGTAACATGCTCAAAATATGTGAGATGAAGCTGCTTCACCATCTTTGCCTCCAAGAAGCATTCTGGCTGCACCTTTTCCAAGATAAACCTATTCTTTCATCAGTTAGCATTCTTCAACACCACAACTCTAAAGCATTCATTCTTCTTCTGTCATTCTTAGTCATTGCCCAGCTCTCAGATGCATAGCAAATGACTAAAAAGACTAGGGCCTGTATCAGATTCACCTTAGTCCTTAAACTGACCCAAACTGGTTCAGAATTCTAATAGTTGTTCTGGCTTAAAGGTAAGCTATCTATTAAAAAGTATGCTCCTTGGCCTTTTTCAACAAAGAGAAATTCTATCTTTTGCTTCCAGACAGAAACGATTTCTTGTTCCTTTGCCGTATAGCAATCCAGCTTGTGTGTTGTGTATGTTGTGTACCATTGAGTTGGAACCGTCTGGTGGGTTTACAGAGGCAGTTAATTGCACTGGAGGAGATTGCCTGTCCACGTGCCTTTGGGAGTTCAACACAACTTATTGCCATGACTACCAGTGTTCCAGCTTGTATTAAATCTATTTATAGATTTATTTATATGTCTATTTAACACCTACTCGGTTTATTGTTCACAGTGGCCTACATATTGCTATGGTACTGGAAGCTATGCTAAAGATATTTCAAAGGCCAGCATTGTCACTATAGTGGATAAGTATCCTTGGATCTTCCAGACTTAGAGGAATGAGAAAGAAAGGCTTTGAAATCTTCTAAAAATGACCCAATGACAGCCCTATGGATCACAAGAGAGCATCACAAAGAAAGCCTGTCACTGATGGGTCTTCATTTACAGTGGCATAGAGGCAATACAGTGGCAAGAGAGAGCCTCAGTGAGCTGAACTGGCACCATGACCACAGAGACATGCTCAAGCATGTTGGCAATTTTGAAGATGGTGCAAGACAGGGCAACGTTTTGTTATTTTATAAATAAAATCAACACGCATCAGTGGCAACTTGAGGACAACTAAGCCAAAAATATGTTTTACATTCTTAACTATAAGTTTTTAGCGGGGGGGGGGAATCCCAACAATCATTTTGTAAACTCAGGTGACGCGGTCTTTGCAATTACTTGCTATGTTTCAGAGAGCTGGACAATGACTAGGGATGATAGAAGGAGAATTGATGCCTTTGAGCTATGGTGCTAGAGAAGAGTATTGAGGGTACCATGGACTGCTACGAGAACAAACAAGTTTATCCTGGAGAGGGTGAAGCCAGGCTGCTCCTCCAAGGATTCTGACGCTTCTTCTGACACTCTTTAGACAAGTTACAAGGAGGGATCAGTCCTTAAATAGGGACGTCATGCTTGGGAGGGTGGAGGAACAGTGCAAGAGAGAAAGACCCTTAATGAGATAGATTGATTCAGTGACTGAGGCAATGGGGGTAGGTGTATCAGAGACTATAAGATTGGCACAGGATAGAGGAGGGTCTAAGGCTGTTGTACATAGGGTCGCTATGAGTCGCAGGCGACTCAACGGCACATAACAACAACAGTCATAATTCAGTTTCACCATTAAAGGCTGTGTGATCAAATAACTTTAAAAGAGACAATAACAGAGGAGACTGTGGTGGTAGGATGAGATGGGCACTGATAAATCTAGTTGTTCTCTCTTCTGATGAGTGAAAAAGAGACAATGAAAGAAAAAAAGATTTTGATGTTTTTGCAGGCTTATGGGTTATCTTGCAAGAGAACTTACTTGAAGTTTTGTACGTGTCATGAAAAAACTCTTTAAAAGGTAACCATTGTAGAGTTTAGTATTAAACAATTACTCTCTGCCCAAGAGAATTTACTCTCCAAAGCTCTTTTGTCAGAAGTTTCCATCTGAAGTCAGCCAAGATTCTTCTTGTTAATGTCAACAAGCATTTTAGCACATCATTCAGAGATGAATTTGTTTCCTGTTGTTGAGTTTTGCAACTAGATGGGGGATGGGCTGAGATAGTCTCAGATAAACTCTGTACCACGGTGATCTTGCTCTGTGCTTAACAGTCTGAATTGCTTGGGTTAAGAATAAAATGAGCGTTCATGCATCATGGTGGGAATATTTAATGTTGCAACTGCTGTGAATTATTCTTGTTGTTATGTGTTATCGAGTTGACTACAATTCATAGTGACCCTTATGACAACAGATCTGACCCCTGCCCTATCCTGGGCCTTCTTCACCATCTCTGATAGAATCGATCCTATTGTTAGAGTCCCTGTGTCAATCCAGCTTGTTGAGGAGCTTCCTCTCTTAGGTTGATGTTTTTATGAATGGTGATTTTCTCTAAGCACTGGCCTCTTCTAACAACATGCCCAAAGTATACAAGATGAAGTGGGGGTGGATAGAGTTTGGCAATTCCTCAAAATGTACAAATGCAATTACTGCAGGGCCCAGCAAATATTCATTCTTTTTTTTACACAAGAGAACTGAAATTATATTTTCTCACCAAAATCTTTCTACATCATTGTTGTTGTTATGTGCCATCAACTTGCTTGAGACTCACAGCAACCCTATGTACAACAGCCCTATACTCTGCTCTATCCTATGCCAACCTCACAGTCTCCTACACACCTACTCTCATTAACGCAATAACTGAATTGATCCATCTCATTGAGGATCTTCCTCTCCTGCACCGTCCCTCCACCCTCCCAAGCATGATGTATCTCTCCAAGGACCGGTCTTCCTTTGTAACATGCCCAAAGTATGTCAGACGAAGCTTCAGAATCCTTGCCTCCAAGGATCAGCCCAGTTTCACCTTCTCCAGGATGAACCTGTTTGTTCTCCTAGCAGTCCATGGTATATTCAACACTCTTCTCCAGCACCACAGCTCAAAGGCATCAATTCTCTTTCTATCATCCCTAATCACTGTCCAGCTCTCTGATGCATAGCATGCAATTACAAAGACTATGGCCCAGATTAGGCTGACCTTAGTCTTCAGTCTCACGTCATTGCTCCTCAGTACTCTGGAGAGGTCCCTGACAGCCAACTTTCCCAGTGCAATTCATCTCTTGATTTCCTGGCTGCTGGTACCAAGAGTGTTGATTGTGAAACCAAGCAAACTAAAGCTGTTAACAATATCAATCTCTTCACCATCCATAATGATGCTGCCAAATGGCCCAGTGGTGAGAATCTTTGTTATCTTGATGTTGAGCTTCAATCCATATTGAAGACTGCAGTCCTTGACCTTGCACAGCAAGTGCTTCAGGTCCTCCTCAGTTTCAGCAAAGCAGAATTGTGTCATCTGCATAACACAGGGTATTGATGAGTCTTTCTCCAATCCTGATACCACATTCCTCCTTGTACAGCCCAGGGTCTGAGATGATCTATTCTGCATACAGCTTATAAAGGTATGAAGACAGAATTATTCATAATAGTTAAAAAGTAGTAGTTGTTGTTGTTGTTGTTATGTGCCGTCAAGTCGCTTGCAACTCATAGCGACCCTATGTACAACAGCCCTAAACCCTGCTCTATCCTGTGCCAATCTCACTGCCTCTGACACACCCATCCCAATTACCCCAGTCACTGAATCAACCCACCTCATAGAGGGTCTTCCCCTTCTGCGCTGTCCCTCCACCCTCCCAAGCATGATGTCCCTCTCCAAGGACCTCTCCCTCCTTACAACATGTCAAAAGTATGTCAGACGAAGCCTCAGAATCTTTACCTCCAAGGAGAAGCCCAGTTTAACCCTCACCAGGATAAATCTGTTTGTTTTCTTGGCAGTCCATGGTCCATTCAATACTATTCTCTAATGTCACAGCTCAAAGGCGTCAATTCTCCTTCTATCCTCCCTAGCCATTGTCCAACTCTGATGCATAACAAGTGAAAGCAAAGACCAGGGCCTGTATCAGACTCACCTTAGTCTCCAGAGAGATACCATTGCTCTTCAGTACTTTGGAGAGGTCCCTAACAGCAGACTTTCCCATGGCAATATGTCTTTTAATTTCCTGGCTACTGTTGCCAAGAGTGTTGACCGTGGAATGAAGCAAATTAAAGTGGTGAACAATCTCAATCTCTTCACCATCCATTCTGATGCTGCCAATTGTTCCAGTGGTGAGAATCTTTGTCTTCTTGACATTGAGCCTCAATCCATATTGTAGGCTGCAATCCTTGACCCTCTGCAGCAGGTGCTTCAGGTCCTCTTCAGTTTCAGCAAACAGGGTTGTGTCATCTGCATAACGCAGACTGTTAATAGATCTTCCATCAATCCTGATGCCACACTTCTCCTCATAGAGCCCAGTCTCCCGGATAATCTGTTCTGCATACAGGTTAAAAAGGTATGGAAATAGGACGCATCCCTGGCGTACGCCTTTCCCAATTTTGAACCATGCAGTATTTCCTTGCTCTGTTCTGACGACTGCCTCTTGGTCCAAGTATAGGTTTTGCATTAGAACGATCAAGTGTTCTGGGATTCCCATGTCCATTAGATGAATGGATAAACAAAATGTGGTGTATAGTATACAGTAGAATACTATTATATCAAAACAAGGAGATAGTTGGTACCTGTTACCGTATCGATGAACCCTGAAAACATTACACTGTTATTGTTGGGTGCTATTGAGGTAAGTACAACTCATGGTGACCCTGTGAATAACAGATTTGAACCCCGTCCTGTTCTGTGCCATCTGCACCAGCTCTGATATACTTGATCCTACTCTGCAATCACTGTGTCAATCCATCTCATTGAAGATTTTCCTCTCTTTTGCCAGCCCTCTTCATTTCAAAGCATGATATCCTTTTTGAAGGTTATACTCTCTCCTAGAAACATGCCCCCCAAACATGAGACCTAGTTTTGTCATTCTTGCCCCTAAAGAGCACTTTGGCTGCACTTTTTCCAACATGTAGCTGCTTGGTTTTTTGGGTTGTCCATGTACTTTTCTCCAACACCACAGTTCAAAGACAAATTCTATTTCTGTCATCCTTAGTCCCTGGAGAGCTCTCAGAAGCATAGCAAGTGATTAAAAAGACCATGTGACCGCCTTAGTCTTAAACCTGACATCATGACTCCTTAATAATTTGAAGAGATCCTTGACCGTGCACTTGCCCAATGCAATCCATCTCCTGATTTCTTGGTTGCTGGTACCTAGAGTATTGATTGGAGATCCAGGTAAGATGAAATCATCAATCATTTTAACCTTTTCCCCATCTATTGTGATATTGTCTATTGGCCTGGTGGTAAGGCTTTTTGTCTTTTTGATGTTGAGATGTAATCCACTTTATGATACGTGAAAAAAAATCCAGTCACCAAGAAATTACACAGTTTATGATTCCATTTACATGAAATGTTCAAACTAGGCCATAAAGGCATAAAACAAGGAGAACACTGGAGTTTTTAATAGATAGTTTCTTTTGGGGTTAGTGGTAGAAATGTTTTAGCAGTAGATGTCATAGTTACACCATATAGCAGAACTAGAAACTACTTCAGTATACACTATAAAATGATTAATTATGCTTTACTATTTATATTTCAGTTTTTAAAAAGACAATGATTACAACTCTTGGGTTGTATACTAGATTGGGTCTTTGTCATTGTTTCCTGGTCATATACTTGCTGCAGATCGTACTAAATATAGACTCTTACAGTTTAAAAATAACAATAAACAAAAGGGATCCTGGAAAACAGGAATTATTTTATGATGGGTGATAGATGATGAGACTCTCGGATACTTTTCTTGTGGGAAGAGTTGGTTGAGAGTGGAGTCTTAGAAGAACATTTCAGTGGGCATTTACTTTATCCTAACAATGTTCAGGGACAGATCGCCCCACAGAGATCTCCCTCCTTTCCCAGATGATTATATTTTGCTCTCACCTTCTTCCTTCACCGTGAGTGGGCACATGCTGCTAACAGGAATAGCACAGCTCTCTGTAGCAGCCAAAGAAAACAAACAGACCAAAGCTTGCTGAAGACTCAGGGAGGAAACAGGATTCTGCATTTTAGCTGATAACATCCTTAAAATCAAAGCAGCAAAGATGCAGCAGCCGTGGCCACCTCAGGAGCCTGGGACACCAAAATAGCCAGATTGGCCAGGAGAGTGTCACCTTACTGGAGTCCCACACAGTACTCAAGACATGCAGGCAGATAGGCAGTCCAGGCAATGGATGAGCACTTCTTACTCAGAGCACTTACTGTGGCAGACACAGCTCTTTGCAACTTTCTTTTGGCCCAGCCATCCCTTGCTCCCCTCCTCTGCAGCACGTTTTTCAGGCTTGTCTGTCCTGCTCCTCATAAAGGACAACCACCTCCTGGGTCCCCAATACAGTGTCTGCACCTTTCTTGCTGGGTGCTTTTGATGGGGATCTTGCCCTTTGTCATGTTTAGCTTTTCTTCATCCTTTGTCCTTGTACAGGAATAGATGCACTGCTGTATTTCCTCACAGGATCAATGTAAGGACTAAACGCTGTCAGTAACAGAGCTTTGAAGACTACAGAGTAGTAGATGCAGGGAGTAATCATAAAAGTGTGGCTTTTTCTCCTCCCAATCTGTCCCAAGGGAGCTCTGGTGGCTTAGGGGTAAGGTTATATTGCCTAATAAGAGACTCACAGTTCAAATCACCAGCTGCTCCATGGGAGAAAAAGGGGTACTTTGCTCCCCTGCGATTTACTGCCTCTGAAATCCCCTTGGAGGGTCAGCCATGGGTCAGGTCCTACTAGAAGCCACAACAGTCTGTCTCAAACTACATAGCCAGACAACAATAATAATCTGTCTCAAAACATGTGGCCTGCGAGTCTCTACCCTCCACTGAGGTAAGTAACAGGAAATTGTTCCTTGGGGCTGACTCTCCAGGAAGGAAAGGCCGGCTTCCTTTCACTTTCCCAGTGGAACCAGCCTCCAGCACTTCCTCCCTAGCCCAGCTTCCAAATCCCTGGTTATGCCGCCCCCTGGTGGACGCTTTGGAGAACTACCTGGGAAACCCACCCCAGAACCTACATAAACCAAAGGCTGAGGGGGTTGTGGGGTGTATCAGCAAGTCGCAACTGACCTATACTTAGAAATCGCAAGGCAGGAGATTGCCTATCCGGCTCTCGCGGAGCAGCTGGGTGATTCGAATCGCCTGCCTTTGGGTTGGCAGCGCAGTTCCTTACCACTAAGCCATCACAGAAGTCTGGGTGGACATAGGACAGGAATTGTGAAGGATTTTTCTTCTGTCATCCTTAGTCATTGTACAATTTTCAGACGCATACGAAGCAATTGAAAAGACCATGATTTGGATCGGGCATATCTTATTTTTTCAACACATCGTTTGACTTCTTGACTGAAGCATTCACGGATGTTGAGTATGGATCAAAGGTAAACGAAATATTTGAGAACCTCAATATTCTCTCCATCTATCCTGATGCTGTCTAATGGCCCAGTGGTGAGGCTTTTTATTTTATTGATATTGAAATGTAATCCATATTGAAGATTGTAGACTTTGATCTTCCGCAGTAAGTGTGTTTTAAGTCTTCTTCACTTTCAGCAAGCAAGATTGTGTCATCTATATAATGTAGGTAGTTGATGAGTCTTCTTCCAATTTTGTGCCACATTCTTCTTCATATGGTCTAACTTCTCGAATTATTTGCTCAACACACAGAGTAATAAGTATGGAGAAATGATACAATCCTCCTTTCTCAGTTTTAAAGCTTGCAGTGTTCCTTTGTTATATTTGGCCACCAGCTTCTTGATCTAGGTATAGGTTTCCCTCACAAATCGGGATTCACATAATTCCCAAATTTAGGATTCCCATATTTCTCAGTGTTAGTCAGAATTTATTTTGATCTATACAGTGAAATGCCTTTGTTCTGTTATTCTCTTTTTTCAGCCAAGATCTATCTGCATCAACAGTGACATCCTTTATTTCAAGGCCTCTTCTGTATTGAGCTTAAATTTCTGGCAGTTCCCTGTCAGTATACTATTTGTTGTTATGTTGTTATGTGCCGTCGAGTCGCTTGCGACTCATAGCGACCCTATGTACAACAGCCCTAAACTCCGCTCTGTCCTGTGCCAATCGCACTGTCTCTGACACTCTCATCCCAATTATCCCAGTCACTGAATCAATCCACCTCATAGAGGGCCTTCCCCTCCTGCGCTGTCCCTCCACCCTCCCAAGCATGATGTCCCTCTCCAAGGACCAATCTCTCCTCACAACATGTCCAAAGTATGTTAGACAGAGCCTCAGAATCCTTGCCTCCAAGGAGCCACCCGGTTTAACCCTTTCCAGGACAAATCTGTTTGTTTTCCTAGCAGTCCATGGTATTCTCAATACTCTTCTCCAGCACCACAGCTCAAAGGCATCAATTCTCCTTCTATCCTCCTTGGTCATTGTCTAACTCTCTGATGCATAACAAGTGATTGCGAAGACCATGGCCTGTATCAGACGCACCTTAGTCTCCAGAGAGACACCATTGCCTCTTCAGTACTTTGGAGAGGTCCCTAACAGCAGACTTTCCCATGGCAATGCGCCTTTTAATTTCCTGGCTGCTTGATGCCAAGACTGTTGACTGTGGAGCCAAGCAAACTAAAACTGTGTACAATCTCAATCTCTTCACCATCCATCCTGGTGCTATTTAGTTATTTTTAAAGACTCTTCAGTTTATTTTGTTTGTGTGCTATATTAATGACATTGTTTGATAATTTCCACATTCTGTGTTAGATCACCACATTGGGAATGGGAACAAATATGGATTTCCTCCAGTCAATTGATGAAGTAATTGTCTTCTAAATTTTTTGGCATTGACTTGTGAGTATGTCCAGAATTGCATCTGTTTCCTAAAACATTTCTGTTATTGTTAATGCCTTCAATGAAGCTTGGACTTTCCACCTTGACTACGACTGGTTCTTGATCATATCCTTGTTGTGTGATGTGGAGTTGGAATCAATCCATAGTTGACCCTCCAGTAAGTTTTCAGAGACAGGAGAAGATTTCCCATTCTTCGATCATAGAGCAGCTGGTCGGTTTGAACTGTCCACTTCGGGTTGCGAGCAAAACTTCTTACCTACTTCCCAAAACAAAGCAAAATATTGCTGAAGGTCACCCATTGCCTTCAAATGAGAATGAACACATAGCTGACCTCCAATAGGTTTTCTGAGACTATAAATTGTGAGAAGCTATTACCCACCTTTCTCCCAAAGATGCTCTTTTCTGTTGTTGTTAGGTGCCATTGAGTTCAGTACAACACTTCGCAACCCTATGAACAATAGGGAAAAAGCCCTGCCCTATACTGTGCCGTCCCCATCATCTCTGGCATGCTTGAGCCCATTGCTGCAGTCACTGTCAATCCATCTGGTTGAGGGTCTCAAACTTTCCAAGCATGGTGTCCCTTTCTATGGAATAGTTTCTAGCAACATGCCTGAAGTATGTGACACAAAGTTTGGTCATCTTTGCCTCCAAGGAACGCTTTGAATGCACCTTCTCCAAGAAAGAGAGCTGCTAGTAGATTTGAGTGCCATGTTTGGATTAACTGCCTATGGACTATGTCACTAGAGATCTTTTTTTTTTTTGGAGGGAAAGATGGAGTTATTTTAGAAAATGTGAGGTTATGCAAATTGGCCTTCAAGATGGTCTCTTTCCAGTTGAGGGGTTACTCTTTACAAGACATGGACTGTAAGCTTCTCTCTTTCAGGATAGTATCTATTTGGTTAATTCCCAGTCATTACTGAATGTTAGGTGCGTAAAGTGCCACTCGAAAGACCACTGACGCATGTATACAAATGGCAAGAGTGCTTTATTCTGCAGAACTTCAGCATGCATACGGGGTCCACCACTCAGTAGAAAATGGGTCGAGGTAGCGCAGGTTTACCAGAATGAGGTAATTGGAAACATGCTTGGTGGGTGAGGGGAGCTGTTACATGGGCTGGTTTGTGATTGGCTTGTGCCTAAGCTAGTCAGCCCACTTCTTCCCTTTCCTGTGTTACATATGCATGTCCTTGTCTTACAAATGTAAAACCTCAGGACTGGTTGCTTAAACTTTACAAGGATGCCAGGCACAGATGGCTGACCTTAAGATAAGACCTTCCCTTCCCTTATTTTGGTGGTTCAGGCCTAAGATGGAGGCTAAGCACAAAATGGAGTCTGTACAGTCCTCTCACTGAGTATATACTGTAACTTTCTTTCTTCAAGATGAGGTCTATCACTGGAAATATGCTGTGGTCTTTACCTCAAGCTCTTTTTAGACTGCTAAACCAGGAATTGCTATTGAGGTCGAAGGTCATGGGGGAGGGACTCTAACGAGCTGCCTGCATTAGCCCAATGTTGGTTTTTTTAAAAAAATCTGAACTGTCTCAGGGGAAACATACTTTGATTCAGCACATTGTGCAATGAAAGAAATGAAATAAGAAAATAGCAAAGCAAGTGGTTCAAACTCACCAGCTGCAGTGCCATGCGTGATGTGCAGCCTTTGAAAAACCACCAGAGGGTCAGCTAGGAGTCGGTTGCTCTGAACTGGTTCTGATGTGAGGGGGCGCATGGCAACTAAACAGACCGCTGGTGTCCTAGACCACGGGGAGCGACGATGCTCTGCCCAGGGCCTCGCCTCTCCTCCCTTTACAGCCTTTGTAAACCTATTGTTGTTGTTGTTGTTGTTATGTGCCGTGGAGTCGTTTGCGACTCATAGCCACCCTATGTACAACAGCCCTAAACTCTACTCTGTCCTGTGCCAATCTCACTGTCTCTGACACACTAATCCCGATTACCCCAGTCACTGAATCAATCCACCTCCCAGAGGGCCTTCCCTGCCTGCGCCTACCCTCCACCCTCCCAAGCATGATGTTCTTCTCCAAGGACCTGTCCCTCCTTACAACATGTCCAAAGAATGTCAGACGAAGCCTCAGAATCCTTGCCTCCAAGGAGCAGCCCGGTTTAACCCTCTCCTGGATGAATCTGTTTGTTTTCTTAGAAGTCCATGGTACCCTCAACACTCTTCCCCAACACCAAAGCTCAAAGGCATCAATTCTCCTTCTATCCTCCTTAGCCATTGTCCAGCTCTCTGTTGCATAACAAGTGATAGCAAAGACCATGGCCTGTACCAGGTGCACTTTAGTCTTCAGAGACTCACCGTTGCTCTTCAGTACTTTAGAGAGGTCCCTAACAGCAGACTTTCCCATCGCAACGCATCTTTTAATTTCCCGGCTGCTGGTGCCAAGAGTGTTGATTGTGGAGCCAAGAAGACTAAAGCAGACTAAATCTCTTCACCATCCAGCCTGATGTTGCCAATTGGTCCAGTGGTGAGAATCTTTGTCTTCTTGACATTGAGCCTCAATCCATATTGAAGACTGCATCCTTGACCCTCAGCAGCAAGAGCTTCAGGTCCTCCTCAGTTTCAGCAAGCAGGGTTGTGTCATCTGCATATCGATAGATCTTCCACCAATCCTGATGTCGCATAGAGCCCTGCCTCCCAGATGATCTGTTCTGCATACCCGTTGAAAAGATATGGAGACAGGAAACATCCCTGGTCCCAATTTTGAACCATGCAGTGTTTTCTTGCTCTGTTCTGACGACTGCCTCTTGGTTCAAGTATAAGTTTTGCATTAGCACGATAAAGTGTCCTGGAATTCTCAGTCTTCTCAAAGTCTGGAATTCTCAGTCTTCTCAAAGTCAGCCACAGTTTGTTATGATCCACACAGTCAAATGCCTTTGCATAGTCAATGAAACACAGATATACATTCCTCTGGTACTCCCTGCTTTCAGCTAAGATCCATCTAACATTAGCTACAATATCCCTAGTACCACGATCCCTTCTAAACCCAGCCTGTACTTCTGGCAGTTCTCTGCTGATGTGCTGTTCCAGTCGTTTTTGGATAATCTTCAGTAGAATCTTGCTTGCATGTGAAATCAATGATATTATTCTGTAGTTTCCACACTCTGTTGGGTCACCTTCCTTTGGAATGGGAACAAGTATAGATCTCTTCCAGTCAGTTGGCCAAGTGGTTGTTCTCCAGATTTCTTGACACAACTTGGTGAGCACGTCCAGGGCAGCATCTGTTAACTGAAATATGTCAATTGGTATACCATCTATTCCTGGGGCCTTCTGTAAACCTACCACGTGTAAATGAAAGAAGAAAAAGAACACTTCTCCCTTTAAAAATATTATTTTCAATATTTTAACAGAAACATTAGGGTTTTTGTTGTCTGTTGCCTGTTGTAAATATCTTTTGAATAAAAACTCTCTGATTTTATTATCTGGCTTTATTTTAGTTTATATTTTTTGCTTATTTATTATATATTGATTTGATTTGTTTTGTCCTTTTATATTAATTGGTAGATGGATGGTTTCAGTAAAAATCATAGGAGATAAAACTAAAAATAGAGAAATAGTCTTTCCATTGACATTTGTTCTGTTTTAGGGAACAGGGCTAAGACAGGAAATAGTTGTGGTGGTTTTTGTTTTTTTTTCCTTGAAGATACGCACTTTTTCACTTTCATAATACCATAGCAGGGCACTTGAACTCTGTAAAAAGAAAGTCGTATTCCTTGGTCCAACATGCAAGGCCTCCTCTTGACTGTTGGTCTCAGCTCCTGCTATTTTGTTTACCACATGCGTTTTTCCTACTGTTATATAAATTCACCTGCTGCCAGTAAAACCAATCTTGAAGATATGAGATGGAGGAGAAAAAGTTGAGTTTATTTCATGCCAATATACTGAAGACAATGGATAAGATCATCCGAAATCTGCTCAGCTGGTTTGGAGACTGCAGGGTCTTAGATAGGAGAGTGACTGAGCAGTGGACGGTGAGAAGCTTATACAGTATCTTCTTTTGTTCTGAAGAGCGCTAATCAGTGGTCATGTCCTGGACTACCTGGTCTGAACTTATTAATATTGTGGAGACAGATGGTGCTCGTCATATGTCACAATTTTTTTAAATCAAGATTTTATTGTAAGTTTATAAAGAACTTGGATTTCCATTCATTCATTGTTGCATATTTTCTTCCCTGTCCCCTTCCCCCCCTCCAAGTTAGAATTTTTTTCTTTGGAAAAAAAGTTCTTTCATTGTTACACAGTCCCCTTGCACCAGTCCACTTTACTATGTAGCTCTTATTCCGGACTCTTGTCATACCAATAATACTTAATCATATATTCCTCTCCTATATCTGTTTCAATTCCATGTACAATATTTATTCCTTCTTGTCTTAGCTTCCCCCCAACCCTTTTGTCAGTCCTGTTTTATAACAGTGGCATTATACAGTATTTGTCTTTTTGTGACTGAGATATTTCACAATTTAGGAGGAGTAACTCCCAGCAATAGATGATAAACAGAGATGAGAAAGTACAGCAAAACTACTTTTGTCTGATTGCTCTGCTGAGCTAAGAGAAAGTGCTCTTTCCCCTTAAGATATTATAAAAATGTTACTCTTACATTAGTTCCGGACTATGATTGTGTCCATTAGTTGTAAAGGAGAGTTGTTGGATTTTTCCCCCCAATAGCATTGACTTTTATTAATTCATGTCATGTCACCTGAAATGATATCTGTTGCATTTATGTGCTCATTACTGCAAATGGCTGAACAAATCCATTACAATGGATTCTCAAATATCCCACGTAGTAAAGTCACTTCAACACAGCTTCATTTCAACTCCCACACCAAAACAGTACTTTATTTTGTAAATTTTGACCCATTATTATTCCCATTTTATGGGTTTTTTCAGCTGTCACAAGTGTACAAGGTGAAGAAAAACTTTCAACGGGGGTTGCACCTGGAAAATGAATTTCTTAAACTCCATATCTTATACATGTTTCAAAACTGCTGGGTCCCAAGTACGTGCAGCATACTAAGCTACACTACTAGCTTATTAATTCTGCAAAAATCAGGTCAATCCATGTGTCAACCTGTAACAGAGTGTGCACTTTAACTGAACAAGGCAAATAGTCACTCTTGAGCTTTACATCATTTTATGTCAAACAATGATGCAAATCTCAACGGTATACACAAAATCAGCTTTGCACTTACAAAAGATTGTTTTCCATACTGATTAATCCAGGCAGCTAACTCATTGGTTTATGTAATTTTATTGAAGAAAAATAAATCAATTACGAGCACAGCTATTGCTATTAGTTGATCACTCATCCATTAACAACTTGCATCATTTATTTAGTGCCACATCAAACAGTGTATTGGAAAATAGATTAACTAATAGCTTCAAGCCTCCTATTCATTTAAATGAAAACTATAAAATGTTTGAGACCCTATTTTAGAATACAAACGGTGTTTGACATCCAATTTCCATTCCCTGTAGAAGAAGTCCTTCCTTTATTTGGATGATACATTCTTGTTGTAAATGCAACGTTAGGTGGTTTGAAGGGGTAGTCTGTAAGAAAATGAACTGTCAAAAAGAATACACCGCCTCGTGGCTTGCCAACGAAACATGGCATCTCCAACTGGACCTGCAGAACATTGTGCTGGAGGATTGCGAACCAAATCACCAACTTCATGATTAATCCGTTTCAGCGCCATAGTCTGTGCTTTGGGTTTGGCTCCGCACTATCTCGGGGTGCGCTCAAAGGTCCGGCCAAAACTCTCGATTATCCGGACTGCAGGGAAGGACTGTCTCTCCTTCCCACACCGGCTCTGCCAGACACAGGCTCCTCTTCACCGCCACCTCTCAGTCCGCCAGCCCCGCCGTGGTGAGCACAGGACAACTCTTAACGGTGAAGGGGGTCGGTTTTCTTCTCACGTCCAGGACTGGGGGTATCTGTGCCACACCCTTTTCCTTCTCCTTTTCCGAAAACTCGAGTTATTTTACAAAGACTAAATGTCCAACCACAAACAAATGGATTAATTATGTTACATTCACACAATAGAATACTATGCAGCACACAGGAACACTTATTACCTAACATGGGTAGGACTGGAGAGCATTATGCTGAGTGACCTCAGTCCCATAAGGACAAATATTGTATAAAAACATTATTGTAGAATGAGTATAAAGATCCAAGAGGGATGGGAGAGGTTGGAAGCAAAGGGATGAGGATGTGCAGGGGGAGGGGGTGGATTAATCATGAGGTTGTACAATTTGATGGGTTGGAGGGTGAGGAAATGGAAAGAATTTGTTCTTGAAAACAATGTATTCGAATTTTGTAAATAAACTAGTAGGGGCAAAAAGATAATGTGTTAGTTTTCGGTTACTTTGTCATCAGTAGTACCAACCTATTATGTTCCTCCAAGGTCACTTGAGACTTTTAAAAAAATATTTTATTCTTTTTTTAGGACATCACTCTTCCTCTCTTTTTAAATACTGGAGAGAAATGATGTCAGTATGGAGACTGATTTGGGCTGTGGTCTTTGCAATCACTTGCTATGCACCTGAGAGCTGAAGAATAAATAAGGATAATGGAAGAGGAATTGATGCCTTTGAGCTGTGATTCTAGAAAAGAACACTGAATATCCCATGGACGGCCAAAAGAACAAACAGATATGTCTTAGAAAAAGTACAGCCAGAGTGCTCCTTGGAGACAAAGTTGACAGTTCACATACTTTGGACATGTTGCTAGGAGAAACTATTTCTTGGAGAAGGACATCAAGCTTGGAAAGACGAAAGATCAGTGAAAGAAAGTAAGATCCTCAATGAGATGGATTGACGCAGTGACTACAGCAATGGGCTTAAACATGTCAGGATGTTGAGGACGGGACAGGATAGGGTAGGGCTCAGGCCTGTTGTTCATAGGGTTTTCATCTCGGCAGCACCTAAATGAAATGACAAATAGCAAAGCAAGTGTTATGCAACTAGCAGCAGTACATACATTAACCAAAGCCTACTTTACTGTTAATAGTTACCTTAAAGTCAAGCCTGGATCTTGTCGCCTGTTGGTCAGAACAGACACATACTCTATAGAATCTTTTCAATGGCTGATATTTGGAAATAGATCTCCAGGCCTTTCTTCAAAGGTACCTCAGGGTGAACTTGAAATTACAGTGTTGTAGTTAACAGTGAAGCTAACTGCTCTAGGGTCATTAGTTTATAAGTTATACCCCTGTGGTAGCTCTCAACAGTCTTGAAGCTAGTGGGCTACCTATCCCCAACCTGTGCTTTCAAAGTCCTCACCCTGCTTTTCTATGAAGATGGTGCCAAAAGTGAAGAAGGAAGCCCCTGCCCCTCTCAAAACTGAAGCCAAAGCAAAGGCATTAAAGGACAAGAAGGCAGTCCTGAAGGGCATCCACAGCCAAAAAAATAAAAAAAAAAGATCCACACATCACCCACCTTCCAGCGGCCTAAGACACTGAGACTCCGAAGGCTGCCCAAATACCCCCGGAAGAGCGCCCCCAGGAGAAACAAGCTTGACCACTATGTCATCATCAAATTTCCCCAGACCACTGAGTCAGCCATGAAGAAGATAGAAGATAACAACACATTTGTGTTCATTGTGGAAGTCAAGGCCAACAAGCACCAAATTAAACAAGCTGTAAAGGAGGTCTATGACATTGATGTGGCTAAGGTCAACACTTTGATTAGGCCTGATGGAGAGAAGAAGGCCTATGAGCAACTTGCTCCTGACTATGATGCTTTAGATGTTGCCAACAAAACTGGGATCATCTAAACTGAGTCCAGCTGGCTAATTCTAAATACAAAATTTTCTCACAAAAAAAACCCAACCATAAAACAAAACCCCAAACAAACAAACAAAAAAACCAACAAGGTCCTCACCGCATCTCTCTAGTTTAACATGGACTGCCAGGAAAACAAACAGATTCATCTTGGAGAGGATTAAACCAAGTTACTCCTTGGAGGCAAGGATTCTGGGGCTTCGTCTGACATACTTTGGACATGTTGCCAGGAGGGACGGGTCCTTAGAGAGGGACATCATGCTTGGGAGGGTGGAGGGACAGCGCAGGAGGGGAAGACCCTCTATGAGATGGATTGATTCGGTGACCGGGGTAATCGGGATGGGTGTGTCAGAGGCAGTGCGGTTGGCCCAGGATGGAGCAGAGTTTAGGGCTGTTGTGCATAGGGTCGCTATGAGTTGCAAACGACTCAACAGCACATAACAACAACAACAACATATTGTTTAATATCAAGGAAACAAAACTCCTCTTGCCTGGACCAAGAGGCAACATCATGATAGACGGGAAAAAAGAGTGAAATTGTCAAGGATTTACTCTTAATGTGGATCCGCAATCAAGATGTATGAAAGCAGCAAGCAATCAAGAAACCAAAAGACATGTTGCACTGGGAAATTTGTCAAGGATCTCTCCAAAGTGCTAAAAAGCAAGCATATCAGCTTAAACACTGAATTGTATGTAATCCGAGCCATGGTCTTTGAATTGTGGTGTTAAAGAAGAATACTGAATATTTCATGGACTTCCAGAAGAACAAATATGTCTTGGAGAAAGTGCAACAGGGTCACCTCATATACTTTGAGCATGTCATCAGCAGAGGCCATTCCTTGGGAAAACATAACATGCTGAGAAAGGCAGAGGGTCAGGGGACAAAGGACTCTCACCAAGATGGACTGATAAAGTGGCTGATAATGGACTAGAACCTGTTAGAGACAGCGGGAATGGTGCAAGAGAGGAGCAGAGTCCTGCTGATCACAGGGTTACTGGGAGTCAGTCATAACTGACTTGACGGCACCTAAACCAACACATTGTTTATGTTATCATCATTTGTGTAAATTTTGGTTTCAATATTTTAATCTACCCCGAGGGAGTTTTGGTGGCCTAGGGGGTATGGAGTTGCAGTGCCAACCTAAAGGCATAGAATTAGAATCCACCAGGTGCATTCCGCTGGAGGGTAAGCTGTGAGTGGGTTTCCATTTGACAGCACATAGCAACAATCTACCCTAAACTGTGCTCTGTCTTCAGACTGAAAGTTGGTAAAGTAGATCTGCTGTCTGTTTTGCTTACTCAGAGTCTAGAATACAATCTGACTCATTTTTAAGTATTACCTTAAAACAAACAAACAAACAAACAAACACAACCTCCTGGCCCCTCTCCCTGCTCAGCCAGCCAATATTTGTCCAAAGCAGCCATTATTTGTCCCTAAAACCTCCTCTTCCAGAACCCCATCTGGACTGGCTTTGCGGCATTCTGAAGGCCAGGCTACCCCAAACAAGATTTCGTTCCACATTTGACTTCCCAGAGACCTGTGGACCTGGCTTCACTTCAGAAGAAGTACCCCATTGTATGTCAGGGCCTACTATCTCTCCAGAAAGGCACAGCTGCTCTGTACCTCCTTTTTCTGGCAACAATGTCCTAGCCTTTCAGTCCCTGCCCCTTTCTGAAGGGGGCTCTCCACTGAGGATCACCCAGAGGGTGTGGCTGGAAGCTTCACAGCTAGAAGGGGTTGCTAGAAGAATGATGATGGAGACAGATTATTGCCTGGTGCAGGCCCTGCCCTGTGGCCGTGATCACTTGTCTGCAGGCCAAGCAGGTAACATGGATCATTAATGTTCCTAACTGGGGTTGCAACCAGCCCCCCCAGGCTCTGCAGATCTTCCTGCCTCGTGAGTTCTCAGAGAGTCACCTGTCCCATCTGGCCCCGACCTCCTTGCCAGCATTTCCAACATTTCTCCTCACCTCATGATTGCCATTGCCTTGGTGTGAACCACAGAGCAGTCACCATGTTGGCATCTTTTCCCCTGAGATGTTGCAGCAAAAAACACAGGAAAGCCAAGCAAGAGGAGGGGAAAACTGCCAGCCTGCCAGCCCCCAACCCTCCAGCTTCCCTCAGCCAGACCTGCCCTGGGCAGTGGTGCTGCTACCTTGTACGGTTACATGATGCTTTAGCCCAAGGACAGACCACCAACTGATAGACTCACAGACACCTTGGGGCTGGGTTTCTCTCTTCTTTTTGGAGAAAAGGAACAGGACAGTGGAAATTTTTTGTTTCTCTTTAAGGAACAAGAAAATGGAACCGCCTTTACACTAACTTAGTGACTTGGACTTCTGCACCATGAAGACAGGCTGTGCCATTCTGGATGTTACGTATATGTGAGCACACGGTAGACTCTTGTGCAGGACTTTGAACTTTTGCAGAAATCCCGGGGTCAAGGAACATTTCAGTGGGTTTTTTGGTTCCCATCTCTCCCCTTCCCATGCTCATTTGGATGTCATTCTCTGTCACCACAATCTTTGATTCATCTCGACATCCAGTTTATACTTGAAAAGAGTAAACTGAAGAATGCTAATTTTCTTTCTTGATGGGATATACAGAACTTGGGATGTGTGTGTATGTATAAATATATAATAGATGTAAAGATATATAATATTGACTTAAAAAATCAAATTACCCTGACATACATTTTTTAAAAAAATCTATGCCAAAAATGTCTTTTCAGAGAAAATCTTATTTTCATGCTCAGACTTTGCATTGTCACTCATTGGATAAGTGCACTGTGTTACAGCACAGGCTGCCCTGCGATGTGGAAACGTGACACAGCACCTGTACAAAAAAGACTGGCTGATGTCGACTTGGACCTCCACCAACTTCCTAATACTTATGGTTGTTGTTGTTGTTAAGTGCCGTAGAGTCGCAGATGGCTCATAGCGACCCTATGATGGAGAATCCTCGATGCTTGTGGGCCTTTCATCCTATCTCCAGGATCATAGGGTTTCCGGAGGCAAGCTATTATGAAAGTGGATGCCACTCCTTCTCCTTCCAAACACTTATTAATTTCTGAAATTATTCTTCTCAGCACAGTTTTGTGTCCATTTGATTACAAACTTTTTGAAAAAATACAAAACACAAGCACACAAAAATGTTTATGCATATGTATGTCTTGAAATAATTTTAATTTTTTTTAAAAAATGGTAACATTCATGGTAAAAACTACATCAGATATAAAAGCATGTCTGAGTGGAAAGTTTTCATCTTTACAGCCACCAGTGTCTCTTTTTTATCAATGACTATTACTCATTTTTTGCACAGTCTTGGATAAAGTTCACTTTCCTTTACACACAATGCATTCCATTCCACTATTTGTTTTGTTTTCTGCCCATCTTTCTCTCTCTAGCCTTTGATCACTACTTTCCAGCCTGGAATGAGTTCAAAACAAAAAAGAACTCCTCAGTGCTATTGAGTCAGATCTGACCTACACCTGACTCTTCTGCACATTTTCAGAAGCTGTAAATCCTTGGGGAGGAGAGGATCCATCTTTCTCTTATAGAGCAGCTGGTGGATTCAAACCATCTACCTTTGGGCTGGCAGTGCAACTCCTTATCTTTTAGGCCACCAGAGCTCCTGGGAATGAATTTAATTTCTCAGAATACCATAATCTATCACCACCCCACCCCCATCCTGTCCCATCACCTTTTTAACTTAACAAAATGTTTCTACTCAGGTAAGCCTCGTTATCTTTGTGTAAAGCTGCTTGTCAAGTGAGCTCTGGATACCTTTCCTGTTTCTAACTCTTCTCATTTTGTAATGTCATTGACTTTTGTTTTTATCTGCCATCATGTGGAATTTTATTCATGAAGACCATGTAAAAACCAAACAACCCCATGCCTTGTCCTCCTTCATCAGCCTCAAAACCTCTGCTGAGCTTAATTAAGCCCATCGTGGCAGTCACTGTGTCAACACATTACAGTTTTTCTTCCTTCATTCAGTCCTCACTTTTTCCAAGCACAATATCTTTTTCCAAAGACTAACCTCTCCTGAAGCTGTGAACAATTTCAATCTCTTCGCCATCCATCCTGATGCTACCAATTGGTCCAGTGGTGAGAATCTTTGTCTTCTTGACATTAAGCCTCAGTCCATATTGAAGGCTGCAGTCCTCGACTCTCTGCAGCAAGTGCATGAGGTCCTCCTCAGTCTCAGCAAGCAGGGTTGTGTCATCTGCATAACGCAGATTGTTAATAGATCTTCCGCCAATCCTGATGCCACACTTCTCCTCATAGAGCCCAGCCTCTCAGATAATCTGCTCTGCATACATGTTGAAAAGGTATGGAGACAGGACACATCCTGGCATACACCCTTCCCAATTTTGAACCATGCAGTGTTACCCTGCTCTGTTCTGACTGCCTCTTGGTCCAAGTATAGGTTTCTCATTAGCACTATTAAATGTTCTGGGATTCCCATTCTTCTCAGAGTCAGCCACAGTTTGTTATGATCCAGGATAGAGCAGGGTTTAGGGCTGTTGTGCATAGGGTCGCTATGAGTCGCAAACGACTCGACGGCACATAACAACAACAACAACCTCTCCTGAAAACATGTCCAAAGTATTAATTGGACAAAGTTAGAGGCTCTTTGCCTCTCAGGAGCATTCTGGCTGTCCTTTTGATTGTCTGAATATTCTTCACTAACACCACAATTCAAGACATCAGTTCTTCCTTGATCTTCCTGTCCTGAGTTGGATCATGGGATTTTCACTGACTGAATTTTGGAAATGGGCCTCCAGTCATTTGTTCCTAATCTTTCTTAATCTGGAAGCTCTGCTGAGGACTGTTCAGCATCACAGCAACCTGCAGGCCTCCACTGGCACATGGTTGTGACCATGCATGAGGTGGATTAATGGGCTAGTAGGGAATTGAATTCTTGTCTCCCAACTGGAAGGTGAGAATTCTGGCACTAAACCACCAATGTCTCTCTCAATCACCATTAAAGAAACAATACCAGTGCCTAGCACATAGCTGAACTTGAATGGAAGTTGCTTGCTCTTGAACAACAAGGGCCAGTGTGTTTGCTGTCTATGAGGCCGGCTAGGCTTTTAACTATGGGAGTTTTGGGACTTGAGTGGGGTTGGGGTAGGGTGACAGCTGAGGCATTGCCCCGTTGGTACTCTTACCCACATACTTTCAACCCCAAAAAGACCTGAATGCATATTCCCTCCTTCAGTCTGATTGAAGATGTCCTTGAACTGGTGTGTTCTCCTAACACAGGCCTTGTGGTGGGAAGAGACAGCAGTGTGTCTACTGGTGCATGGGCTTCGAGGCATGATGAGAAATTTCTCGTCATGAACAAATACAATTATGTGGAAATTTTAACCACTGGTCTCTTGTGAGTCTTATTAGCAAAGGTTATTATTTCAGAGCCAAATCAACTCTAGGACAATCATAGCTAAAAAGTTTCTACTTAAAAAACAGAGATATTCTGACACATGGTACATTTGTCATGGTCACCACCTCATAACAGGGAATAGTGGCCATCCAGTCCTTCCTAGTAACCCACATTCCAGCTGCATCACAGGTCAACTTGCAGCTGTATTTGGAATGCATATCAAACAACCCTGCTGAGGAGGACCTGAAGCACTTGCTGAAGAAGGTCAAGGACTACAGCCTTCAATATAGATTACAGCTCAACACCAATAAAACAAAGATTCTCACCACTGGACTGATTGGTAGTATTGTGATGGATGGTGAAGAGATTGAGATTGTAAACAGCTTTAGTTTGCTTGGTTCCACAAACAACACTCTTGGCACCAGCAGCCAGGAAATGAAAAGATGTATTGTGTTGGGAAAGTCTGCTGTCAGAGACCTCTCTGAAGTACTGAAGAACAATGATGTCAGTCTGGAGACTAAGGTGCACCTGATACAGGCTATGATTTTTGCAATCACTTGCTATGCGTTAGAGAGCTGGACAATGACAAGGGATAATAGAAGAAGAATTGATGCCTTTGAGCTATCATTTTGGAGAAGAGTATTGAATATACCATGGACTACTAAGAGAACAAACAGGTTTGCCCTGAAGAGGGTTATACCAGGTTGCTCTTTGTAGGCAAGGATTCAGAAGTTTTGTCTGATATACTTTGGCCATGTTGCAAGGAGGGAACAGTCCTTGGAGAGGGACGTCATGCTTGGGAGGGTGGATGGACACTGCAGGAAAGGAAGACTCCTGATGAGATGGATTGACTGCACTACTGGAATAATGGAGGTAGGTGTGTCAGAGACAATTAGGTCAGCACAGGATAAAGCAGGCTTTAGGGGTGTCATACATGTTGTACGTAGGATCGCTTTGAGTTGCAAGCGACTCGACAGCACATAACAACAGCAACAACTTCAAAAAATGCCAAAGTACTCTATAAATTATGCCCATCCAGAGTGGCTCAGGAATCATTCCATTCACCTTTTAAAATTCACATTTATACTGACAGGTTTAATTTACAAACTCCACAGTGATTCTGGGACTCACGCACTGCCACCATAGTTACTTCTGTAAAAGGACTCAAACATCCTAAAAGGTTCTGCATTTTAAAAAAAAAGCATTTTATTTACTAGCGTCTGAAATTTTAAAATCTCCTTAAATTTTCTATTAAACACAATATAGCTTGATATTTCTCTTTTTTTTGGTAGTAATTTAAAAAAAAATTTTATTATTATTATTATTTTGTGTGTGTGTACCGTCAAATCAGATCCAACTGGTACAGGAGGAGATTGCCTCTCCTTCTCCAGCAGAACATCTGGTGGATTTGAACTGCGTGCCTCTGGGATTGAAGTGCAGATTCTTGCCACTAGGCCACCAGGGCTCTCTGGTAGTAATTTTTTAAGACGACCTTTGAATAACATATGGTCTCTTCTCCACTCCTTGGGGTTCAAAATATAGTAACTGATTCTCATTATTGATGGGAAACATTTTGCCACAGCTCTTGGTAGAGTTCAAATAATCATTTTATGACTCTTTCCACTTTGCCTACTTTTAAAATTCTTCCTCACTTATATGATTATGCCCATAGACACTTTCATGTAACCCTCTTTGTCTGTGTGATGTAAGTATGTCTCTTCTTTTTCTCACTGGCTATAGTTTTGATGTCAGTCAATGGCAACCAGCACCAAGATTCAAACTTAACACTTGCCGCTGCAATTGAAGACTTTAAATAATAATTTTCCCAATCCATGTTGTATGGTTCACTAAAATTTTAAAAATTAAGTTCTATTTGGTTTTCATTTCGCCTACCATGGTTGAACTAGTTTCTTATTCTCCAATCTAAATTTATATACTGCAAATTGATATTTGGAATAATATTAGTTGAAAGATGACTAACAAATTTCTTCATGTTGAAAATAAAACTGCATTTCTGTATTAACTAAAATTTGTTCACCCCAATATGGTATAATTATTTTGAAAGTTGTTGTAGTGTACTGTAGAGTAAGAACTGACCCATAGTTGACCTTCCAGTGGATTTTCTGAGGCAGTTAATTGCATGGGAGAAGATTGCTCATCCTTCTCCTATAATTTTGAAAGTTGTTGTTGTTGTTATTAGGTGCTGTTGAGTCACCTGCCACCCATTGTGACCCTATGTACAGCAGCTCTGAACCCTTCCCTGTCCTGAGCCAGTCTCACTAATTCCAACACACCAACCCTCGTTGCCTCAGTCACTGTATTAATCCATCTCATCTGGGGTCTTCCTCTCCTGCACTGTACCTCCACCCTTGAGAGCCTGATGTCCTTCTCCAGGCACTGGTCAGTCTTTTCTGGCCACATGCCCCAAGTATGTGAAATGGAGCTTCGTAAACCTAGCCTCTGAGGAGAAACTTGGTTTCACCCTCTCCAAGACAGATCTATTTGTTTTCTTGGCAGTCCATGGTATGGAGGTTGAAGGTCAACTAACAAACTCCCATGTCAGGACATTTCCTGAAACCAGAACTCAGAAATTCCCATATCTCTTCCTTAGAGATATCAAAGGATGGGAAAACCACTCACAGATAATTATTAGAACACTTTGAAGTTTGGGGAAAGTGAATGAGAGCAGAATCACTCATAAAGGAGAGTGAAGACATGAGTCAGGAAAATGCAAATAGCATTGCCCCATACCTGAACCAGTCTGGGCTCAGGGCCCACAAAAAGAAAGTGAAAATAAAGGAAGGAACCAGACCTACCAGCATTGGGTTACAGTTATGAATAAGATAGGGCTTCTTCTTCTCAATGCTCATGGATGACCTGACAAGCGAATTTCCATCTGAATAGATCCTTGGGGTGCTGGGCTTGGCCATCCTCTAATAGCAAACAGTCCAATGCCATCATAAGCCTGATGAAGAGGCACAAAGTTAACACTGAGAGGGGCTGGTGGATGAAACCTCACAATTGTTGTTGTTATGTGCCATCGAGTCACCTGCGACTCATAGCGACCCTATGTACAACAGCCCTAAACCCTGCTCTATCCTGTGCCAATTGCATTGCCTCTGACACACCCATCCTGATTACCCCAGTCACTGAATCAATCCACCTCATAGAGGGCCTTCCCTCCTGCGCTGTCCTTCCACCCTCCCAAGCATGATGTCCTTCTCCAAGGACCGGTCTCCCCTCATAACATGTCCAAAGTATGTTAGACGGAGCCTGAGAATCCTTGCCTCCAAGGAGCCACCCGGTTTAACCCTTTCCAGGACGAATCTGTTTGTTTTCCTAGCAGTCCATGGTACCCTCAATACTCTTCTCCAGCACCACAGCTCAAAGGTATCAATTCTCCTTCTATCCTCCTTAGTCATTGTCCAACTCTCTGATACAGAACAAGTGATCGCAAAGATCATGGACTGTATCAGACGCACCTTAGTCTCCAGAGAGACACCATTACTCTTCAGTACTTTGGAGAGGTCCCTAACAGCAGACTTTCCCATGGCAATGCGCCTTTTAATTTCCTGGCTGCTGGTGCCAAGACTGTTGACTATGGAGCCAAGCAAACTAAAGCTGTGAACAACCTCAATCTCTTCACCATCCATCCTGAAGCTGCCGATCGGTCCAGTGGTGAGAATCTTTGTCTTCTTGACATTGAGCCTCAATCCATATTGGAGGCTGCAGTCCTTGACACTCTGCAGTAAACATTTCAGGTCCTCCTCAGTTTCAGCAAGCAGGGTTGTGTCATCTGCATATCACAGATTGTTGATAGATGTTCCACCAATCTTGATCGCACATTTCTGCTCATAGAGCCCAGCCTCCTGGATAATCTGCTCTGCATACAGGTTGAAAAGGTGTGGAGACAGGACACTTCCCTGGTGTATGCCATTCCTAATTTTGAACCATGCAATGTTTCCTTCCTCTGTTCTGACGACTGCCTCTTGGACCTCACAATAGCATTTTTACTTTGGTGCTAAATGAGGATTTACGTATGACTAACTCTGGTGGCCTAATAGTAAGAAGTACTGGCAATGTATAGGTACATGGTTTGAATTTACTGGTTACTTTAAGGAAGAAAAATGGACAGTCTCCTCCTGTGTGATTAACTGCCCCTGAAAACCTGCTAGAGGGTCAACCATGGGTCATTTCCAACTCAAATGTTGCTGTGAATGATCCCTGAAGGTTTAATGGCCATACTGAGGAGTCTACTACACAAGGAAATGTTCCAGGAACACTGAGGCTCTTGCATGTGAGGGACCCTTAGGAATGTTGGGGCTGCACACAGCTCTGACTTGTTCCAAGAATTGCTCTTTGTCAGCACTCTCTGATATCCATTTACCCCTAAAGGGTTAAGCACTCTGAGAAAAGTTCTGAAGGCTATGGAATATTTCCAAGTACATCCCCTGGAACACTTCGAGTCAACAGTCTTTTATCAGACTTACTTAACCATAGCATTTGCAAGTCAAAATATAGCAAGAGAGCACAGAGTCTCAGGTAGTTTAAAATAACTTGCTCCAGAGGGAGCTCTGGTGGCCTAGTGGCAAGAAGCTGCACTGCAACCCCAGAAGTATGTCGTTCAAATCCACCAGATGCTCTGCTGCAGGCTCCTTAGGGGCAATCTCTTCCTGTGCCAGTCAAATCCCATTTGACGGTATACACACACACACACACACACACACACGCACACTATTAAAAAATAAAATAAAATAACTTGCTCCAGCCAAAATGTTTTCTGTTTCTCTGTACCCTGAAAAATGTGTACATGCACTTCAGCATATGCCTCTCTTTGTGCTACTTTTAGTAACTGTAACTTTACAATAAAGACAAGGTTTAGCTCCAAAGGGGCATTTCCAGCCTAGGAAAGCTGTGGTCCTTTGTCTTCTATATCTCTCGTGAGTTTCTGCCTTCTGTGACCCAAGAACCCAGAACACCGGGTACAACTTTGCTGTTGTCAGTACACAGAAACATTTCCGTAGAAAGACCAACATCTCCTAATGCTAAAACTGCATCTAGTGATATCACCTGGGATGTGCTTGCCTTTGCAGCATGCCTCCATCCATAATCTCAGAACACTGGTAGACCCAAGCTGGCTAACTTGGCTGAGATACATCTGAGAAAGCCAATGCCACACCCATTACCACTACACACTTCCTCATATAGCAACCTAGAAGACTCCCAAGACCTTGCTTCTTGATCGTGCCCTACAATTGACAACATATTAAAGATCAGCCTAACAGTCTTGAGCTGTGCTCACCTGTGGCCACAGGTGAAAAGTTTAAAGGTACAGTAATACAGAGATTCATTGAATGACAAATTTTGACTCACAAAGAACTCCTGATTAACAGAGTCAGATTCAGAAATTTAGGGACCCAGAAGGTGCACTTGGCATGGAACATAACGGATAGGCAACAATTCACCAGCTCCATCTGTAAGCCTGCTCCCACACCACTCTCATTGTGATCCCCATGGCATGTGGGACTAGAGTGGCCATATAATCCATTAAAGTAAAACATAGCATAAACTCCACATGACTAACTAGCATCAGATTACAAGCATCACCAACTACCAACCCTGAAACCAACAGCACTTCATAGACTACCAACAGATAACTGCATGAACATCCCATCAGCTGCCACAGACATGTGAGAAGAAATGAATTATTTAAAAAAAATTTCTAACAACAACATCATAACAATGCCCCAGAAGCAGCAGACAACATCAAGACAAACCTGATAGAAAAGCAAAATAAGATATCACCAAAACAAAGGCCATCAAAACAAGAGTAATGGAAATCTCAGAAGCAGATAGGCTGATAGAAAAAATACTTTGAAGAAGAATTCCAAATAATATTGGTCAAGAGATTACAAAAGATAGAAGAAATAGTTGAGGACTTGAAGGAATCTACAAGCAAAAAGCTATAAAAATTGGTTTAAAAAATACCAAAAAACAAAATAACAGAATTTTAGTAACTATAGAAAAACATGATAAAGTAAGGCTGAAATAATAAAACCATCGTTACAGGACTTATCAACAGCTAGGAGGGACAAAAGAGCAGAATTGAAGACGTGGAAGACAGAATCAGCAAAACAGAAAACAAAGGGTTTACCCCTAATCTGATAGAGAAGAAAATAAAATCAGAAACAAAAAGGAAGGAAAATGAAGAAAGAATAACTTGACATTCCATCAAAGGAAGAATTTGCATGTAATTAGAATTCCAAAACAGGTTGTTGTTGTTATGTGCCATTGAGTGGTTTTCGACTCATAGTGACCATATTTACAACAGCCCTAAACCCTACTCTATCCTGTGCCAATTGCATTGCCTCTGACACACCCATCCCGATTATCCCAGTCACTGAATCAATCCGCCTCATGGAGGATCTTCCCCTCCTGCGCTGTCGCTCCACCCTACCAAGCATGATGTCCCTCTCCAAGGACCTGTCTCTCCTTACAATATGTTCAAAGTATGTCAGATTAAGCCCCAGAATCCTTGCCTCCAGGGAGTAGCCTGGTTTAACCCTCTCTAGGATGAATCTGTTTGTTTTCTTGGCAGTCCAGGGTACATTCAATACTCTTCTCCAACACCACAGGTCAAAGGCATCAATTCTCCTTCTATCCTCCCTAGTCATTGTCCAATTCTCTGATGCATAACAAGTGACTGCAAAGACCATGGACTGTATCAGGTGCACCTTAGTCTCCAGAGAGACACCGTTGCTCTTGAGTACTTTAGAGAGGTCCCTAACAGACGACTTTCCCATCACAATATGTTTTTTTATGCCCGGCTGCTGGTACCAAGAATACGGACCATGGAGCCAAGCAAACTGAAGCTCGCAACAATCTCAATCTCTTCACCATCCACCAGGATGCTACCAATTGGTCCAGTGGTGAGAATCTTTGTCTTCTTGACATTGAGCCTCAGTCAATACTGAAGGCTGCAGTCCTTGACCCTCTGCAGTAAGTGCATGAGGTCCTCCTCAGTTTCGGCAAGCAAGGTTGTGTCATCTGCATAGCACAGATTGTTAATAGATCTTCCACCAATCCTGATGCCACACTTCTCCTCATAGAGCCCAGCCTCTTGGATAATCTGCTCTGCATACAGGTTGAAAAGGTATGGAGACAGGATGCATCCCTGGCGTACACCCTTCCCAATTTTGAACCATGCAGTGTTACCCTGCTCTGTTCTGACTACTGCCTCTTGGTCCAAGTATAGGTTTCGTATTAGCACAATTAAATGTTCTGGGATTCCCATTCTTCTCAGAGTCAGCCACAGTTTGTTACAATCCACACAATCAAACGCCTTTGCATAATCAATGAAACAAAGATAGACATTCTTCTGGTATTCCCTGCTTTCAGCTAAGATCCGTCTAACATCAGCTACAATATCCCTAGTACCACGACCCCTTCTAAACCCAGCCTGGACTTCTGGCAGTTCTCTGCTTATGTGCTGTTCCAGTCATTTTTGGATAATCTTCTGTAGAATCTTGCTTACATGTGAAATCAATGCTATTGTTCTGTAGTTTCCACACTCAGTTGGGTCAACTTTCTTTGGAATGGGAACAAATATAGATCTCTTCCAGTCAGTTGGCCAAGTGGTTGTTCTCCAGATTCCTTGGCACAACTTGGTGAGCACATCTAGGGCAGCATCTGTTAGCTGAAATATGTCAATTGGTATACCATCTATTCCTGGGGCCTTTTTTGCTATTTCCTTTAAAGCAGCTTGAACTTCTTCCTTCATAACCATAGGCTCTTGCTCAAATGTTATTTCATGAAATTCTTCTGTATCTGCCAATTCCTTTTGATACAATGACGCAGTATATTCCTTCCATCTTCTTTTAATACCTCCTGGATCATTAAATATTCTGCCTAAAGCATCCTTAATTATAGCAACTCGAGGTTTGAATTTTTCTTCAGTTCCTTGAGCTTAAGAAATGCTGAACGAGTTCGGCCCTTTTGATTTTCTGACTCTAGCTCCTTGCACAGGTAGGCACAAAACAAAAACAAAACATTGAGAAAATTATGGAAGTTACTAGAAGAAAATCTCCTAAGTATTATGAAAAATGAAATATATATATATATTCAAGAAGCTGAGGGAATTTCAAACAGAATAGACCCCAAAAGAAAAACACAAAGACGTATCACAGTGAAATTCTCCAAAATCAAAGACAAGGATAGAATATTGAAAGCAGCTTGAGAAAAAAGAAGAGTTAAATACAAAGAGAGTCAACAAGATTAAGCTCCAATTTCTAAGCAGAAACCAACTGAGAAAGAAGACAATGAGATGACATATACAAAACTGTGAAAGAAAACAACTGCCAACAGCGAATTCTGTACCCAGAAAAGTTGTTCATCATATATGAACAGAAATAAACACATTATCAGAAAAATAGAAAGTAAAGGAATTAATGAAAACAAGACAAAATTTGCAAGAAATACTAAAAGAAGTCCTTTACACATGGATAGCACAGAAAAGTGGACAGACCAAAGTAATCAACAGCAATCCAGAAAAAATCCAACAGAATAGCACCATTAAAATTTTACCTATTGATATTCAAGAGATTATCTAAAAATGTAAGCCACCGGAAACACAAACTGGGTTTAGAAGATATCATTGCCGATATCAGATGGATCTTGGATGAAAGCAGATAGTACCAGAAAGATTCTATTTGTATTTTATCCACTATGCGAAGGTATTTGACTGTGTGGATCACAACAAATTGTGGCAAACATTGAGAAGAATAGAAATACAAGAACATTTGATTTGGCTCATGTAAAACCTATACCTAGATTAAGATACTGTTGTCAAAATAGAGCAAGAGAATACTGATTGGCTCACAATCAAGAAAGAAGTGCATCAGGGATGTATCTTTTCTCCATACCCTTTCAAACTATATGCTGAATAGACCATTCAAGAGGTTGGACTTTTGTATGAAACACAATGTGAATGAAGGGAAGTGTGAAACACAATGTATGCAAATTTTGTGTGCAAGCCAATGGTGGTGTTGTAGTTAAGTGCCCCCGAGTCATAGACAACCCATAGAGACCCTATGAACAAAAGCTTTGAACACAAAACTTTCACCTTTTCTCCAAGTTCATGGAGTTTCCAGAGGCAAGCTTGTTTTATTCAGGAGATCCACAAAAAGCAGGCCCAAGGGCTGCAGACCCAGGGACCCAAAAGCCTTTTTAAGTACAAGGACAAATCCAATCAGCTCACATTCTATTGTTAACAAAAGCCACACTCCAGTCACAACCTCAAACCAGAAAACATAGAAACCAATATAAATTTTTTTTTTTTAAAAAAAGAGGCTGGACTTTATGACTAAGAATGCACCATCGGGATTGAAGGAAGATTCATCAACAATCTGCATTATGCAGATTACACAACCTTACTCGTCCAAATGGAGGAGGACTTAAAGCACTTGGTTTAGCCTTCAATATGGATTGTATCTCAACATTAAAAAAGCAAAAATCCACACCAATGGGCTGGTTGACAATATCATGATAGATGGAGAAAGTATTGAAGTTGTTAATGATTTCATCTTACTTGGATCCACAGTCTATAATCTTGGAACTACATTGGAATCAGGAAATCAAAAGACAAGTTGTAGTGGGGAAATCTGCTGTCTAGGACCTCTCCAGAATGTTAAAGAACAATGCACCTGGTTTAGGCCATAGTCTTTTCAACTGATTGCTATGCATCTTAGAGCAAGGCAATAATGAAAGATGACTGAAGAAGAATCAAAACTGGTCTCTGAACATGTAATAGAACACTAAGGACAGTAATACACTTTAGGAGAGGCAGACCACACTCAGATGAGTGACTTCTTCCAGATTGCATGAGACCAGAGAGGGTGCATTGAGGAGCTGGGAAGGAAGTGTCCTCTCCACCCCTGGGGGAAACTGGATCAGTTGGGGGACCTGGTCCTAAGCTGTGCTGCAAACCATCAAAGAAAATAACACACTTTGGGAGGGAAAGGCTACACTCAGGTGGGAAATTTGTGTCAGGCTGTGTGAGACTAGAGAGGGCACATTGAGATACTGAGATGCAGTTGTCTGTGTCTCTCCTGGAGGCCCATTGCATCAGTGGGCAGCACCTGGTCTCTGACTGTGCTACCGACCCTTGAGGACAATAACACACTTTAAGAGAGTTGGCCACATTCAGGGGAGACTCTTGCAAGGCTGTGCTACAGCCTACAGAGAAGACTTAAAGGACATTAGGAAAAGTTGACCTTTCCCACTGGACAGGACCAGAAAGGATCTCCAGTAGAGTGATTTGCCCTCCCCCATAAAACAAACACTTTAAGCTTGCATCTAATCTATAGCTTCATAAAGATAAGGAACTATTAACAACCATACAGATACAATAGGCACAGTCTAACACATACCAGGAAGCCTTCATATAATGTCAAGAAATCAGGCAGCCTCAAACATTGTGAAAAAGCAAAACAAGCCTTCTCCTAAAAAAAGCAGAATATATTGCAGATCCAATGAATACTCCATAGACAGGAAGACAGAAGAAATATATCAATATGGAGTTAAATGAATAATTGCTGAAGAAGGTACAAATGATTGAAGAAAAGAATGGAAGCCATAAACAGTCTAGGAGCTTAAGAAATATATCACTGTAGAGGACCATTTAAAACTACTGATGAAACTACAAGCTATATAAGAAAGAATTGAAACCATACATAAAGAGGTCAAAGAATTTTTAAAAAAATCATCCAAAGATAAAATACAACCAACCAAGTACAGGAGAATGAAAGAATGACATGAAATGAAATCCAGAATATCAAGAGTGAAATGGCCTAAGTTTCCAACACACTGGAAGGACAAAAAGCAGAAAAGAAGAAATGGAACAGAGTCAGTGAGCTGGAAAACAAAAGCTCCTCATTTTGTTCCTCATTGGGAACAAAAGAGAAGGGGACAAAACTAAGAACTACATGATGAAATACAATTAATGCAGAAAAGTACTATGACAAAATCTAATACCCCTTTCTGATTAAAAAAAACCCACAAAAAACCAACCCCAAAACACTTAACAAAATAGGAACAGAGGGAAATTTCCTCAACATAGAGAGAAGTGTTATGTGCAAAACCAAAGGCCAACATCATTCTCAATAGAGAAAGACTAAAGGCATTCCCATTGTGAACCAGACAAGGATGTCCACCATCACCATTCCTACCAATATTGTATTGGAAGTATTTACTAGGGCAAAAAGGCAAGAAAAGGAAATAAGAGACATTCATATTGAGAGAGATGATAAAACTGTCACTATATGCAGATGACATGATCGAGTACACAGAAAGTCCTAAAGACTAAAAAAAAAAAATAAAAATTGTTAGACCTTTTGTTGTTGCTACTATGTGTAATTGAGTTGTCTGAACCCATAGCAACCCTATATACAACAGCTCTGAAACCTGCTCTATCTTAAGCCCATTGCACCAGTTGTTGTGTCAATCCAACTCATCCAGAGCCTTTCTCTCCTGCACAGTCCCTCCACATTTCCAAGCACGATGTTTTCCTCCAAGATCTGGTCCCATCTGACCATGTGCCTAGAGTATGTAAGATGGTGCTTCACAATCCTAGCCTCTAAGGAGAAACACTGTTTCATCCTCTGCAAGACAAACCTATTTGATCTCTTGATGGTCCCCAGTATGTTCAATACTCTTCTCCAGCACCACAACTCAAAGACATTAATTCCTCTGTCATCCTTAGTCATTTCCTAGGTATATGATACATAGCATGTATTTGTTAAGATCCTGGCCTGGACCAGGTGCATCTCAGTCTCTAGACTGACATCATTGCTCTCCAGAACTCTGGAAAGATCCCTGAGGGCAGATTTTCCCAGTGCAATTCACCTTTTGATTTTCTAACTGCTGAAACCAAGAGTATTGATTATGGAGCAAGAAGAACCTATTAACAGCTTTAGTCTCTTCTCCATCTATCGTGATGATGTCAATTAGCTCAGTTGTGAGAATCTTTATCTTGAGTTTTAATCCATACTGAAGACTACAGTCCTCAACCTTCTCCATCAAATGCCTCAGGGACTCCTTAGTTTTGGAGAGCAAGGCTGTGTCAGCTGCATAACACAGGTTGTTGATGAGTCTTTCTCCAATCCTGATGCCATATTTCTCCTCAAAGAGCCCAGCTTACTGAATGGTCTGGTTTGCATATAGGTTGAAAAGTTATGGAGATGCGTCAACAATTCAGATTCTCCCAGAAGAGCTGTGGGTGAGCATTAATTAACATTACTGGTAAGTATATTCATTTTCTCCTGGACACAAGAGCCTATTATTTGGTCCTAAAAGGCTTCTTGAGGTCCCAACTCCTCTCATTATTTCTTAGTTGTTGGAATTCATGGAAAACCTCATAAGCAGTTCCTTACTTCACTTCTGCCTTGCATGTGGACTTCTGAGTTGTAAAACAACCCAGTTGTAGATGGAATTTGGTTCAGGACTTAAGAACAATAAATGACATACTTGAGCCTCTACATCTTGTGGTTCCTAACCTTTATATTATAATAGACAAAGTACTAATCAATAAGCCTTTTATTTTAAGAACTACCTTCCCTCTGTAATTTGATTTGTGCCACTGTTAAAACCTCTACTTGGAATATTATTGCTTTTAATTTTTGACTCATGTACTTTTAACTTGCTAGTTAAATTTGTGTCTTCAAGGCTGCAACAGTTCCATGACATATCTTCAAGGATATGAACATGTATGGCTAAGCACAATTGATAACAGTGCATCTAAATTCCAAAATAAATCTCCACAATAGTCTACATGTTTCCTATTGCCAAAGGGGCCCTTTAGAGTAGTGAGAGAAGATCTTCACCCTGAAACCTACAGCATCCCTTTTCAGCAGGAAGTGGCTAAGAGAATAAGCCATCCCCTTTTCCTTATAAGTCAG
>NW_006399896.1:1655049-1681299 GCF_000299155.1 Elephantulus edwardii
TCTCTTTGGGGTATATTCCCAGTAGTGGAATTGCTGGGTCAAATGGTATCTCTATTTGCAACTTTTTGAGAAAGCACCATACTGCCTTCCACAGTGGTTGCACCATTTTATACTCCCACCAACAGTGAATCAGGGTTCCAGTTTCTCCACAACCTCACCAGCATTTGCTGCTTGCTTTTTCTGTTGAATTTTGCTATTCTGACTGAGGTGAGATGATATCTCATAGTTGTTTTGATTTACATCTCTCTTGGAGCTAGGGATTTTGAACATTTCTTCATGTGCTTGTTAGCCATCTGAATGTCTTCTTCAGTGAAGTGTCTGTTCATATCCTGTGCCCATTTTTCTATTGGATTATTTACCTTTATCTTGTTGTGGTGCTCAACAATTTTATAAATTCTGGACATAAGTCCCTTATCTGAAATGTTACTACCAAATACTTTTTCCCAGTCAGTGGCTTCCCTGTTGGAGAAGTTTTTGGATGTGCATAGGGATTTGGTTCTTAGAAGATCCCATGCATCTACTTTATTGTCTCCTGGTTGTAGGTTTTTCAGGATACTTGGAAGACTGTTTATGTTGTGGATTAGGACTTCTAGTGTTGTTCCTAGCTTTTCTTAATGAAGTTTATAGTCCTTGGTTTTAGTTCTAGGTCCATGATCCACCTTGAGCTGGTTTTTGTATATGGAGTGAGGTGCAGATCTTGCTTGAGTCTTTTGTAACCAGGCAGTATTTCCTTGTTCTGTTCTGATGACTGTCTCCTGGTTCAAGGATAGGTTTTGCATAAACACAATCAACTGGTCTGGGGTTCCCATTTTTTCTGGATTAAACAATTTAATAGAGTGGTAGGATGAAAGATTAATATACAAAAACCAGTGGGACTCTTCTACAGTAGCAACGAAAACATGTAAAAAGAAACTAAGAAAGCAATACCATTTACAATACCAATCACAAATTGAGATACTTAGAAATAAATCTAACTGGAGACATAAAAGACCTTTATAAAGAAAACTACAAAACATTACTATGAGAAAAAAGAAATAGGAGACCCAGGTAAATGGGAAAATGTTCCCTGCTCATGGCTAAGCAGATTGAACATAGGGAAACTGATAATCCTTCCAAAATTAATATACATGTTTAATGTAATCCCAGTGTAGGTATTAAACTAATTTTTCCAATATGATAGAAAAGGCAAGTTTATTTAGGAATTTAAGAGACCCCAGATAAGTAAAGCACTTTTGAAAACCAAACACTAAATGAGAGTCATAGCACTCCCTGATCTCAAAACCCACAACACAGCTGTAATAACCGAAACAGCATGGAACAAGTACAATGGCAGACACATAGATCAATAGAATGGGATAAGGAATACAGAAATTAGCATAATTAACTATGGTCAGGGACCTCTCCAGAGTACTGAAAAACAACGATGTCAGTCTAGAGACCAAGGTGCACCTAATCCAGGCCATGGCCTTCACAATTACTTACTATGCATCAGAAAGCTACGCAGTGGTTAAGATGACAGAAGAATTGATACCTTCAAATTGTGGTGCTGTAGAAGAGTCTTCAAAATACCATGAACTGCCAAGAAAATAGATAGATGTGTCTTGGAGAGGGTGAAACCAAGTTTCTTCTTGGATGCTAAGATTTTGAAGCACCATCTCACATACTTTGGGCATGCGTCTAGAAGAGACCAGTCTTTGGAGAAGGATTCATACTAAGAAGGGTGAAGGGACAGTGTAGGAAAAGAAGACCCTAGATAAGATGGATTGACACAGTAGCTTGAAATAGGGTCAGGTGTATCAAAGACAATGAGATTATCCCAGGATAGGGCAAGTTTCAGAACTGTTGTTCATAGAGTTGTTATGAGTTGCATTCAACTTGATGGCGCTTAACAACAACATTGATAATAACATTGAAGGTGAATAACTCAAAGGCACTAGCTAAAAGAGTAGCAGAATTTATTCAGACCCCTATGTTTTCCCTCAAAACACACAACAAAGAAATCCAAGCCTACCAGCAGGCTGTCTACAAAAGACATTTGAGAAAAGAAGATAAAAAAGTCAAAGGATGGCAAAAAAAGTATACCAAGGAAATGGCAAGAATAAAAGGAAGCACAATGGCAATACTAATCTCTGATAAATACATTTCAGGATAAAAGCCAGAATAAAAGACAAGTTAGGGCATTTTGTAGTGCTTAAAGTCAAAATAAACCAAAAGTCTATTCACTGACTCATAAAGTTGCAAAATACACAACACAAACATTAAAAGACTTGAAAAAAGAAATAGACAATATCACAATAATAATAGGAGACTTCAACACACAGTTACTAAAAAACAGAATTGAGAAAAATTCAGCAAAAATGCAGAACGAAACTGTACAAGTAATTAACTGGTAATCATAGACATATACAGAGTACTCCAACCAATAGACAATCCACATTTACTCCTCCATCCAGCACATAAGGAACAGTCTCAAGAATAATAAATAAAGCCATATGTTAGGTCACAAAGCAAGCCTTGATAATTTTTAGAACTCTGCATAGTACAAAGTATATTCTCAAACCAAAATGCTATACAATTAAAAATAAACAACAAGAGGATAAAGGAGGGGAGGGGCTCATGCACTTGGAAGCTAAATAACATCCTGTTTGATTACTGCTGGATCATAGAAGAGACGGAAAATGAAATTACAAAGTTTTTTGAAACAACTAAGAATAAAAACACAACATACCAAAATCTAGATGATACAGCAAGAACAGTACTCAGTGGTCAGTTCATAGTAATAAGTAAACATATCAAAAAGGAAGAAAGAATTAAAATCAGCCATTGAGCCCAATGTTCCCAACAAATAGAAAAAGAACAGCAAGCATATCCCTAACCTATAGAAGGAAGGAAAATATAAAGATAAGGGTAGGAATAAACAGAATAGAAAATGGAAAAACAATTGAATCTATCAACAAAACCAGGAGTTGGTTCCTCAAAAGAGCCAATGGAATTGGCAAACTGCAGATAAATCTACAAAGGGAAAGAAAGAAAAGACACAAATAACTCAAATAAGAAAGGTAATGGGTACTGTCAAACCAGTACCAATTGAAATAAAATTAGTAAATCATTATAAAATACTATGAAATGTTACACTTCAACCAATTTTGAAATCTACAGAAAATGTACAAATTCTTAGACACTCACACCCTATCCAAGTTGGCAGTCATAAAGAAAGTAAATGAGACTTTTCACAAAAGAAGAAATTAAGTAGGTCATTTAAAAAATTCCCCCAAGGGGGAAAAAAAAACCCCACACACCACCTCAGCCCAGACAGCTACACCAGTGGATATTACCAAATATTCAAAGAACTGTTATCAATCCTTCTAAAATTATTACAGAATGTAGGAATATTTAAAAAAAGAACACTCCAGATTGTAGTATAAATCTGAATGCAAAACCAGGTTAAAAAAACACCACACACACAAAAGAAAAATTTAGACCAATATTTCTCACAAGTATATATGCAAAAATTCTAACGAAATTCTAGCCGATAGAATACAACAGTATGCCAAAAGAATAATTCATTGTGATCAAGTGGGATTCATTCAAGGATGGTTCAATATATGAAAAACAATCAGTGCAGTTCACCACTTGAATAAAACAAAGGGAAAAAATCAAATGATCATTTATCTCCATTGATACGGAAAAATTATTTGACAAAATTAAATACCTTTTTCAGATAAAAACACTCAATGGGAATTTCTCAACAATTTCCTCAATAATTAAGAGCATCTACCAATTGCATGCTTCTGCAAACAGATGCTGCTCTGGACATGCTCATCACGTTGTGCCAAGAAAAACTGGCCAGCTGACTGAAAGAGATTCATATTTATTCCCAATCCAAAAAATGGTGACTAGGTGCCATTCAATCGAGCATGACTCATAGCCTATGAACAAAAGATCTGAATGCTGTTCTATCCTGCACCATCCTCACACTTCCTGACACACAAGAGCCCATCGCAGCAGTCACCATGTCAGTCCACCTAGCTGAGGGTCTTCTTCTCCTTTGTCAACCCTCCAGCCTTCCCAGCATCATGTCTCTCTCTAAGGGAAGCCCCTCAAAGCAATATGACCAAAGTATGTGAGGTGAAGCTTCATCATTCTTTCCTCCCAAGAGCATTCTGGCTGCATCCTCTCCAAGACATATCTGTTTGTTCTTTTGGCCGTCCATGGGATGTTCAAAGCTCTTCTCCAACACCACAGCTCAAAGGCATCAATTCTTTTTTTGTCTTCCTTATGCTTTGTCCAGCTCTCGGATACATAATAATCAGAAAGTCCATGGCCTGAATCAGTTGCACCTTAGTCATCAAATTGACATCGCTACTCCTCAATAATTTGGTAAGGTACCTAAGTGCAGATTTTTCCAGTGCAATGTGTCTCATTATTTCTTGACTGCTGATACCAAGGATGTTAATTGTGGATCCAAGCAAGATGAAACTGTTGACAATTTCAATCTCCTCTCCATCCATTATGATGCTGTCTATAGATTCAGTGGTTAACAATCTTTGTTTTCTTGACATTTGAGATATGATCCATACCTCCTCACTTTCAGCAAGCAAGGTTGTGTCATCTGTACAATGCAGGTTATTGATGAGTCTCTCTCCAATCCTGATTCCATATTCTTCCTCATAGAGTCCAGCTTCTAAGATAATTTGTTTAGCATATATATTCATAAGAACAGAGCAGGGAGACACTGCATGGTTCAAAATTGGGAGGGGGGTCTGCCAGGGATGTATTCTGTCTCCATATGTTTTCAATCTGTATGTAGAACAGATCATTCAGTACCTGGATTATACAAAGAGGAATGTGGCATCAGGATTGGAGGAAGATTCATCAACAACCTGCATTATGCAGATGCTTGCTTAAACTGAGGAGGATTTGAAGCGCTTGCTGCAGAAGGTCAAGAACTGCAGTCTTCCATATGGATTGAAGCTCAACATCAAGAAAACAAAGATTCTCACCACTGGGCTAATTGACAGCCTCATTATGGATGATGAAGAGATTGATATTGGTAACAGTTTTAGTTTGCCTGATTCCGTGATTAATACTCTTGGTATCAACAGCCAGGAAATCAAAAGACGAATTGCATTGGGAAAGTTTGCTGTTAGGGACCTTTCCAGAGTACTGAAGTGCAATGACGTCAGGCTGGAGACTAAGGTGCACCTGATCCGGACCATAGTCTTCAAAATTGCGTGCTATGCATCAGAGAACTGGACAGTGAGTGCTGGAGAAGAGTGTTGAATATACAATGGACTACTAAGAGAACAAACAGGTTTGTCCTGGAGAGGGTGAAATTGGGCTACTCCTTGTGGAGGCAAGGATTCTGAAGTTTCATCTGACATACTTTGGGCATGTTGCAAGGAGGGACCAGTCCTTGGAAAAGCACATCATGTTTGGGAGGGTGGAGGAACAGTGCAAGAGGGGAAGACCCTCAATGAAATGGATTGAGTCAGTGATTGGGGTAATTGGAGTAGATTTGTTAGAGACAGTGAGGTTGGCACAGGATAGAGCAGGATTTAGGGCTCCTGTACATAGGGTCACTATGAGTCCCAAGTGACTCGACGGCACATAACAACAACAAACAAACAGCAATAGGAGACCAATATAGCAGAGTGGCAGGATATAAAATCAGTATACAATAATAATTCTGATTTCATCATTACACTTCAGTACTTTGGAAAAATCCCTTAAATCAGACTTTCCCAATACTATACATCTCCTGAACTGATTGCTCATATCAAAGATGTTGGTTGTGAATCCAAGCAGGGTGAAATTGTTGGTAATTTCAGTCTTCTGTCCATAATGTTGCTTATCAGTCTATTGGTGAGTATTTTTGTCTTCTTGATGTTGAGAAGTAATCCGTATTGTAGTCTTTGATCTTCTACAGCAAGTGTTGCATGTTTTCCTCACTTTCAACAAGCAAGGCTTTGACATCTGCACAGTGCAGGTTGTTGATGAGTCTTCCTCTAATCTGATGCCACCTTCCTCTTTGTAGAGCCCAGTTTCTTGAATTATTTGCTCAGCATACAGATTGAATGTGTATGGAGAAAGGATACAACTCTGATGCACACCTATTTTTCATTTTAAACAATCAAGTAGTCTCTTGCTTTGTTTGGGCATCACCTTCTTGTTCTATGTATAGGTTTCTACATAAGCATGAGTAAGTGCTTGAGGGTTCATGTTCTACTCAAAGTTAACCATAGTTTGTTATGATCCACACAGTAAAATGTCTCTGCATAGTTAATAAAACACAAATACACATTCTTCTGGTATTCTTCACTTTCAACTAGGATTCATCTGCTATGAGCAGTGATTTCCCTGGTGCCACAGCCTTTCTAAACTTTGCTTAAACTTCTGGCACTTCTTGACCAATGTACTCTTCTAGCCAATTTTGGATGATCTTCAGCAATATTTTGCCTGCGTGTGATATTAATGATATTGTTTTATAATTTACGAATTTTGTTTCATCACCTTTCTCCGGAATGGGAACAAATATGAATCTCTTCCAGTGAGTTGGCCAAGCAGCTGCCCTCGAAATTTCCTAGCATAGACTAGTGAGCATATTCAGGATTGCATTAGTTAGGTGAAATGTGTCAACTTGTACTCCATCACTTCCTGGGGCCTTATTTTTTGTCAGTGCCTTCAGTACAGTTCGAACTTATTCCTTTATTACCATTGGATCTTTTTTAATATGGTACTTCCTGAACTATTTCAGTGTTGGCCATTTAAAAATATTTTTTTTGTGTGTGTGTGGTATAGTGACTGACTCTGTGTATTATTTCCATCTTCTTTTGATGCTTCCTGGATCATTCAAGCTTCTCCTTTTTTCTGTAGAAAGATTGCTATTTGAGGCTTGAATTTGTTTTTCAGTTCTTTCAACTTTAGAAATGATGAATGAATTCTTCTCTTTTTATTCTCAAATTCCAAGTCTCTGCATTGTTATACTTTGCTTTGTGTTATGGAGGTGTCCTTTGAAATCTCTTCATCTCTCTTTATTTTGGTTTCTTGATGCTATAGTACAATTTTCAGAGTCTCTTCTAACACCCATTTTTATCTTTTCTTCTTCTCCTTCTCGTCTTCTTTCTCTTTCTCCTCCACCTCCTCTTCTTTCTCCTCCCCTTCCCCTTAGTTCGTTCGTTCGTTCCTTCCTTCCTTTTCTTTTCCTTCTTCTTCTTCTCCTCCTCCTCCTCCTTCTTCTTCTTCTTCCTCTTTTCATGGATGATGTCATCATATAACTTATTTGGTCTTTGGTTATTATTATTAAATAATGCCTCATACCTTTTCTGGAGATGGTTTTTAAATTTAGATGAAATAGACTCAAAGTCATATTTTGGTTCTTGTGGCTTTGTTTTAATTTTCTTAAGCCAAATTTGATAGGCTTTATATAAAGTAATCATTGTGACCGTGACCCATTTATCCCTTCCCAACAAGTTAAATTGAGTAAATTTAGCAATGAAGGTGGGAATCTCACTACTAGCAAGGAAGAGAAAGTAAAGAGTGTAGCATTTGTCCTTGGGTTTTGGAGATTCCTGAGCAAGTTAAGAATGGGATATATATGATAATAGCAGTAGCTTCAGCAGAAAATCAGAGGCCAACATGATACAGAATGAACTTGGAACTGTTGACCCATGGAGCCAGAGCCAAGGGACTTAACATAATTGATAAGACTAAGAGAATTTTGTAACTAACCTAAACCATGAGATTGAAGCTCAAAGAGCAGTGAACATACTTGATAAACTGTCTGGATTGAAAAATTGTATCCTGATTTAGCTGCCACTCTTAACTTTTCGTTTTGTGGTTCTAGGTTTTTTGCCTATGCTGAAGACCTCATTCAAGGATAAATTATTTGTTGTATTACTGAAATAGGATTGTGTGGTTGTGATTGTGTTCTGTGACATTGAATCGACTCATAGCTGACCCTCCAGTGGGTTTTCAGAAGCAGTGAATAATATGGATTGCCCATCCTTCTCCTGTGGAGCAGATGGTTGGTGGGATACAAGCCTACCTTACTAGAAGGCACTACATCTATGTTTCTGAGACCTAAACAATGACTGAAGATGACAGAACAAGAATTAATCAATCCCTTTGAATTATAGTGTTAGGGTATAGAACATACTACAGACTTCTAAGGGAACAAATAGATCTGAACTGGAGAGGGTGAAACCAGGTTGCTCTTTGGAAGTAAGAATTTTGAAGCTTTGTCTCACATGCTTTGGCCCTGTTGTCAGAAGAAACCAGTTCTTGGAGAAGGACATCATGCTTGAAAGGATAGAAGGTCAGCACAGGAGAAGAAGACCCTAGGTGAGATGAACTGACACAGTGGCAATGGGGTCAGATGTGACAGAGATGGTGAGGCTGGCTCAAAATAGGGTAAGGTTTATGCTGTGAGTTGTGGTTGACCTGACAGCACATAACAACAATTGGAAAGTATTACGCAAGTCACCACCTTTAGTTCTGAAGATATGGTTTATGGTCATTCACTAGGCTCTGTGACCACATCCATTGGCCTACATTGTCCACAATCACATGAGCCTGATGGTTTCTGGATCGGTAAGACTTTCCAGTGGATCACAGAACCCAAAGACATAGCCAGGAGTGAGAAGGATGAAGGGAGAAGGAATAATTAATATCAGAGATCATGGAGTTGTGCAACTATATGGACATTTGGAACATTGTTCACCTCTACATTTTAGGAATTAATCTTCTATTAACCATTGTAAAGAAAGTTGTTTGTCCAAGTTCAGCCTCTACCAGGGAAAAAGATGTGGCAACTTGATTCTATAAAAATCATTATTGTTAGGGGAGCTCTGGTGGCCTAGTGGTAAGAAGCTACACTGCAATCCCAGAGACACAGGGTTCAAATCCACCAGATGCTCTGCCGGCGAAGGAGGGACAATCTCCTCCTGTACCAGTCAGATCCGATTTGACGGTACACACACACAATAATAAAAATAGATTAAAAAAAAATCATTATTGTTGTTGTAAATCACACTGGAAGAGATTGCTCATCTTTCTCTTGTAGAGCAGCTGATGTATTTGAACTGTATGCCTTCCCGTTGCCAGCTCAGTTCCTTACACAAGAAGGGTTCAGATCTTTTGTTCATAGGGTAGCTATGGGTCACACTCAAATTGACGGCACCTGACAACAACAACAGCAACCAGAGCTCCCAGAAAGCCACCAGAGAGTGTTGTGAAACACCCTCAGATCAGTTTTAGCTCAGGATAACCTAATGTGAACAAAATACTGCCCAGTCTTTTACCGTCCTCACAATCACTGCTATGTAGGAGGTGCTGTTGCAGCTTCTGTGTCCCTAATGATTATTGCTGGTTTTTAAGTACCATGGAGTCAACTACAATTCACAGCAACCTACAATGTATTTCAATACTCTTCACCAACACCATAATTTCAAAGCATCGACTCTTCTTCAGTGTTCCTTATTCATTTACCAACTTTCCCATAAATAGGAAAAATTACAGCTTAGGAGACCCCATGAGGTGACTGTACTTTGTTATATAGGGTCAGATATGTTGTGATTGTTAGGTGCCATTGAATGGAGTATGACTCACAGTAACCCTGTGGACAATGGATCTGAACCTTGTCGTATCCTGTGCTATCCTCATCATCTCTGGTAGACTTGAACCTATTGTTACAGTCAGCATGTAAATCCATTTCACTGGGATCTTCTTCACTTTTGATGACCCTCCACCTTTCTCAGCATGATGTCCCTTTCCAAGGACTGACTCCTCCTAACAAGCCCAAAACATACGAGACAAAGATTCACTGTCATGGCCTCTGAGGAGAACCTTGGCTGTACTTTATCCAAGACAGATAAGAGGCAGAAACAAACTCAAGGTTTACAGTGACAATCAGTATTACGGAATTGTGCATGAGGATATTGTTGCACTGCTGTATGTTCTGTTGTATATAGTTTCAATGACAACAAAAAGAAAATAAATTTCTAGAAAAGAACAAAGCCCTGAGTAAGATGTAGGTGTGGGGAACTGATGAGTTTTGGGGTGGAAAACTGGAGAGTTTGTGAGATTGGAGAGGCTCATTCCACTAGGCCTGGTATTACAAACAGAGTCTGCTTCAGGGTAAATTCAGGCCCAGATTTGACTCACTTTTCACACCCATTGTGCAAAAGTAGTTTTGTTCTTCTGATTCTCCTTCCTTTCTCTAAGATTTGTGTTTTCTCACACCCCTGTGGGGCAGATCTTCTGTGTGGAGAATGACCAATATAAATTTGGGGAATTGTCTTCCTATACTCTGCAAACACTATGCCACAATTTGCAAAGAAATAGTTTTTTGAAAACCAACCAGCCAACCAACCTTTAACCTTAAAATTAATATGTCTAAGGAAAAAACCCCACCTGTCCTGATGGTGTGAATGCAGTGTGATCAGCCAGGAAAAAGATATTTCCCAAATGTTTTTGAAATCTTCCATTTCTCTACCTACTGTCACAATTCACGTCCAAATTAAGCAACTAAATGCACGAAATTAGAAGAGAAGAAGGGATTAAGGAGATTAGAAGGGGTGAGAGAAAAATGATCAGTCTTCCTATCGCGTGAGGACAGTTATGTTGCAGGGGACAGGGAAGAAAGAAGTAAAGACAAAGTGGACACACCAGAAAATTTGATTCGCCGGATTGCGCTGAGCCCGTTAGATAGTCTCCCAGCAGCGCCCATAGCTCCAGGCCTGCTCTGGGCTTCTCTTTTCCCAGTACTTGTTCTCTCTTGTAGGTTCCCACTTCCTGCGAGTAACCAACCAGTCTCCGCCCCTGGACGAGGAAGGGGTGGCGGGTCCAGGTCCGCCTGGCTCCTCCCGCCCGCCGGGTCCCTCGCGTCTTTGCGTCCTGCCAGCCCCCAGGAGCTGCTTTGTCTGAGTACGGCCTGCGTCCGCAGCGCTCGGCCATGGGCGCCGCAGGCTCGTCTGCCCTGGTCCTCCTCGGCCTCCCCGCGCAGCGCCTCTCCGCGCAGCCCAGGCCCCGGTGGCTCGGGGTCGCTGCGCTGGGACTGGCCGCGGTGGCGCTGGGCACCTTGGCCTGGCGCCGCGCACGACCCCGGAGGCGCAAGCAGCTGCGGCAGGTGGGCACCGTGTCGCAGCTGTGCATCTACCCGGTCAAGTCCTGCAAGGGGGTGACAGTGAGCGAGGCCGAGTGCACTCCCATGGGGCTGCGCAGCGGCCACCTTAGGGACAGGTAAGGCAGGACTCTGGACTGGTAGACCTCTTGTCCAGTTTATGGGGGCGGCAGGCGGATGGCGGTGGTGGGGCTGTCTTGCGGGAGAAAAGCTAAGTTTAGGGCATGGTAGGTTACCTGGGATGACCTTTGAAACGACTGCCTTTAGCTGGGAAACTCAAGCTCATATCTGCTCCACCAAGTTTTTCGAGGTGTCTGAAGACTTTCTAGCACCAAGGCTTTCCTAAATCCTTAACACTTGAATAATCTCCAGACATAGTGCAGTGTTCTTCTCTGGACCCATAGCTCACCCTTTTAGCATGTTTTCAGTCGCCTTAAACCTCAGAGAAGGAGATTGTCAATATTTCTACTGTGGAGTAACTGGTGAATTTGAACCAACAGATCCTCTACCCTGGGGCAAACTCCTGCCTTTATCTGAATGAGAGGACCCTCTTCTAAAAGAAAGGGGCCTGAACTTGCTGTCTCCGAGACATCTGTGAGCTCCAAAGTTTCTGATTCGGTTTTAGCAGAGGGCAAAATTACACCACCAACATGAACTAGTGGCTAGATGCTGAAAGAGCACGTGGTTCAAGGAGTGGACTTTGGCCTTCCTAAGGCTTCACGGTCTCCCAATTCCTGTCCCAGGAAATAAGTCTTCTGCTAGGGTGAGGATGGGGCATAAATGGGAAACAGCTGCTCTGGGAGGGTGGGTGATACCTCTGCCAGAGGCAGAGTGGTCCTTAAGCCAAGAACTTTGGGACAATTCTCATAGGGCCTGGCATGCAGAAGGTTTGTTCATAATCCTCAGAAAAGAATAAGCACCTTATTATTTAACTCTTCCTGATTCAGAATTAAGTAGCTGCATAAACTCTAGAAAGAGGTTTTTGGGCAAGAACAGGATCTTTTTTAAGATGCCTTATTTTCTCTCTGGAAATTAGCTTTTAGTTGTTATTTTGTGTCTATTGAGAGGAAGATTTACTAAGTTTGTTATTTTGTGTCTAATGAGAGGAAGATTTACTAAGTTTCTTACTCAAGAAATCAACCTTCTATCAGAGGCCATCTGCTGCCCTGAGTGCACTCCAGGTTCCATGTAAGCCCTGTTCTTTGCAGATGGTCATCCTCTTAAAGAAATGTCAGCTCCTCAGTGAACTGGGGAACAAATCTCTGCTTGTTTTAGGGAAGTACTGTGAATGCAGACCATGTAACTTACAGATTTTCCATTATCTCCATCAGATTTCTTGCTCTGGGGAGATTAATGTATACGTTCATGAGGTTCACATCCCAGACCTGTTGAGTCAGAATCACCAAGAATAGAGCTGACCTGGGAATGGTGATTCAAGTTCCCCAGGTGATTCTGATGCTGCAATTAAAGGATTTTTTACGCCCTGGGATCATTAAGAAGAAGAACACATTGTTTAGAGCTTATTAAAGTGTGAAGGATTTGGAAAGCCTTGATGTTGGAAAGACTTCAGGCATTGCAGGATGGGATACCTCCTAAAACTAATGCTTATAATGCACTTGCAGAGGTGAAGCCTTTGCTCGTGATGTATTTCCAGGGAAAACCAGACTTGTGCTACTTCTCTCCTAAACTGAAAGCATGAGACTTTGAAAAGACATATTTCCAGTCTTTATTGGTGATTCCTCTGATCATTTTACTAAGTGCTGCTGCACTGCTTGTTGGTACTGCTTTGCTGTGACTGCATGCATGAGAAGAGCCACTTTTTAAAAAAAATAATTTTAATGAGCATTTACAGAGATTTTGGATTTCCATTCATTCATTGCTGCACTTATCTCCCGCCCAGCCCTCTCCCCCCTCCCACTTCGCTCCTCTCTTTCAAAAGTAAAAGAAACACTCCTTCCTTGTTACACAATCCCCTCCACACCCCTCCCACCGCCCCAAGTACATTCCACTATGCAACCTTAATTGTGGACTCTTGTGATAACCATAATAAGAAGGACCACTTTTACTTTGCCTTTCCCACCATGATGTCTGTTTCCAAGGGCTGGCCCAAAGTATGTGAGACAAGATTTCACCATCTTTATCTACTTTCACAAAGATTATCTTAATTAAGATTTATAAAAATCTAGTGGGCTAGATATGATCTCATTTTGCAGGAGAACAGTACCAGAAAGAATAATGGAATATAGATTATCTCATCTAATATCACTCATCTATGTGCTGGAGGGATTTCAACTCAGTTCTATTGTGGGTACAGTATTTGTGATTTTTCTGAGAGTCCGGCCAGTACTGAAGGTTAAGAGATGTTGGGCAAGGTCACTTAATCTCTAAGAGTCTCCTTTCCCCCCACTTCCAAAAGAAACAATTTGAACATAATGATCTCTAATAATATCTAACAAATTTAGACTTGATTCATCAAAGGGTCATTGCAATTCAAAGGTAAACTTAAAATTCAGAAGTAAATTTTACTTTCAGGAGCTCTTCCAAAATGACTCTTGTTCTTTCAAATGGAAATGGGTAAAAACCCAACCTGTTGCCACTGTGATGATTCTAACTCATGGTGACCCCAAATGTGTGAGTTGAATGGCACTCTATGAGGTTTTTCTGGGTTACAAACATGGGATTGCCTTTTTTCAGAATTGACCAAAGCTTCTTTTCTTTAGCTCCAATCTGAATCTGGTTTTGGAACTCTTAAGAAACTAGGACCTTCCTATCAGTGTTTTGGACCTCAGCTTTCTGGAGGTGTTTTGTTAACATGTTTGTGAATACTTGGCTGGGACACCTTGTGCTTGGCAATGTTTAAAGGCTGCTCCACATATTTGACTGCCTCTGTTCAGGTCCTGGGAGCATTGAGCTACCCTTCCTGACCTTGTCAAGGCAGTGTGTCTTTAACAACCTTTCTGTGGCTGTCTAATTCCTAAATCTCTAGAAAGTTTTTGTAATGCCAGCACTTTATTTCCTTTACAAAGATGGTTATGTTTTGGGAATTGGCTTCCCTAAATTTGTTGTCTACTGGACAATCCCTGTGTCTTTAGCTTCCCTATGATGCAGTTCAGTGCTTAGTTTTTCCTGATTCCCAGGCCATATGTAATTTGAGAAAAGAGACTTTCCCGCCACCTGGAGCTCTTTCTCATTGCTATCTGTTGTTCAGGGCCCTGCTGGTGTTTCTAATCTTGAGCTCTGGGATCCTGCACTCAGCCTCACATCATCACGTACTCATATTTTCTGTGTAAAAAATCAAGGTGTTAGTGTGTAGTATCAATATTACAGGGAGCTTTGGTGACCACCAAAAATTTGGGTGCTAGGAAACTGTGCTGCAATCCTGAAGGCACATGGTTCCACCAGCTGCTCCATGGGAGAAGGACTGTCAGTCTCCTTCTGTTCAATTTACTGCTTCTGGATGGCCAGCTATGGGTCCATTTTGACTTGATGGCACATAGCAACAATCCATATTACAGGCTCAACCTAAAAAAACAAAAGGAAAAAATAACAAACCACTTTCAAATTCACTATCATTGAGTCAGACCAACTCATAGCTAACTCTAGGTTTCTGAGGGAGGAGATTGCCCATATATTCCCCAAGAAGTCATTGGTGGATTCGAACCACCAGAGAGAAGTAGCCTATGAGTGAAAAGCACAACTCCCTGTGGACTACACTACAGATTAGGGTTTTGGGTTTTTTTTGTTTATTTGTTTATCATTTTTTAGTTAATTTTAATGAAAATTTACAGAGACTTTGGATTTTCATTCATTCATTGTTGCACTTTTCTCCCTGCTGGTGCACCCCTCTCCCCCAGTACACTCTTCGAAAAGTAAAAGTTCCCCCACTGTTTTACAATCCCTTTCTCCAGGTCCACTCCACTATGCAGCCTTCTTTCTGGACTCCTGTCGTGACAATAATACAGATTAGGTTTTAATAAGCCCCTTTTGAGAAGAAAAAAAAAAAACAAAACACAAACCAAAAACCTAGTCCCCAGATTTACTTTTTCCTCAGATCAGCAGAACAAAGCTAATTATTAATTCATTGTGTACAGGAGGCGAAAAAGATCATTTACCCAACCTCTCAGGCATTCTTAAGGAGTGTGGTAGGCTAGTGGTAAAAGAGTTGTACTTTCACCCCAAAGGCATGTAGTTCAAATCCACCAGTTGCTCCATGGGGAAAACTGGGAAATCTCCTCCTATGGGATTTACTATCTCTGAAAACCTGGTGGAAAATCAGCTGTGAGTCAGTTCTGACTCTATGGCACATAACAATAATGAGATCACAGAAGGCACCTTTTTGCTTTGTGTCATTTACTTTTATTCAGCTGTAGTGTTTAACTCTTTAAGCAGTCACTTCTCTTTCAGTGAGAGTGATTAGTACCCAGTCTTCTCACTGGTGACTCCCAGAAGTTAACTCTTAGACTGGAGAGAAGGGCAGGGATTCCCGGAATAAAGGCTAGTATTGGAGGATGTTCAAGAGATGTAGAATCTCAACCCAGCAAAGGGCTGATTGTTAAAATAATGTGTGATCAGGTTGTTGCTTCTGTTTAGACAGGGGCCTGGTCACGAGCAGATCTCAGAGGGTGTCTGGTATGGAGATGGAAAATATTGGAACTTAGGGTGTAGGCTTTCATGGGGTTAACCAGATCAGGATCAACTCAAGGATGGGGCTTGAAATAAGGAACAAACTCAGACTCAAGAAATAAAAGATAAGTAAGAAAATAGGTAAGGGATCCTTGGCTCACAGAGGTGAGAAATACACACAAAAGGTGTCCTTCTCAGAAGTGTTGAGTATTGCCAGCTCACAGGAAGGAAGCTAAAATGTCTTTACATGTTCCTGCCACTGCCACACCTCACACTAACATTGTACCCGTTAGCAGGGTGCAGGCATCAGCCATTATCTACCTGATTCGGGGTGGGGGTGGTATTCCAGGTGAGGAAATACCTACCAATGCCAGGGAAGGGCATCAAGGGAGCTCCCTGTGTTCCTCTGTTAGATGTCCCTTGTGAGTTGCCTCAGATGGTTCCACTGTCTTCAGTCTTATATTAAAATATCTTCCAGCTGCAGGAAGGGACTGCCCCTTATTACAGAAGAAATTGTCCTTTCTTTAAGTCCTTGTTTAATTATTGTGTTTGGTTATATGACCAGTGGAGATACACCCAGTTACATTGATAGTCATTTTATTTTACAGTATTTAGAGAGTTTCTTTTTTAAAAAAAATCATCAATTTTTGATGCCTTGATATGTTCACCTGTTTGCTTCATTGTTGCTATTATTATTTTGTGAAAGGGTAAACAAAGATATGCTGTTTCAAAACTTGCACAATATAGTTCAGTGGCATTGATTCAGTTCTTCAAACTGAGCTATCATCATCTTCCTTCCCAAATGATCCCACTTACATTTTCTTATACCCATTGCTCCCCATGTGGCCTATCTAACCTTTCCAGGTGCAGTTGTCTATTTTATCTCCTCACATAAATAGTTCTTCAAAAGAGTACAATGCTGAAAGCAGATGTACTTTACTAATTTAAATGAGTCCTTCTTTTGAGGAGTGGGGAGCATCTCAAAGAAGACTTCAGGAAATAGTTTAAGATTAAAGTTTAAGGATAATCTCAGAGAAATAGTGTGGTGTTAGCCTAAACTTTGGCTTCTTTTAGCCATTACAGTTAGTCCCTTCTGATCTCCAGGTACAGTAACTGCAGATACATGGTCTTGCAAATCAACATGGCCTTGCAAATCATCTACAGCTGTGGGACTGGGATAAGAGAAAGAGTGCTACCCACACTGGACAGCAAGCCTTAAGGTGAGAAAGATGTGTGATGGCAAGACTTGAGGGAGACTAGAGCAAGACCCTGATGATGGAGAGATTGAGGCATTGCTATGGAGAACTGTGGCAGTTGTGACCTGAGGCTTCTTACATTTATGCTGGCCAGAGTTAAAAGATTTTTTCTGTTCTTGCTAGATGCTTGAAGGAGAAGCTGACTTAAAAGTACTCTAAGGCAAACCTTCTTGGATGATTTGGGTTTGACTGCTGAACTGAAACCAGAACCTGGACTAATTAAGGAATTGTGCGTTGCATCTTGGGCTAAAAAGGGCATGTGTTTTGGGTGGTATTCTTTGCCTTCCCCACTCTTCAACTTACTTTCCTAATAAATCCCATTCTCAGCACCACAACTGTGAGTCTACAATGATTAAACAAATCTCTTGTGTTGACGTAGCTCTAGAGGCACCATGGGGCTGGACTACAGTCTCTTAGTCTGTTTTGTGCTCTGGGGTTATGAGAAGCTGTGCTATTCTCACTCTTTCTAGACCTTTCAGAGAGATGAGGCTCTGTGCTCCTATATGCTGTTTTCTCCTCTTTAGACAAGTAGTTCCAGCCTTAATGATCCTAGGAAATCTGGATTGTCTTTAGAATTTGAAATTCTGTCACACATTCCCCCACTTTAGATCAGGATTCTTCTACAGAATTCTTCCTGTGAATTCAGTAATGGAAGCTGAACACCATCTAGTTCTTCTTGTCTTATAAGCAGTTGTTCATAGCGACAACCAGATACAAATTAAAATCCTTCCTTCAATTTCTGCTTCTTTTTCTTCTTTTGTTGTTTCAGGTGAATAAAGACCCATTGGGGTACCTTGCCCAAGTAGTTTCACTAATTTCTAAGTCACTATACAGAAAAACTAGCAAATAGAACAATCATGAAAAACAATATTGGGCTAATTGTCTGGAACATTCCATGAAACTAAGACCCTAAACCCCCAAAACTGATGGAAAAAAATCCTATAAAGTGTTTGATTAGGTTGTACACAAGCAGCCTCAACTACTTCTTCTTTGTCTTCTCATTCATCTTAGTTGTCTTCTTCGTCATTTTCTTCTTCTTCGTCTTCATCTTCTTCTTGGTCTTTGTCTTCTCTGTATTCGTCTTCTTATTCTGCCTCTCCCTCTTCTTCGTCTTTTTCTTCACCTTCCTCTTCCTCATCATCATCCTCTTTGTCTCTGTCTTCTTTTTCTTTGTCTCCTCCTCCTCCTCCTCCTCTTCCTTCTTCAATTGCCAATTCAGCACATTTCAGATGTATGGCTTAGGGATTGCATTAATCTGTTGCATAGCCATCACATTTAATTAATGCCACTTTTCCCACCAAGGAAAGCACAAATACACTGCTTCCCAAACGCTAATTCCCCTTGTCCCTCCTCTCTTCTGCCCCTGCTAACTGTTAGTAAACATTGTTCTTTAGACATTTACCTGTTTTTCTTATTTTAAAAAATGATTTTATTTTATTATTGTGGTTGTTGAGGTATGCACAGCAGAACATGCACCAAACTCATAGTCTGTGCATATGCATTTCAGTGATACTGATTCAAGTCTTCAGCTTGTACAGCCATTCTCACCTTCCTTTTCTGTGTTTTCCCTCCCATATTAAAATAAACTCACTGCCACCTTAAGTTTTCTGTTTTCTCTTTTGAGTTCCTATTGGAAATTTGTTCTCATTGTGCACTTTAAAAGAACACATGTTTCTAGGCAGGCACTCTTTACAATATGATTCTTTTATTGCTGTTGTGTACCACTGAGTTGGAACCAACACATAGTTGACTCTTCAGCAGGTTTTCAGAGACAGTAAATCACACAGGAGGAGATTGCTCATCCTTCTCCTATGAAGCAGCTGGTGATTTTGAACCACATACCTTTGGATTGGCAGCACCTTTTCTTACCACTAAGACACCAGAGCTTCCTGTGACTCTTTCAGTGGTGGAGAGGCTGCTCTTGCTCATTCTGCTTCCATTCACAAGGCCCTAGAGGCTCTCACTCCTTGGCGTCCATAGGGTTCTTCGTCTCCTTGTCTGCAAAGTTCATATTCTTGCTAAAATTGTCATCTGGAATCTTATTTTCTGTAAAAGTGGAGCACTTTTTCTTTGTTGCTATCCAAATAATATATAGAGTTGTAACCCAGATCTATGCTGTGGAGAAATCACTATCTCTGCATGCCTGCCTGGCTGGTGCAGCTGCAATGTCCTCTCTTGTCTTGTCCTGTGCAAAACTGAAAAGTCTGAGCCCAGAACAGTGGGCTAAAGGAGGTAAATGCAGTTGAGTATAACATGTGATTCTCAGGAAGCTTGTGCTCAAGTCAGAAGGCATGTTAATTCGTTTTCTCCCTACCTCACTGCTAGTTGCTGTCGGGTCAGTCCTGTGTGTCACCTAAGAGCTGTGTTCTATAAGAGTTGCCAAGGGTTTCTGGAAACACACTACTAGGTCTTTCTTCTGTGAGGCTTCTGGATGAACTTGAAGTCTTTAGGTTTATAGTCAAGTAGATTAATGGTTTTTTTCCCTCACAGGGACCCAGTTTGTTTGCTGGGGCAAATGTTAAAATTATCTTGCCACAGCCAAGGGATACTTGGGCCTATGAGAAGCTTCGAGAGAAAAGAAATGGTTTCCCGAGGGCCTTCAGAGGGTGCACAGCCCTGCTTACACTGTGATGTTGGACTTCTGGCCCCCAAAGTGTGATGGAATAAATTTCTGTTGCTTTTAAACCACTCAGTTTTCTATGCTTTCCTAGTGCCGAATCCCATATTGGTAATGATGTAGCTTAAAACAAAACATTTATTCACTCACAGTTTTAGACACCAAAGGTCCCAAATCAAGTGTCGATATAGCCATTCCCATTAGAAGAGTCAGAGGGAAAAGCCCCTCTTTCCTCTCCTGGCTTCTGGTAGCCCCACATGTTTCGTGACTTGTGCCTATAGTCACTTTCATCTCTGTCTCCATCCTCACTGTGACTTTCTTCTCTGTCCATGTCTGTGTGCTTTCTCTCCCTCTGTGGGTAGGGTCGAAACCAGAGGGTTGCACAGTTTGATGGGTTGCGGGGTGGGGGTAGGGAGAAATGGGAAGGGTTCAGGTGAAAAGACAGGGTAATGATTGCCAAGGTCCAATGGTGATTAATAATTTTATAAAACACAATGCATGAGAATGATTGTATGAAACACAATAATGAATGAAGAATAATGTGAAGCACAATGCATCTGAACTTTATAAGTAAACTATAATAATGATAACATACCAGTCACCTTGGATTAGGGTGGGCCCTACTGTGATATGACTTTATCTTAATTTGACTATGTCTGTAGAAACCTATTTCCAAATAAGGTTACATTCTCAGGTACTCGGGGTTAGAACTTGGACAAAACATTTAGAGGGACAGAGCTTAACTCAAACAGTGAGCAGGAAAAGGAAAGACTGATTAGAAAGTTTCTTGATCCACAAGTTAAAATGGTAGAGGCTGAGGTGGACCCCAGTAGAATCAAGGATAATTACAAAAGACCTTTGCTTTGGATTCAATTCCGCCTGGATCAATCTTATCTTGTTCTTCTATAAGAAGACCTAACACATTCTGCTTCTCCCAGGGCCACACAGAGGTATTTAAACAGACTGGGGTTGGGTGAGGGGAGAATTCTGACCAAAGTAGAGCTAAAAATCAGTAACATGGTTGTTTAAGCAGTGGGGGAAGGTCCCTAAACCAGCCTCTTCTGAGTTTTCGTAATTGGACATTTTAAAACATTAACCAGATCTTCTCCTCCAGGATTGTTTTTACCAAACAAACCTCTTTTGGGGACGTAACTATTTAACTCAAAGAATTTGGCTAGACTTGGATGGTCTAGTGAGTTGGGAAGTGTTGAGGGTTCTGATAAAATAGAAAGTAGAGGGAAGCTATGGAAAAGATGGAGGAGTGTTTACTGAGTGCAGCCTTGTTTTTCTTGGTAGGTTTTGGCTGGTAATTAAAGAAGATGGACATATGGTGACTGCCCGTCAAGAGCCTCGCCTTGTGCTTGTCTCAATCACCTATGAGAACAACTGTCTGACCCTGGAGGCCCCGGGAGTGGACAAGATGGTTTTGCCCACCAAGATGCCTTCTTCCAACGCACTTCAGGACTGCAGGTGCTCATCCTGGGGCTGCTATGGACCACCAGTCCTTCCCTGCATTCTGTATGGCTGCAGTTTGTAGAATGGCATTGGTAAAGTGAATATTTAAGAGAAGTCTAGTTTGGGTTTGGGATTAAGTCAATGATTAAGTGTGAGTGAAAGACTAAAAAGATAATAGAAACTCAATGTAAATAAAATTCCCCAAGTTTTCATTTCCTCATGCCCTTGCCACCTGAGCCAGGTTTGAGTAACACTGGTTAAAGGGCACACAGCCTGCCACAATATCCTCATTTCCCACCTGCTGCCTGAAGATTAGGGTTTTTATCAACTCCTTCAGGATGACAGATGCAAGCTTATTCCCACACCTTAGGTTCCCTCGCCTTTGACCTTCCAGATACAACTTTAGGTGTTCCATAAACCCCTACCTTACCAAGTTATCAAGTGCTGCTGTAACAGAGATGTCACTGATGGACGGCTTTGACAAACAGACATTTATATTTTTTTAATTTGGAAGGGTGGTTGTTGTTGTTGTTATGTGCTGTCGAGTCGCTTGCGACTCATAGCGACCCTATGTACAACAGCCCTAAACTCTGCTCTGTCCTGTGCCAATCTCACTGCCTCTGACACACCCATCCCGATTACCCCAGTCACTGAATCAATCCACCTCATAGAGGGTCTTCCCCTCCTGCGCTGTCCCTCCACCCTCCCAAGCATGATGTCCCTCTCCAGGGACCTCTCCCTCTTTACAACATGTCCAAAGTATGTCAGACGAAGCCTCAGAATCCTTGCTTCCAAGGAGCAGCCTAGTTTAACCCTCTTCAGGATGAATCTGTTTGTTACTCTTCGCCAGCACCACAGCTTAAAGGCATCAATTCTCCTTCTATCCTCCCTCCTCATTGTCCAACTCTCTGATGCATAACAAGTGATTGCAAAGACCATGGACTGTATCAGGTGCACCTTAGTCTCCAGAGAGACACCATTGCTCTTGAGTACCCTGGAGAGGTCCCTAACAGCAGACTTTCCTATCGCAATACGTTTTTTGATTTCCTGGCTACTGGTGCCAAGAGTGTTGACTGTGGAGCCAAGAAGACTAAAGTTAACAATCTCAATCTCTTCACCATCCATCCTGATGCTACCAACTGGTCCAGTGGTGAGAATCTTTGTCTTCTTGACATTGAGCTTCAATCCATACTGAAGGCTGCAGTCCTTTGCCCTCTGCAGCAAGCATTTCAGGTCCTGCTCAGTTTCAGCAAGCAGGGTTGTGTCTTCTGCATAATGCAGATTGTGAATAGATCTTCCACTAATCCTGACACCACACTTCTTATAGAGCCCAGCCTCCCAGATAATCTGCTCTGCATACAGGTTGAAAAGGTATGGAGATAGGACACATCCCTGGTGTACAACTTTCCCAATTTTGAACCATGCAGTGAAAGCTTGAGGGGAAGACCTGTTCTCTTTCTGCCTTTTAAGTTCTAATTGCTGAAGTCCTAAATACTAAAAAATTGCTGAAAAAGAAATGTAACAATCAATAAGTAACTATATTAATTTAGAAGAGGACTTGGAATGAGTGATATCATTGCTGATGAAAGACAGGTCTTGGCTAAAAGCAGAGATTGTTAGAGAGATGTTAACGGATGTTTTACTGACTATGTAAAGGCATTGGACCATATGAATCATAACACATATGCGTAACATTACACAGCATGGGAAAGGCACAATTCTTAGTTGTGGTCATACATATATATCAAGAGGTATTCTATTTGAATAGAATGAAGAGATGTTGCAGGATTTAAAATAAGTCAAAATATGCATCAACAATGGTCTTTTCACTGTATTCCATTTGTATGCTGTATTCTGAGGCAGTCATCAGAGCAGAGCAAGAAAATACGGCATGGTTCAAAATTAGGAAGAGAGTGCATCAGAGATGTGTCCTGTCTCCATACTTTTTCAATCTGTATGTGGAACAGATCTTTCAGGAGGCTAGACTTTATGAGCATCAGGATTGGAGGAAGATTCATCAACAACCTGCGTTATGCAAATGACACAACCTTGTTTGCCGAAACTTAGGATGACCTGAAGTGCTTGCTGCGCATGGTCAAGGACTGAAGTCTTCATATGGATTGAAACTCAACATTAAGAAGACAAAGATTCTCACCACTGTGCTAATTGGCAACACCATGATGGATGGAGAAGAGACTGAGGTTGTGCTCTCAGTACATGTTTTTAGTATATGCAAATAGGTGGTTACCCAAGACCGACGTGTAGAGGAAAGGCTAACATTGATCCCTGGTCTCTAATCTTACTTTTGTTCAAGTAAAGTGTCTGAACTGCAATCCAACGCTTAAGCTTCCTAATTTAAAAAAAATCTGAAGCAGTAATTTGATGAATAAAATGGTTTGGCTACTTGTCCCAACAAGTTATAAAGCCAGCACTCTTTGAGTTGGCTCCAACTGATGGCAAACTTCTCCACTTCAGAGTAGAAACCAGGACTCCTTATGATTTTTTTTTTGTCATTGCCTTTTGGAAATAGACTGTGAGAAAGTTTGAGACACCTCTGGATAGACTCAAACCTCCAGCCTTTTGACTAGCAGCCAAGTGCATTCACCATTTGCACCACCCAGTGATTTAAAAAGTTAATGAAAAGTTGATTCTATGCACTAGGCCACCAGATTTCAACTTCTTCTTCTACATGTAGTAATTAATACAGTTTGGATTTGTAATCTCTCTTTAAAGAGAGATTTTCCTTCTTTAATGGAGAAACTGCTATTGGAATTGGTAAAAGTGAAGAAGTGAAATAAAATCAATGATAAGTGACAGAGTGATTACCACAGTAAATGATTTAGCCTAAAATAATGGCCATGCAGTGCCGACCACTGATTTCTGAGCCTTGTAAATACTCATAGTGCCAGTCCACTGATTTCTGAGGCTATAAAACTTTACAGAAGGAGACTGACCATCTTTTTCCTAAAAAATAGTTGATGGATTAAAACCACTGACCTTTCAGTTAATAGCCTAACACACCTAACACACTACACCACAAGGACTCTTTAAGCTCAATCCAGAAACAGGAAAATGAAATTTCTCAACTTCAACACATGAGCACAGAGGGCTGAAATGCCAGGGATTTTCTTTTCTAACTTTCATTGTTAGTGTCTTATTCCCAGTTTTCTCTGACCACCATTTGTGGCAATAAATGTTTCTTTAAAACTCTTTTGGAGAAATCTTTTGAGGCATATATTTACTCTTTAGAAGATCCTCTGTTGATGATGCATTTTCAGCTATATTTGACAATCTATCTCATCATGCCATAGATTAGAGCTTCTAGGTTTGTCCTCATTTTTACTTTGATGATCTTTATAGTTTCTGGTTTTACTCCTAGGCTCCTTATACACTTAAGTTAGTTTTTTATATATGATGTTAGGTATTGATCGTATTTCAGTTTTCTGTAAATAGATATCCAGTTTTGACAGCCCCAATTATTAAAGAAGCTATCATTTCTCCATCTAATAAATTTTATCTCTTTGTAAAAAATCAGCTTTCCAAAGGAGCACAAGTGTATAGTTGTAGCTTCTTGTGTTGCTAACCAAAGATCAGCTGTCCATAAAAGGATGGATTTACTTCTGGGTTCTCAATTCTATTCCATTGACCTATGTATCTGTCAGGAAACTCTGGTGGCCTAGAGGTTAAGAAGGTGTGCTATAATCCCAAAGGCATGCTGTTCAAATCCACCAGATGCTCCATGACAGAAGTATGGGAAGTCTCCTCCCTTATGATTTATTGCTTCTGAAAATCTTCCAAACGGTCAACTATGAATTGTTTTTGACTTGATGACACACAACAACAATATGTATCAGTCATTCTACCAGCCTCATGCTGTTTTGATTATTGTAGTTGTGTAGGAGGTTTTGAAATAGGGGAATGAAAGACATAAACAGATATATGCACCTCTGTGTTCATCTTAACAATATGAGTGTGTGTCCATTAACAGATGAATGGATAAGCAAATTATGGTGCATAGTCACAATGGCAGTATGCAAGAATAGAAATTTCAAGGAACACTGCATACTATGGATTAATCTAGAGGGCATCATGCAGAGTGAGGTAAGTCATAAAAGGACAAATACTGTATGAGACCACTATTATAAGAAGTAAGTGAATATTTACCAACAGACAGAATCATTCTTGGGTCACTACCAGGATGAGAGGAAGAGGCTGCATAAATTAGTAAATAAATAGTAGAAACATACTAAGATGAATTATTTTTCCAAAAATACAAAATAATTTTGGAATAGAAAACCTCAAAATAGTCAATAAATTCTTTTCTTTTTTTTTTTTTTTTTTAGAAAGCATGGGTTTTATTTCACCATAGCCTTAGATGATTCCATCAGAGAAGTCAGTTATGTTTCTTTTCTCTTTCTACCTCCATCAACTCGTGGTTGTGTTCTTGAGTACACTCTGGTTCCTCTCTGGCATCCAGTTTGGATAAGAAAGAGTCCTCTGGTGAGTTAGTAATGTCTTCCACGAGTTTGCTGCAGAATGCAGAAAGGAAGTAGGCATAGTATCCACCTGATGGTCCAGAGTGAAGACCTTTTCTTATCTTTCATGAATGATCTCAGTCAATGTTAAGCCATTTCATCAAGAAGATTTAAGAGCATATATTTCCAGCACAGGCAACTCTGGGGGCTTAAGGGTATGAAAGTTAAGAAACTGCACTGCAGTTCCAAATGGACATGGTTTTTATCCACTTGTTGCTCTGCAGAAGGATGGACAAGCTTCTTCTATGCAGTCAACTGTCTCTGAAAATCTGCTGGAGGGTCAGCTATGAGTTACGTTCAACTTAATGACGTACAACAACTACAACATTTTCCATACAGTTGAAGTACATTGCACAGATCTAAGCAAGAGTAATTCTAAGACCACATATATGACTAATGACTGGCATATAATAAATGCTTAACAAGTATTTGAGTGAATGAATGACATAGAGAACAAATGTATACAAACCACAAACAGGTCATGATTTATGAGTCAAAGAGTAAAAATAGTCTTGGGAAAAAAGTTTACTTGATGGCTCTAGTATTTCTCTCCAGTCATTGGATTCAATATTTCTCTTTCCTTGCTCTGATTTTTTTCTCCATGACTAACTGTGATGATATTAGTGAAAGAAATTTTTTTTT
>NW_006399896.1:1681504-1691299 GCF_000299155.1 Elephantulus edwardii
ACCTTAATTGTGGACTCTTGTGATAACCATAATACCCAGTCCCTCATCTGTTTCAGTGCAGTATACACAATTTATCCAGTTTTTCTCAGTCTTACCCCCACCCTGATATCAGTCCCATTTTACAGCAGTGGCACCATGCAATATTTGTCCTTTTGCGACTGAGATATTTCACTCAGTATAATATACATTCCTTTTTTAAGAGAGGTGGAGCTCCCAATTTGTAGCAGGCTTAGAAGCAGGAGTGGCATCCACTTCCAAAATAGCTTACCTCTGAAAACTCTGACGTTGGAGAAAAGATGAAAGTTATACATACGTGTTCAAGACTTTTGATTATAGGGTGCTATGAATCCTCTATGACTTGACAGCACTTAACAACATTTCAAAATTATTAGAATGAGCTTGTCAATTTCCACATAAAGTCTGCCTAGGATTTTGATTGGCAATACATTGAATCTGTGGTTTAATTTAAAGAAAACGGAAAAAAAATATACATAGTGTTTGGAAGTATGTCTTGTTCAAAGTGGGCCCTTAAATAAATGTTAACTCTTAGAGTTGCTGTCATCTTTATTGTATCGAACCTTCCTACCCACAGTCCTTGGAAATGGACATCATGCTCAGAAAAGTGGAGAGCCAGTGAAGGAGGAGAAGACCCTCAATGAGATGGATTGAAAAAGTGGCTGTAATGGTGGGCTAGATGGAGTATGTCAGAGATGATGAGGATGGAAAGGATAGGGCAAGATAATCAGAGCTGTTCTTCACAGGGTAGTTAGGCGGTATAGTTAACTTGATGGCACCTGATAACAGCCTGATAGATGGAGAGGGGATTGAAATTGTTAACAATTTTGGCTTGGTTGGTGCCACAATCAACACTCTTGGCACTAGCAGTCAGGAACTTGCTGTCAGAGACCTTTCTAAAATGATGAAGAGCAATGCTGTCAGTCTAGTGACTAAGGTGTGTCTGATCCAGGCCATGGTTTTACAATTACTTGAGCTGAACAGTGATCAAAGAGGACAGAAGAAGAATCAATGCTTTTGAGTTGTGAAGCTGGAGAAGAGCATTGAACATACCTTGGGCCACCAAGAGAACAAATAAGTCTGTCTTGGAGAGGGTGAAACCAAGTTTCACCTTGGAGGCTAGGATTTTAAAACTCTATCTCACACAATTTAGGCATATTACCAGGAGGGACAGTCCATGGAAAATGACATCATGCTTGGAAGGCTGGAGGGACAGCTCAAGAAAAGAAGACCCTGGATGAAATGGATTGATACAGTAACTAGGGCAGTGGGAGTAGGTGTATTGGAGTCAGTGAGCCTGTCTCAGGACAGGGCAGGCTTCAGAACTGTTGTACATAGGGTTGCTATGAATCACAGGCAATTCAACAGCACATAACAACACAATCACTAAATGAACTTTGATCTTTATGCATCTGCTTACTCTAGATAAATTGTTTAAGTGGGGTTGTATATTTTTTTGGCCTTTTGTGATTGACTAATTTCACTCACTATAGTGTTTCCAGTGTTCCTCCATGTGATCGCATGTGTCAGAACTTCATGTCTCGTTATTGCTAGATAAATTCTATTGCATGTACACTCTATATTTTGTCTATTCAACTGTTTACGGACCCTTGCATTGTGTCCACCTTTGGGCTGTTGTCAGAACAAAAGGAGCACTTTCGTAGAGCGTGTTCCACTCTGTACCCCTCCTCTTCTGTTCTGCCTGGCTTCTGCATAAGGGCCACTTACTGCCCTACTGTTGTTGGCAGTTGTAAACCATCACCCCTTGTGTTGATCGTAGGAACCCTAATGTTTTCTTGTGGCCCTGACAGGATATTCGGTGTTGACATCAAGGGCAGAGACTGTGGTGATGAGGCAGCTCAGTGGTTCACCAACTTTTTGAAAACGGAACCCTACAGGCTGGTTCAGTTTGAAACCCACATGAAGGGAAGACTGTCAAAGAAAATCTTTTCTCCTACTCTACCAGATTATGAGGTGAGTGGATAGAGGGCTTTCCCTCACTTCGGTAGACACCCTTCTTTTTCTGGCCTCTTTCTTGGCTGGCAAAGTGTCTTCCTTGGGAAACCAGTTAGGAAATGTTGCAGTGGCCTGCGTGAGTGGTCACAAGGACACACCTTAGGCACAGGGTCCGGGGATGGTGAGGGAAGAGAAAGAGATTTCAAAAAAAGAGCTTCTGGGGTTTGCATATGCAAACTATTCAGCATTCGTTTTTATAAATAAGGATTTGATTGTGAGTTAGATTAGGGTTGAATACAGGAAATACTGTGGAAGGGGAATTGACAAGGACTACTCCTTGGGGGTCAGTTCTGAGCAGCCAGGTCCACTGGGATCTCAGAAGGTGTGAGAGACGACGATGAGAAATTTTGTTTGGGACTGAATCTAGGCACCTTCGAAATACACAGCAAGGGTTTCTGCAGAGTTCTTCTTTTGCAGTCAGTGTGATATGGTTATTTTAGGTGCTGGAAAGTGCCTTAAAGTCTCCTAAAGACCACTGCCTTTCCCACCAATTAGGACCCAAAACCACCTTAATTCTGCATTGACATATAGCATAAAATTCTTCCAAAGTACCTTATACTCTAAGCTCTTTGAGAGCAGGCTTTTGTTTTAAAATTTATGATTGCTTTATTTTATCCAATTTCGGCAGACTTTAGAAGCACAGAGGAAAGCCAAAAGACATGGGTATTTTTCCAAACTGGGTCCTCTCATATTGCTAACTTCCTCACTACCCGGGCTCCAGCACTACCCAGTCTGAGAGGATTGTGGGGTTCTGTGGTAAGCTGGGTTGAATGTGCAAGGCATGTGGGAGCCCCATGGTAAATGCTGGAGGACGAAGGGCAGGAGGTAAAAATGAATGGCAATTGGTATATTTCAGCCCATTGTTGAGGCTCTTGGAGCAATCAGCCGGTGGCTGCTTTCAGAGATGTTGTGTGATTGTTGACCCAGTCATATCCAAGCCAAATTTTCTTTGTCTGCTTTAGGTTTAAGGACAGGCATTTTGTTGTCTTGTTCCCTCTTATTTCCTAGAGCAGTGGCTGGAATGTGGCAGGCCCTCCATAAATATTTGTTGAGTGAGTGGATGATGCTTAAAGTAATTATTATTGGAGCATAGCTGACTGGTGGCACAGTGGTTAAGCGCTTGGCTGTTAACAAAAAGGTTTAATCCATAAAAATTACCTGGGAAACCCTGTGTGGGCAGTTCTACTCTGTCACATGGATTGTTAAAACTGACAGATTGTTGAATGCTCAATTGCATTTAACAACAACAGAGCTGGCTGGCAGCAGGCCCTTCTGCTATTTGATGGGATGTGGGAGGCATTCATGGATTGAGGACAAAGAGAGATGAGACCTGTGAGGCATTGCTGGCAAGCCCTAACAGATGCCCCCAGCTGAGTGTGAATAAGGAGAGCCCCATCAAGGCTGCTCAGCCGGCAGGGCCATGTCCCTGGGCTCACCAGCTGTTCTCAGTCAAATATCACCCTTTTTGCACTTTCTCTCTTCTTTTGTGCTCCCAAGCTTTTGCTCTGGACTTTGCTAAGCTTCACAGTTTGTCTAAGACATTTCCAGAGGCAGTGAGGCCTGACTGTGTTGTGTTTCTTGGTCAGGTGGCCTACCCAGACTGCAGCCCAGTGTTGATCATCTCAGAAGCCTCCCTGGCAGATCTGAACACCAGGATGGAGAAGAAAGCAAAAATGGAGCATTTCCGGCCAAACATAGTGGTGACGGGCTGCAGCGCTTTTGAAGAGGTAAGCACCCTTGTGTGTTCAAGGTGCCAGGGGAGCTCCCATGTCCTTCAATGTGCCAACTCAGACCTTCCTGGGTTTCCTGTGGGGAAAACTTGACTTCCTTAAGATTCCTCCTATCCTGCCTTTGTTCCAAGCTACTGATACCATCTCTTTGCTGACCCAAGGAGCACTGTTCATCAACAAGTCTGAGGCTTTGGTTCTTGAGTTAGTTGCTCTATGTATAGTTAGTTCCTACTTATAGGCAATTTATATATGAAACTCTGGTACCCTAGTGGTAAGTGCTGCCAATCCAAAGGCATGTGGTTTGAATCTACCAATTGTTCCACTAGAGAAAGATGGACAATCTTTTTCTGTGTGATTTAGAGCCTCTGAAAAGCATCTTGGAGGATCAGCTATGAGTCAGTTCCAACTTGATGGTAGGTAACAACTAATAACAAGAATGAAAAGGTGACTGTTTTCATGACAGTTGGTGTGTTTCAGCCTAATGTTGAGGCTCTTGGGTCAATCCACTTTGTAATTTTTGAACAGTTATACATATCCTTTTCCTATCTGCTAATTTGAAGGGAACTCGGGTAGCCTAGTAGTAAGGAGCTGTGTTGCCAACCCAAAGGCATGTAGCCAGAATCCACCAACTACTCTAAGGGAAAAAGATGGACAATCAATCTCCTTCTGAGCTGTTTGTTGTTGTTAAGTGCCACTGAGTTAAGTACAACCCATAGCAGCCCTATGAACAACAGATCTGAACCCTGTCCTATCCTGTCCCTTCCTCACACTTTCTGACACACTCAAGCCCATTGTGGCAGTCACTGTGTCAATCCATCTGATTGAGTGTCTTCTTCTCTTTAACCAATACTCCATTGTCCTTCTCTAAGAAATAGCCTCTCCTAGTGACATGCCCAGAGTATGTGAGAGGAAACTTTATCATCTTTGCCTCCAAAGAGCTTTCTGGCTTCACTTTTTCCAGGACATATCTGTTTGTTCTTTTAGCAATCCATGAGATATTCAGTACTCTTCTCCAACACCACAGCTCAAAAGCACTAATTCTTCTTCTGTCATCCTTATTAATTATCCAGATCTCAGATGCATAACAAGTGACTGAATCAGGCACACCTTAGTCCTCAAACTGACATCATTGCTCCTCAATAATTTAGAGAGGTCCCTGACTGCAGACTTTCCCATTGAAATATGTCCCCTGATTTCCTGACTGTTGATACCAAGTGTGTTGATGGTGGATCCAAGTAAGATGAAGTTGCTGACCATTTCAGTCTTTTCTCTGTCTGTCATGATTTGCCTGTTGGTCCAGTGATAAAAATATTTGTTTTATTGATGTTGAGATGCAGTCCATATTGAAGGCTGTATTCTTTGATCTTCTGCAGCAAATGCTTCAAGTCCCATCATTTTTAGCAAGCTAGGTTAGGTCAGCTGTATAATGCGAGTTATTGATGATTCTTCCTCCAATCCTGATGCCGTATTCTTCCCCATAGAGTTTAGCTTCTTGAATAATTTTCTCAGCATACAGACTGAATAAATAGATATGGAGAGAAGAAACCACCCTGATGCTCACTTTTTAAATTCTAAACCATGGTGTGTTCCCATGCTTTGTTCACACAACAGCCTTTTAGTCTAGGTGTAGATTTCTCAAAGTTAGTGATAATTTTGAGTTAGGATACATAGAGTCAAATTCTCTGAAACCCCCACTAGAGGGTCAGCTATGAGTCAGCTCTGACTTGACAATAATAATAACAACTATTTGCTAATTGCAGTAGTTGTATTGTGTTTTCATCAGTTCTTCCCAGGTTGATCCTCTTTTGTCCTGATCTTTTTATAGTGTTCATTGTCTTTACATTTTATTTCTTCTATCCACATCCATATTCCCCCAGTTACCCTCTTGTTTTCACAGTGTCCTTTTGTTACTGAGTTTTTTCACTCAGCATTATGAGTTGGTTATTTCTTGGTGCCACATAGAATTCCATTGTGTGAATGTACCATTTTTTTTTCTATCCATTCATTTGTTGGTGGATATTTGAGCTGTTCCCATTTTCTTGCTCGTGTAAACAATGCTGTGATAAACATAGGTGTGCTTATCTCCATGTGTGCTCTGATTTTATATTCCTAGCAGTGGAATATCTGGGCCATATGAGATTTCTATATTCACCTTGTTGGAAAAAATGCCAAACTGCCTTCCATGGTGATTGGTCTGTTTTACAAAGCCAGCAATAGTGCATGAGAGTTCCAGTTTCTCCCACATCCTCACATAGGGCTTTTAATTAAAAAAACCCACAAAACCAAATAAAAAACAACGCAGACCAAAACAAAAAACCACCAAAACAAAACCCACATTTTATTGTGATTTGAATGAAGGTTTACACAGGGAACAAAAATTTATTTTCTTCATAGATTTTCAATGGCTGATTTTTTTCAGAAGTAAATGTCCTTTCTTTTGAGGTGTCTCAGGCTATACTCTCCAACTGCTAACGTTCTGGGAAGCAGCTGACCCCACTGTCACTGTTTCTAACACTCATGTAGCTTCTGTTACCTGTTACCTCATGGCAGATCTGCTTCTTTCTTCCTGCACTTCTATCCAGCATTGTCTGGCTGAACCTCACATAATCATGGAGACATGAAATGCTTGTTGAGCACAGGTGACATTTGACCATCATCCAGTTCCAGATTAATTCAGGAAACAACAACTTCCTCTACACGGACCCTGTAATTTGTCCATTCTCTGATATTGAGTGTTTTTTGTGGAACATTAATTTAACATCCTGAGACAGGGATAAGAAGAAAATATTTTACTCATTAAAAGACGTATTGCGATGGGAAGGTCTGCTGTTAGGGACCTCTCTAAAATACTGGAGAGCAACAGTGTCTCTCTGGAGACTAAGGTGCATCTGATACAGGTCCTGGTCTTTGCAATCACTTGTTATGCGTCAGAGAGTTGCACAATGACTAGGGAGGATAGAAGGAGAATTGATGCCTTTGAGCTGTGGTGCTGGAGAAGAGTATTGAGGGTATCATGGACTGCTAGGAAAATAAACATTCATCCTGGAAAGGGTTAAACTGGGATGCTCCTTGGAGGCAAGGATTCTGAGGCTCTGTCTAACATACTTTGGACGTGTTGTTAAGGAGGGACCTGTCCTTGGAGAGGGACATCATGCTTGGTAGGGTGGAGGGACAGCGCAGGAGGGAAAGGCCCTCTAGGAGATGGATTGATTCGGTGACTGGGGTAATCAGGATGAGTGTGTCGGAGACAATGAGATTGGCACAGGACAGAACAGAGTTTAGGGCTTTTGTACATAGGGTCGCCATGAGTCGCAAACAACTCGACGGCACATAACAACAATAACAACAACATATCAGAATGAAGGTATTTAGTTTTCTTTAACTTGCGAAACTTAAGCCATGGTCTACTTTTAGGTAATTTAAATGGGCATTGTTTTCTTCTTAGTAATACAATTTTAAAATACTTTGTTTAAAAGTCCTTTCATTATTTTCTTCCTGTGTTACATGGCTCTTCTGCTGAGTTTATACATATAATAAGTGAGGTAGAATATCGTTATTTAGCACTGTTAATTTCCAGAAAGCATTCTATGGCTATGGACTATTGGCTACTAAAAAAACTTGTTATACAATTATGCTAATTTTGTTTAATTATTCCTCTCTGAATCAGAAAGTCCAATAGTAATGGACCAGCAGTTTCTGAGAAAGAAAAATAAGCAATCATTTTCTTGTACTTTTAAGCCTCTAAAAACCTGCTGGAGGAACATGAGTCAGCTCTGACTGATTGGTGATGCATTTGAACTTTGAGTAGTAAATATGCTTGATGGTAACATTGACCTGGCTACCTGGCACCATTGTTCAGCTTTAACTTTTTGAGTCGGTGGGACCCTGTTAAATTTCATGTCAATGATAATGTGCATAAATATTTAATAATTTATAATAATGTAATAAAATAATAATTTAATAAAATCAACTGACATAGCCAGGTGCAAAATTTCAAGCTTTTATCTATTGAAAAAAATATAAAGCAATGTAAAAATGTGTTGTGTAATATTTAGTCTTTGTGAGCCAAGGTACTTTGTACTTTTTCCAGATAACTTAGAACGTTTGCTAAATTTTAAAAGTTTGCTGCACGTTGGCCTGTATCACATGTTTGGATTCTGGGAAGGCCAAGATATGAGGTACTAAAAAACTCAAATTAACCAATGCTGCTTATCTCTGTTGTTAGCCATTGGTGATGTTATGAGTCGAGTATGACCCAAAGTGACCCTATGAACAAAACAGACCAGAATCCTGTCTTATCCTTTGCAATCCTCATTATCTCAGACCTATGTGAGCCCATTACTGCGGTCACTATGTCAATTCATCTCATTAGGGGTCTTCTATCTTTCACTGATCCTCTACTTTTCCAAGAACAATATCCCTTTCCAAGGAATAGTCTCTCCTTAGCAGCATGCCCAGATATAAGAGACAAAGCAACACCATCTTTGCCTCCAAGGAGCACTCTGGCTGCACTTTCCCCCAGATATGTCTGTTCTTGTGATAGTTCATGGGATATTCAGTGCTCTTCTCCAACACCATGACGCAAAGGCATCAATTTTTCTTCTTTTATCCTTCTTTATTGTCCAACTCTTAGATGTGTAGCAAGCAATTGAAAAGACTGTGGCCTGAATCAGGTACATCATATTCTTCAAACTAACATCATTGCTCTTCAGTATTTTGGAGAGGTCTCTGACAGTCAACTTGCCCAATACATCTCCTTATCTGATTTCTGCTGGTAACCAAGGGTTTTAATTAGTTGTTTATTGCCAAGCAGATGTTCTAGTCAAGATGGAATCAGTACTGCTGGTTTTATAATGCAGTGCTAATCTTGTTTTACAAGTTAGCCAGGCCCCAGACACTGAGATGTAATCCGTATTGAAAGCTATGGTCCCTGATCTTCTGCAGCAATTGCTGCAAGTTTTCTGCACTTTCAGCAAGCAAGGCTGCATAAAACAGGTTGTTGATGAAGTTTCCTCCGACCCTGATGCCATATTCTTCTTCATAGAATCTAGTTTCACGAATTATTTGCTCATCATACAAACTGAATAGATATGGGGAAAGAATCTAACCCTGGCACATGCATTTCCTGATTCTAAACTATGTAGCATTCCCTTGTTCTGCTCATACAACAATTTCTTGCTCTAAGCCTACGTTTCTTAAAAGCACAATTAAGTGTTCTGAGATTCCTATTCTTCTCAGTCTTAGCCATAGTCTGTTATGATCCACACAGTCAAATGCCTTTGCATAGTCAATAAACAGGGATAGACGTTCTGATGGTATTTTCTGCTTTCAGCCAGGATACATCTGACATCAGCAGTATGATATCCCTGATGCCACAGCCTCTTCTAAATCTAACTTGAACTTCTGGCAGTTCCCTATCTATGTACCGTTGTAACCATTTTTAAATGAATTTCAGCAATATTTTGCTTGCAAGTGATATTAATGATATTGTTATGTAATTTCCACATTGCATTGAGTGGGAATGAGAACAAATAGGGATCTCTTCCAGTCAGTTGGCCAAACAGCTATCCTTCTGGTAGACAGGTGAGCATCTCTGGGGTTGCATGTGTTGGTTGAAATATGTCAATTTGATATCTTATCAATTGCTGGAGCTTTATTCCCCGACTCCCCAATGCCTTCAATATGACTGGAACTTCTTCCTTTATTACAATTGATTTTTGTACAAATGGTACTTACTGAAATTTTTCAGTGTTGACCTATTCTTTGGGAACAGTGATTCTGTGTATTCCTTCCATCTTATTTTGATAACTTCCTGGATCATTCAAGATTTTGTTCATAGCATCTCTCAGTATTGCAACCTGAGTCTTGAATTTGTTTCTCACTTCTTTCAGCTTAACAAATGCTCAGAGTTCTCTTTTATTCTTTGACACCACCTCTTTGCACATCTCACGCCAGTCAAAATAGCAAAATTTAACAGAACAGCAAGCAACAAATGCTGGCGAGGTTGTGGAGAAACTGGAACCCTGATTCACTG
>NW_006399896.1:1692154-1699932 GCF_000299155.1 Elephantulus edwardii
TCTGGATATAAGTCCCTTATCTGATATGTTATTACCGAATACTTTTTCCCAGTCAGTGGCTTCCCTTTTTACCCTACTGGAGAAGTTTTGGATGTGCATAGGGATTTGAGTCTTAGAAGATCCCATTCATCTATGTTATCTTCTCCTGGTTGTAGGTAGCACTCTGTATTAAGAATCCTACCTCATAAACCCAGAAAGTGGTATTTTTTAAATTTTATTTTATATACTATGAAAAGAAACCAAACCATTAGAAAATAATTTCTATGTTTATTCAGAAAAATATATGCATATACTATTCAATCACAGCTGCAAGTAAAAACACACTTAGTAAAACGGAGAGGGGAAAAAGCACATGAGAGTAACGTTTTTGGTTTTGTACACAGATTGAATTTGCTAATCAGGAATATGGTTCTTTATTTTGGGGATTAAGCAAAACAATTTTGGAGGAAACAATTTTAAGGAACTGAGAGAGTACATTTTAAAAATGATAATAACATGTATCAAAATGACAAGTATCTGAACTCTGGTAGCCTAGCCCATAGGGGGTTGCTCTGTTGACCCAAAGGAGGTACCTCTCTAGTGATTCAAATCCACCAGTCAGTCACCAGTGACTCTAGGGAGGAAGGTGGATAATCTCATCCTGTGTGATCTAACAGCTGCAGGAACCCTGCTGGAGGGCAAGCTATGGCTGGCTCAGTTCTGACTCAATTAGTTTGAGTTTGAAAGCAAACTTGGAAAATTAGAGATAAGGAAACGAGTAAGCCAGTCAAGACAAAGGGAAAAAAGTGTATTTTGCTAGATTTTAGTGACAATAAAGGAATTTATTAGTGTTTCTTACCTTCTATTAAGTGTTCCTCTGAATTTTTCATAGGCAACTCAGAGGCTGGTTTATTTTAGAAGTGAATGACCAATCCTTCTTCCTAGTCTGTCTTAATCTGGAAGCTCTGCTGAACCTGTCCACCATGGATGGCCTGCTGGTGATAAAATACTGGTAACACAATCTCCAGCATTAAAGCAGCCAGCAGTCTACCTTAGTGCAGTACTCACAGACAAATGCTGTATTCAGAAGAGCAAACTGTGAACAAGCACGCATATACATACATGAATTATAAACAACACCTTGTGAGTTCCTCCCAACCTCCTTCTTCCACCCCCCAATATAGTGAACTGGTCAATAAACACTGTACACCTAATACCAGCAGAGCCCAGATGAGCCTGCTGCCTTCTCTAGACGAGAATGGCCCAGCCTCCGGTCACACCTGCCCTGTGTCTGAGTTCTCCCTGACAGTGCAGTGCCTGGCGTGTGTGTGAGTGCTGCTGCTCCCTGGTGGAGAAGATTGCACTCCAGTCTGATCTCTCCAATATCCTGAAGAACAGTGATGCCAGACTAAATGCTGTGTATTATGATTCAGTCCACAGAGCTGTCATAAGGATGACAGAAGACTAGATGAATTTGAGGTCTGGTGGTGAAGAAAAGTGCTGAATATCCCATGGACTGCCAAAAGAACAAAAGGCTATGTGTTAAAAAAAAAAGAAAGGTAGCGTTGGAGAAAGTGCAACCAGAATGTTCTTTGGAGACAAAACACATGAAGCTTTGACTCACATATGTTAGACATATTGTTAGAAGAGACTATTCCTTGGAAAAGGACATCATGCTTGGAAAGGTCACGCATGGAGAGGAAGACCCTTAATGAGACAGGGTGATGCAGTGTCTGCAGCGACGGACCCAGATGTGTCGGCAATGGTAAGGCTAGCGCAGGTTAGGACAGAGCTCAGATCTCTTGTTCATGAGGTTGCTGTGAGTTGTACTCAACTTGACGGCACTTAGCTGCAACAACCATCTTCTTCTAAACTTAAAGATATTGTTCTTTCCTGGAAAAAACAATTACAAATTAAAAAAGAAAAGAGCAAAAATGTAAAGACTACCTAATTGTTTTCCCAAGGGTAAACCAATTAGAAAGTCAGCTCCATGTCAGGTTAACCCCATGTGGTTCCTAGTATAGTTATGCTGCACTGGGTTTTCAATGATCTTTTAGAATGACTGGCCAGGCCTTTTTTCCAAGGCAGCTCTGCCTTGTTCGCACTGCCAACTTTTCAGTAGCAAGCACTTACCTATTTGTGCCGCATGGTCTGTATTCACATTTCTAAAGAATTTGCTCCCAGAGTTCCTTTACTTAGAGGAAGTGCCTTGTACATTTCCATGTTTGTTTATATCTCAACCACTTGAAGGATTTTTCAGAGAAACACTTAGAGCCTGGGAAATATGGGATGAGAATATCCATTTTCCAGACTGTCTATCACTTCCTTATCAGGAAGAAACGAGAGGCTGCTTCTGTGAGATTCCACAGGGCTCCACACAGTCTTCCTCGCCAGTGTGTCCCCTGGGAGGACAGACTTCTGCTGCAAAGAAAGCTGGTGGCCAGAAAAATAAGTGAGAGCGATGTGATGGGGAGTCCCTGAGTGGTACCAGTTGTTACTGGGCTTGATAGCTAACCGAAAGGTTAGAGGTTCAAGCCCACAAAGGCCTGACTATCCATTTTCAAAAAAATCAACCGTTGAAAACCCTGTAGAGTCCAGTTTTACTTTGACACTTATGTCAGCCATTCTCCTGATGCCAAGAAGAGAAGTTAAGGAGGTAGGGGAACCAGAGTTTTGGGAACAGAATATCCAGAGCGGAATTCAAGAATGTTGACATATCATGAAAAAGGAAATGTCACTGGACAGTTTGTGTGCAGATTGCCAAATAAGCACCTAATATGCTGAGTAAACTTTCACCAAAACCACAGTAAAATATTATAAATATTTAAAATATTATAAAAGAACAACAAGCACCAAACCTCCCAAAAGCACTGTTCTGCTTTGAAGCTCATGGAGTTGCTAGAAACCCCATTGCAACTAGTTTTGTTTTGTCTTTATGGTAATTCTGTGATTAACTTTTTGAGGATCCATCAAATTGTTTTGCACAGTGGCTGCACTATTTTAAGTTCCTACCAGCATCAGGCATGGAGTTCAGTTTTGTCACATCCTTGCCAGTACTTATTTTCCTGTTTCATTTTGTTCAAAAGTGATCCCAGGGGTAGAGTCCTGTCTTATGGCGGTTATGTGCACGGTTTTGAATTTCAGTGCTTTCACTTAATTGTACATGGCAGATACATCTTTGTCATTACACATTACACATTCTTTGGTAATGTAAATTCAGTGGCTCCGGATTAGGCTGTTCTATGACTCTGTAATGATTTATTAAACCATTCCTTTAGTGTTGGGCATTTTGAGTGTGCTCCGTTTTCCCTTATGTAAATAATGATCAGCACTAGAAAGCAAACTTGGTCTACATCTCTAAATTTATCATCAGGAGACTCTTAAGTGAATATTTTAACGGTCTTCTCTCTCTCTATGTCTTTGTGTATCTATTGCCAAATTGCTCTTATAAACCTGAGACTAATGCATTGCCCCAGGAGCTGAATATGCAGGTGCCCTTCGAGTGGTGCTCTTGCTAGACTAGGCTGCTGGTTGTAATCTTTACTAATTTGCTAAGTGGAAAGTAGTGTCCCTTCTAATTTCCTGTTTGTTTATGTCACCCTGTCCTAGTCTCTGAAAGGAAATTGTCCATTTAGTGAAATTTCACCTCTGATGAGAAACTTATTTCCTGAAAGGTCAGGCCACAATTCAGGAACCTTGATGCTTGTAACAAATGTTTTGTGAGGGTTAGTAAGATGCTAATTAGTGACACTGGCTCAGGACAGGGAAGGGTTCATAGCTGCTGTACATAGGGTTGTTATGGGTCGCAGGTGACTTGAGAGCACATACAACAACAACAACATATTATATTGGTTGCTTAGACTCAACAAGACCTTGGGGAGGGCCTTTCTTTGTATTTAAAAATCGATTGTTACTATATTGTGGAGGAACGTTATTCTAAGTGGTACAGCACTCCTCTGTCAATTTGCTGTACTGAGGTAATCTGGGTTTGCTGTGATGCTGGACCTTGTGCCACTGCTGTGTCAAATGCCATAACGGCTACCCATGGTGGACAGTGTTTGATAGAGCTCCCAGTTTAAGACAGGTTTGGAAGCAGGAGTGGCATCCGCTTCCTAAACCACATGCCTCTGGGAAGTCTATGAACTTTGAGAAACGTTGGTAGTTAAAGGCTTCAGGTCTTTTGTTCATAGTGTTGCTATGAGTCATGCTCAACTCAATGGCAATCAACAACAACAATCTCTGAGATAGATTATACAAGGGAAGCAACTGGTGAAGGTGGAGATGAGAGTCAGTCATGGAACCTGACTGCTTGCTTCATACTACTCACTCCAGTTGTACAAAGAATGCCTCAGACTGTCCTTATAGTGCAAGTGGTTGGCTTTTGGTACATGAAGAAATGTTGATGTCCCTGCATATCTTAAAAGGAACCCTGGTGGTATAGAGTGTAAAGTGTCAGGCTGCTAATCAAACAGCCAGTGATGTGAATCTGCCAGCTGGTCCTCAGGCAATCTTCTCCTTTAAAGATTTACAGCCTCTGAAACCTCAGGCAGTGTCACTATGGGTCAGACTCAATGGCAGTGGTTCTGGCTCAGTATATCTTAGAAAAATAGACAGCTTTTGAGATGAGATCATTTAGCTATAGATCCACTTGGATTACAATGATTTTTCTTTTCCTTTTCTTTTTTTATTATTTGTGTTTGTATGTGTACCTTCAAATAGAATCTGACTGGTACACAAGGAGATTGCCCCTCCTTGAGCAGAGCTCCTGGTGGATTTGAACCATGTACCTCTGGGATTGCAGTGCAGCTTCTTGCCACTAGGCCACCAGAGCTCCCTAGATTACAATGATTTTTAAAGGCTTTATTGAGATGCTAATATTTCATATATAAAAAGCAAGAGAGGAAGAATAAAACTAAAAAAATTAAAATTTCTTATAAAAAACCAAAGTGCTGAAAATTCAGGATATATTGCTTTAAAAGTTTACTCATGTATATATTCAGATTTTTTAAATATAAGGTTAATAATCCTATATAGTCCATCTTTATAGATATAGTGTGTTTCCCCCCTACTCTGTAACATCTTGCACATTATTTAGTGCACATAAATACAAATTCATGCAGTCCTAGCTCCTTGTATATGTGCCCCATTCATCAGCAGATGACTTTATTCACATATTCTAATCATACAAGGTCTTTGATACACCAGACTCCCAAAATGGCCAAAAGTTTAAATATGGGATGACTTTGATTTATCTATTTTCACATTTAAAAAGAGTATAAAATGGCTTCTAACAGTCTTCTGTACAAAAGAATAAACTAATGCATAACAATTAGGACATCAATGTTGTGCCCAAGATTAGAGGCTAAGGTGGCAAAAGCTCTTTTTTGGTCAGTGAGAGATTTGAGGTTCTAATCTCTGCATCCCAAGAGAATGCCATATGTAGCCTGGTCACAGCTTTCCTGAGCACCTCTGGGCTTTTATCCATGCCTTTCCATCTTACTCTTATGTTTCCTTGTCCATCTATAGGCTTTTATGATCATCTTCACATAGGTATCTGTGAGTGCCTATGAGTTATGTACAGAGGTAGAGTAAAAATTCCTCTTCTATTTGTATTGTAAATTTAGTATATTTCATTTTTTCTTTATTAGTTTGGTAAATAACACACATGGACTGTAGGGAAGGTCTCAGACATACAAACATCTCTTCTAAGTACTATGTGCGCCACAACTTTCCTCCCACTCCTGAAGCCCGTGTTCCATTTCCTTCTCTGTATGCTACTTGTGATGAGAAAGTGTCCTGTCTTAACTTGCTGAGTTTACAATATTATTCCCCGTAATAATTTCCCCCTTTCTCTGCTTCTTTCTTCCTTTTTGGCTCCTCAAACCCCTCCGCCCATGATTTAATCCTTTCACTCTGTTAATGCATTGTTGTTTGCCCTGCGTTGTTGGCAAAGAGTATTATTATGCCAAAGAAGAAGCAAATCTGTCTTGAAGGAAGTAGGGTTTTCCTTACAAGCAAGGATGGTGAAACTTTGTCTCCATCTTACTTTGAGAATATTTTCAGGAGGAACCAGTCCTTGGAGAGAGATATCATGCTGGGGAAGGTGGAGAGTCAATAAAAGAGAAATATCTTCAACAGGATGGATTGACACAGTGACAATGGCTTGAGTGTATCAGAGATCGTGTGGTGTTGCAGGTTAAGGCAAGGTTCCCATCTATTGTTGGAGTCAACTCAAGTATGAGTTACAGTCAACTCAGTAGTACCCAGTAATAACAACTATTAGTTATAGTCAATTCTACAGTTCCCAATAATACCTGTGAGTTATATGTAGTCTCCATAACTTGGAGTATGGTGCCCCAATGCATAGAGATTTTATGCAAAATCAGACCCTTGTGACCTATAGTATTTTCATTGGCTCATTTTTAGAGGTAGCGTTCCAGTGCTTTTTTCTTAGCTCATCGTAGTATGGAAGCTTTCAAGAAAGTTGTTCAGCATCAAAGATTGTCAAAGTTTTCCAAGACAAATAGTGGCTGTGTGCTGACTGGGAATAGAACAATGACAATTTCACAGTGACCCTTTGTTACTGTGTGTTACTTAGTCAATTCCAACTCATGGGATCCTATAGGAGAGAGCAGAATTACCCCAAAAGGTTTCCTAGACCATGATCTACACAGGAGCAAGCCAATCTCCAGGTGCTTTCTCCCAAGGTCCCGGTTGTCAAGCTGTAGAGCAGCTACTCTCCAGCAGGGGGAGCAGCAAACTCCTGGAGCTGTTTCTGTTATTTGGAAGCTTGTGGGGAGCACACTTCCTAAATAATTCACTGAATTTTGCATGTAAATAGGAATTAAATTTCATTACTTGCTATGCATCAGAAATCTGGACAATGACTAGGAATGATAGGAGAATTGATGCCTTAGAGCTGTGGTACTGGAGAAGAATACTGAATGAATGTACCATGAAATATTAAGAAAACAGGTTCGTCCTAGAGAGGGTGAGATCAGGCTGCTCCTTTGAGGCAAGGATTTTGAACATTCTCTGACATAGTTTGGGCATGTTTCAAGGAGGGACCAGTCCAAGGAGAGGGACATCATGCTTGGAAGGGTGGAGGGACAGCGCAAGAGTGGAAGACCCTAGATGAGATGGATTGACTCTGGGGTAATGGGGGTAGGTGTGTCGGAGATGATAAGGTTGGCTCAGGATAGAGCAGGGTTCAGAGCTGTTGCACTTAGGGTTTCTATGAGTCACAGGCAACTCAATAGCACATAACAACAACAACGATTTAGATACATTTTAAAAGAATTTAAAATTTATATTTTCCTCTAGACAGTGCATTAATTGCATATAAGCATAATTCAAAGTGCTCAAAATTCATTGCTGCCCACTTGGAACAGATTCATTGCTGGGACTCCCCATTGGATCTCTGAGACTGTAAATCTCACAGAAGTAGACTGTTCATCTTTCTCCTGTGATAGATTTGAACCACCAGAGAAGTATCACGTTTGGGTTAGCAGGGCAACACGCAATGGGCAATGGCTGTGGGACCCCCCTGTAATCTTAATTAGCTTGTTATTATTTTACTGTAAATAATGCTTTACACCAAAATAGTAACAAGATCAGATTATAAGGAAAGAAGGCATTTTTTTTCCTTCCCTGTGTTTTGGAGTTTTTCAGGAAAAGCAAGGAATCATATGAACAAAAAAGAACATATATTTAAAGCTTAGACTTGTCCCTCTGCAAATATATATATATATATATGTGTGTGTGTGTGTGTGTGTGTGTATATATATATATGTATTTTA
>NW_006399896.1:1700032-1706959 GCF_000299155.1 Elephantulus edwardii
TATATATTATATATACACACACACACAGATCTATTTCATGCTGAACTGGTTAAAAATGTTTCTTATCTACCAAGTGCAAATTTAATTTTGGTAAATATGAAGTGATAAATATATCCAAACTCAAATTGCCATCAAGACGGAACTGACTCATAGCTGACCCTCAAAGGGGCTTTTGGAAGCTGTAAATCACAGGAGCGGACATTGTCTATCTTTCTCCCTCTGAGTGGTTGGTAGATTCAAACCATCAAAGATGCACGCTTTTGGGTTAGCAATTTAATTCTCCGTATACGAGGCCACTAGAGCTCCAATCTGTATATTAGGAGATAATTCGAGCTGAGAGGAGCCTTATTGTTAGAGCAGTTAAGAACTCTGTGCCAGCTGAAACGTTGGTGGCTTAAACCTCTCAGCTGGTCTCTGGGAGAAAGATGGGTCATTGTGCTTCTGTAAAGATTTATGGCTTCAGAACCCCACCGGGGCAGTTCCACTCTGTCCTGTCCGAGCGCTGTGAGTCAATCAATTGGTCAGCTGTGGGTTAATTCCGGAGCTGGCACATGAGAGGCAGCAGGGAGGTCTTGCGAATTTAGGACAATTTACCGTTCTTAACAAGGCACTTACCGTATGTGTTTTGTAGGGAACTCTGTTGGCCTAGTGAGTAGGAACTTGTACTGAAAAATCAGAGACTGGCAGTTCAAATCCATTAGCTGCTCCCAGGGAAAATGGAGGGCAATTTATTCCACGTCATTTACAGCCTCTGAAAACGCTCTGGAAGCTCAGCTCTTAGTCAGCTCTGCCTAGAAGGCTGTAAATTGATTTGGTGCATCATAGTTTAAGACCAGATTATTTTAATCAGACTTCTGTGGTTTATAACCTAGTCATGATTCAGTAGTTCCGCAGACATGTAGGTTTGAAATATTAAATTCATCATTGCTTATAAAAAAGGGAATCTAAGGGAGAATGTTCGGGGGGGGGTGTATGTGAGGGGTCTGAACATTTAGCTGCCTCATGAGCTCACGTTCCTGTGCCTTCAGCGCCCTCGTGTGGTGAAATGTGGCCAGCATCTGGTCCTCTCCCATCAGGGTTCATGCCACGTGCATTTGTTGTCCTGCAGTTTTAATGTTTGAACAGTAGTGTAATAAATCTTGACCAGGATGTGCAATTCACATTTGTTACTTACTGTGCCCTTGACTTTTAAAACTAGTTGTTTGGAATGTGAAATTTATCTCCACGCAGATTGTTAGCTACTGTTCTTAGAAGTTCAAGTCATAGCAAACCCATGTGAGAAAGTCACACTGCCTACAGGGTTTTCTAGGCTGTAGTCTGAGGGAATAAGTAGATTACCAGGTCTTTCTCCCTCATCACCGAATGCATCAGCAGATCAGACATGAACGTTAGCAGTGAGTACTTACCTATTACCCTATACGGAAACATTTGGGAGGTGCTGGTTGGGCCTCCAGGACTTGCACAGAGGCCACATGTGCAAAACTCAGACTTTAAAAATCAGCAGATTTCGGTAGATACAGGTATGACCACTTAAAGGAGAAACAAAATGGGTGATTTTAACTACAGCCCTCAGGCCTGGTTTTAATTGGTTTTGGTCAAACATTCTTCTAAGTGGTATAGCCCTGGTCTGTCCACTTGTTGTACAGAGGTAACTTGTGGTTGCTGTGAAGCTGAACACTGACATTGATGAGTCAAATACGATAATGGTTACCCATGGTGAACAGTGTTTGCTGGAGCTCCCCGTTTAGAACAAGCTTGGAAGCAGGAGTAGTATCTACTTCTGAAACAGCTTGCCTCTGGAAACTATGAACTTGGAAAAATGATGAACATTATGCAAGTGTTCAGGTCTTTCATTCATAGGGTCACTATGAGTCATCTACAACTCGACGGCACTTAACAACAACAACACAACAATGACAAGAGAGACCTTAGACCTATATAACCCCTGTCCTCATTTCTATTCTATCATATGATCAAGAAGGAGATAAAATAAACTCGAAACAACCTACAGCTCTGACTCTTGATAACCATGTGCTGGTTTTCCAGGGACTGAAATAGCTCCAGAAGAGACTGTTCATCTTTTTTCCTGAGGTGGCACTGGACGATTCCAGCTGCTGGTTTAGCAGCGCTCCTCACTGTGGACTGTGCCACTAAAGCTGCCCTATCCGTGACAGTAATTATAGTGATATTGTGTATACTTTATATAGCCTTTGTTAGGTTCAATACTGGTGTGAAAGAGACCTCGAATGCCTCAGAGAGTACTAACAAGTTATCTTGTGGGGAGGCTGCCACAAACACCAGATATGTGAGGAAAGCAAGTTTGTTGAAAGGAAAGAGAAGTTCTAGAAAGGCTTCAGGCCTTTTGTTCATAGGATCGCAATGAAAGAGGCAGTCTAAGAACCAGGCAGTGAGTCTTCTTTAGGGAGAGAAAGACATTGGTTTGGGATTGTTGTTGTTGTTGTTGTTAAGTGCCTTCAAGTTGGAACTGACCCATACCTGACCCTGCAGCGGGTTTTTTAGAGGCAGTAAATTGCACAGGAGGAGGTTGTCCATTTTTCCTCTACAGAGCAGCCTGGGATGGCAGTGCACCTTGGGGTAGGGGTTAACTATGAAAATCCTTTCTGCTGGCTTGAGTTCTTCTGTGGCTGCCTATGGTTGGTGAAGTGAGGCAACTCTTCCGTACATGGAGATCTCCTCATACTGTGATGTTTTCCAGACACAAAGCAAAGCTGATAAGGGATGACATGGCCTCTTCACATGCAGTGACATTGCAGCTTACCTTGTTGCCATATTACCTGTGTTCTCTCTCACCCTAACAGCCTTCATATGTAAAACACATGTAAACTCCACCCACCTCATTGCTGTTGATTCACAACTGGCTCCTTGCTGAGCCTCCACCAGGCTTTCGGAGGCTGTTGGTCGTGTGGGAGATTTTTTCATAATTCATCCTGCTAAGATTAATATTGTTCTTGATTGCCTTCAAGTCGAGCATGACTCATAGTGACCCTATGAACAAAAGGCCTGAAGCCTTTCTGTAACAATCTACATTTATCAAAGTGCATGTTGTTTAGGAAGCGGATGCCACTCCTGCTTCCAAAATAGCAGACTATTTATTAGAAGTCTCAGGTCAGCATAGTCCCAAATGTTCAACCAACTGTATGAATCTATAATTTCTAACATGGACAACTCCGTCTGAGGCTCCGTTCCCCAATTCCTTTTTGGCCTTTGGGTTCAGATTGGCTAGAAGGTCTCCCAGAGACTCAGACCCTTCAGGGGAATGACTCACGTGGCCGTAGGTATGCAGGCTGGTTTTGGAGAAACCAGTGAGTGATGGGCCAGGATCCTGTAGACTGTCACTTGCAGCACAGCTAGATGGTGACTGTGGATGATGCAGGGGGGTGGTGTGGGGACTGATGTGTAGCCGGAAGCGATGTCCTAGGTGAGTGAGCTTTTCCAGAGGAAAAATTGTGTGCTACTGAGATCCCATGGGCTTATATAAGCCTCTACTAGGGTGGAACCCATTCTAACCCTTTCTCATCAATACAATAATTACTTCAACACAAAATAAACAGTTAATCATTGTCTAGAGAAGATATCTGGATGATAAGCCTTAGACACCCAGAGGGGGAGATTGCCCATCTTTCTCCCTAAGATTTGATGATGGATTTGAATTGCCAGGTTGGCGCTGGGTTAACAACACAGCTTCATATGGACTATGCTGCTACTGATATAAAATACATAGACATTTTACCTATTATGTAGTATACAATATATATAGTTAATGAGCTAGGTATTTCATGTATGTATATTTCCCACTGCAGTTGATTGATTCAAATGCATGGTGACCTATCAGATTTCTAGAGCTGTACATGTTTATAAAAGGAAACATTTCATTAATGGACCTGGTGCTAGAATTGAACCTTTAACTTTTTGGTTAGCAGGATAATACATCATGCTTAGAAAGGTGGAGGGACAGCTCAGGAGAGGAAGACCATGGACGGGATGGATTGATACAGTAATTGGGGCAATGGGGGTACGTGTGTCGGAGTCAGTGAGCCTGGCTCAGTACAGGGCAGGCTTCAGAGCTGCTGCACATGGGCTTTTTATGAGTCGCAGGTGACTCGATGGCACATAACGCATAACATTATGCACCACCAGTATGTATATAAAACCCTACAATTACAATAAACCCTGCCTTCAGAATAAAAAAGATGATTTTGAAACTCGTTCCCTTGTATCCTGTTGGTATGATCCCAGGAAAACTTTGTACTTTTTCTCTTAGCTTCTATTTCTTGGTATTAAGTGGAATGGTAAAAGCATTTCCAATAAAGTGATGAGAATTAATAGATTGTCAAGGCAAGCCCTGACAAGCTTGTTGTTGGAGGGTGGAAAACATGGCCAGTGGAGAGTCGGCCCCTTTTGCACGGCATCCCTGTGTGGCTTTATAAGTGCTCACATAGGAACCTTCTAGCTGACTTTTTAGGGCTGCTGTTTCTTTCTCTGGAGAATGCTAAGATTTTAATTTTTCTCCCCTTGTAGCTGAAAGGGAAGAGTGTTCTTGTCCTGCAAATGACATTCCTCATTGTGTGTCAGTAAGCATCTGTGCGGTTGGCTTGCTTATGTTTCTCATGGCAAATCTCTCCCATTCCAGAGCTCTCTTCCTGCTGTGCTGATAGATACAGGGTTCTGAGTGGTGGACGCTGGTTTCCCCACCACGCTGACTTCTTTGAGTCCTGCTTTGGCTCCTTTTTGGCATCTGCTGGTGCCGATGCTAGCTCTGTCATTAGTAGCAGCTGAAGAATAAACTTCTGTGAAGATAAATGGAGTCTTAATTCAAGAGGAAATTCTCCCTTTTCTCCTAGGACACCTGGGATGAACTCCTGATTGGAAATGTGGAACTGAAGAAAGTTTTGGCCTGCCCCAGGTAAAGATCCTTCTAGATACGACCTCTGAGTCTGGCAGGACCTTGGGCTTTTAGCACAGACACACTGCCTGAGTCTTGCTTGTCATCCAACAGGTGCATTATGACCACTGTGGACCCCGACACTGGAGTCATTGACCGGAAGGAGCCACTGGAAACCCTGAAAAGGTACTACCAGCTGGTCCAGGGTGTGCAGGGGTTAGGTTATTTCTGGGTCTGTGCTTTAAGTGGGTGTGGCCTCTGTCCTGGAATACCTACCTCTACTCTGCCTTCTGGTTTGTCCTTGCCTGTTGCAGTCTTTTTTGCAAATATCTAAAGCTATAATACTGTTTTGATATTCTAATATCACCATATCAGTATTCCTTGTGCATTTCCAAATTAAGGCTTCAAACATGTGAATCATTGTTATCATCCACTCAGATTTCTTTAGCTGATTTGACCCAATATCAGGTAATATGAGAATCATTGAATATAACACACTGAGTATATATTTTTATACATGTAAATACTGGTCTATTTGTGTACAGAGGTAACTCGTGGTTGCTGTGATGCTAAACACTGTGACACTGATGTGACAGATGCGATAATGGTTACACATGGTGGACAGTGTTGGGTGGAGCTACCCGATTAAAACAAGGTTGGAAGCAGGAGTGGCATCCACTTCTGAAATAACTTGCCTCCGACAACTCTATGAACGTGGAGAAACAATGAAAGTTATACAAGTGTTCAGATATTTCATTCATAGGGTCACTATAAGTCATCTACAACTCGATGGCACTTAACAACAATAACAGTAATAATCATAGCATAATAAAGTATTAACAAAGAGTGGACTGTAATGTGTTATCAGAGATTGTTTATATAGGAAGTTTTTTCATGCAGGTTTTTATTATGTTACATAAAGAATTTTGGCTGAGGTCTGAGTTCTCAAATGAATGTATTTTTCTTTTTGGATGTATGTTTCAACCTCAGCTGTTTTTGGGTTTTTTTGTTTTTTTTTTTTTAGACTGGGTTCTATTTGCTGTCATTTCTTCCATTGTGTTGTTTGTTCATTACTTAGAGGTATAGGCTAGAAAGGAACCCTTCAGAACCTATAATTTTCTTTTGATTTTTGTTTTCTAAGATACAATGACATTTCTTTTTTTCTTTAAAATAACCTGTGTTTTTGTGGTTTTGTTTTGTTTTGTTTTTTTAAAGTTATTGTAGGAAGAGTTAAGATTCAAATGCTGGCTGTGCCACTGTTTGAATTTTTGTCAGCAGAAGAAGTCCGGCACTGAGCTTATATGCTCAGGGTTGGCATCATAACATTTCGAGGATTTCAGGGCTTTTGACTTATTTTGAGATTTCACAGTGCATTTAGTTGAGCAGGTTGTGAAGTTGAAGGTAGAGGCACAAATATTTAAGTAACACGTATAAACAAAGTATTGACTTTAAGTAATATGTGTATGTTTGCTCATATTGGCTTCAAATAGAAGCTATGTAAAAGTTGTTTAGGAATCTAAGATCCTTCTAGAAAAGCTGGGTTTATTTGCAATTAGATTTCTCTAACAACATTTTAGAAAAACTTTGCTATGTATTTTTAAATGGGCTTGAGTGTGTCTGAGATTATAAGGATAGCACTGGGGTAGGAAGGGTTCAGATCTATTGTTCATAAGGTCACTGTGAGTCTAACTTGACTTGACGGCACCTAACAGCAATAACAACATCATATAAGGGTTCCAGTCTCTCCACAACCTCGCCAGCATTTGTTGCTTGCTGTTCTGTTAAATTTTGCTAGTCTTACTGGAGTGAGATTATATCTCACGGTTGTCTTGATTTGCATCTCTCCCAGAGCTAGGAATTTTGAACATTTCTTCATGTGCTTGTTGGCCATCTGAATGTCCTCCTTGGTAAAGTGTCTGTTCATATCCTGTGCCTAATTTTCTATTGGATTATTTACCTTTATCTTGTTCTGGTGCTCAAGTATTTTATAAATTCTAGATATAAGTCCCTTATCTGACATGTCA
>NW_006399896.1:1707871-1716353 GCF_000299155.1 Elephantulus edwardii
GTTTTTTCTATGCATACAGATTTTTTTTCTATAATTATATTTTATTAATTTTCATAAACATTTACAGAGATTTTGGGTTTCCATTCATTCATTGTTGCAGTATTCTCTCTACCCTCCTCCCAGTTTGTTCTTGTCCAAATGCCACAGTGCTTGTCAAAGCCAGTTTCATTTGACCCAGAATTCCACTACTGGGAATATAACCTAAAGAAAACAACCTGGATTCAAATAGATGTACACACACCCATGTTTATGTCTGTGTTATTCACAATTACAAAGTAGGACATACCTGAGGGGATTGGGAAAACAATGGGAAAAGAGTGAATAGATCATTAACACTACATTAGATCAGATGAGGGGAAGAAGTGTCCAAAAAGAATATAGGATTAGGCATTATATGTGTAACAACAATCTGGGAAAGGGGGTGCACTGTGGGAAGGAGAGGGGATGGAGAGAAGAAAATGTGCAACAGTAAAGAAAAAAAAAGTTAAAATTTTTTTAAAAAATGAAAAAAAAGAAAACAACAACAAAATAATAACCCAACATCACCAAAAGAGAACAAAACAAAAAACAATTCACAAATCTCATGGGCATCAAGTCAGAATTGACTCACAGCTGACCTCCTAGTCAATTTTTGGCATTTATAAATCATAAAGGTGGAGATTGCCTGTCTTTCTCCAGTGGAGCAACTAGTGTGGATTTGAACCAATTGCCTTTGGTTGGCAGTGTAATTCCCTATCCCCGGGGCCACTAGAACTGCCTCAGTAAGCACCTAAATGAAAGAAAAAAAAATTTAAAAGGCCTGTCAGTCTGCTTCCATAAGATTGCAGCCATTAAAAATTCTACAGAGCACAGCTTTCTCCAGACACACGTGTTTACAGCAAGTTAGAATAGACTCTGTGGTAATGGGGTTACAGAGCTGTTGAGTGCCATTGCTTTTCACTATGAGTAGTTTAACTCCCCAGACATCATAGAGTAAAGGTTGCTCTTGAATATACAAATTATTTTGAAATTTAAAAAATACTAAATCTCATCTTTTTAAAGCCATATGAAAGCTTTGCTGGTCTGGCCAGTAGGTGGTTGCGCTGCTAATACAAAGGCCACATCTTTGAGGAGGAAGATGGCCAAGCTCTCCCATGCAGGTTCTAGCCTTGGAAACCCAGTGGGGTCAGTTATGAGTCAGTTCCAACTCATAGCAGTGAGTGAGAGAGTGAGCGAGTGGGTGGGTGGGGCCATTTAAAAAGAAATTATTTATACACCACCTCAATTTCTGAGTATGATGAAGGAGAAAATACAATTGAAGAGAGAATGGGGAGTTGAGAATAAGAGCTGGGAGGAGGGGAGAGTTATTTCAGAGGTGCAAATGCTTTTGTATGCTTGTTGTTTATAACAAAAAATGAGTGACATTGATATGATCAATCAACATTCATGTGACCAATGAACAGTGTTGCTATTATGTACCTTTAATGCATAATTCATACTCATGAGACCTTACGGGACCAAGTAGGACCACGTTAAACAATTCCCAAGGCTGTAATTTTTACCTGGAGTAAACTCCCACTTCCTTCTGTCTTTCTCTTAGTGGCTGATAGATTCAAACTTATCATTATGGGTAGCAGCATCGTTCGTAACCACTATGCTATCATAAGAAACAACCAATAAAAAAAAGAAGAAGAAGAAGCAACTTTAACCAACAATTGTTTAGCTGAAATAATATATGAATGCATCAACCCATGTTTAATGTTGTGGTCTCTTTATTATTAATAAATATGAATCTTAATTGTACTTTATATTCAGTACTTATGAACAAGCTTACACAATTTTTCTCATTTTGTATTAGCATTTCAGTTATTGTTCCTCATTTCCTTCATGGTTTCTGATTGCTTAACAGAGTGCTTCTCTCCCTTAAATTTTACCTCCTATGTCTGATAGGATACAACCTTGCTTGATAAAACTGAGGAGGACCCAAAGCTTTTGCTGCAGGTCAAAGACTGCAGCCTTCAACATGGATTGAAACACAACATCAAGAAAACAAAGATTCTCACCACTGGGCTGACTGACAGCATCATGGTAGATGGTGAAGAGACTGAGATCATTAACAGCTTCAGCTTTCTTGGTTTCACAATCAACACTCATGGTAGCAGCAACCAGGAAATCAAAAGATGAATTACACTGGGAAAGCCCACTGTCAGGGACCTCTTCAGAGTACTGAAGAGGAACTATGTCAATATGGAGACTAAGGTGTGCCTAATCCAGGTCATGATCTTCGCAATTACATGTTATGTATGAGCCAGAAAGCTGGACAATGACTAGGAATGATAGAAGAAGAATTGACCTTTGAGCTGTGGTGCTGGAGAAGAGTATTGAATATACCATGGACTGCTAGTGGAACAAACAATTTTGTCTAGGAGAGGGTAAAACCAGGCTGCTCTTGGAGGCAAGGATTCTGAATATCTGTCTGACATACTTTAAATATGTTGCAAGGAGGGATCAGCCCTTGGAGAGGGACATAATGCTTTGGAGGGTGGATGGACAGCACAAGAGACGAAGACCCTGGATGAGATGGATTGACTAACTGGGGTAATGTGGGTAGGTGTGCCGGAGACGATAAGGTTGGCTCAGGATAGAGCAGGGTACAGAGTTGTTGTACACAGGGTCGCTATGAGTCACAAGTGACTTGATAGTACATAACAACAACAACATGTCTCATGGAGGTAGGGAGGGTAATGGTTTTCAATAAACAGATGGTGAGTCTGGGACAAGATGGTGGCCCTGAGGTCTGAGGTTGGTGGTGATGATAGGACATTGTCTATGGTGAGGGCAGTAGTGCCTTCGTTTACGTTTCCCCTTTGACACATATAGGGGCAGGGACTGGCATTAACCTCCACTCGTAGCACCTGGTGAGGTCAAAATTAACAATCAGCGATATCTCTGCCTATATTTTAGTAGTAATGAAATTTCAAATGATTCTTACTTGAAAGTCATCCTGTAAATGAAAGAAAACTTTCCTTTTCTTTTTGCAAATAGAACTCAAGGAAGATTGTTGTTAGATGCCATGAAGTTGACTACTACTCATATAACTCATATAACTTCAAGGAGCAACTTGGTTTCACTTTCTCTAGGGCAGACCTGTTTATCTCTTAGCAGTACAATCCATGGTATGTTCAGGACTCTTCTCCAGCACCACAACTCAAAGGCATTGATTCGTCCTCTATCATTCTTAGTCATTATCCAGCTCTGTTCTCTGATGCATAGCAAGCAATCGAGAAGATCATTTCCTGGATGGATCAGGCACACCTTAGTCTTTAGACTGACATTGTTGCTCTTCAGCACTTTGACAGCCAAATTTGCTTTATAATTTCTTGATTGTTGGTGTCATTAGTGTTGATTGTAGAACTGAGCAAGATGAAAGTGTTAACAATCTCAGTCTCTTCTCAGTCTATTAAGTTTGTATAAGTTTGTCCTGGCGAGGGTGAAACCAAGTTGCTCCTTAGTGGGAAGGATTTTGAAGTTCTGTCCCACATACTTTGAGCATGTTGCCAGGAGGGACCAGTCCTTGGAAAAGGACATCGTGCTTGGCTTGGCTGAGATGGATTGACACAGTGACTGGAGTAATGGGGGTAGGTGTGTCAGAAATGGTGAGACTGGTTCAGGATTGGGTAGGCTTCAGAGTTATTGAACTTAAGGTTGTTATGAGTCACCGGTGACTAGATGGCACATAACAACAAGAAGGACACTTGCCATCCATTGATGTACATTTCTCCCAGGGACAGGGTGCTCCATGTATACCCAAACTCCTTCTCCCTCCAGCTCATCTCTAGAAAAGGATGTGTCATCAACCCGAAACAAATTCAAACGCTGTGTTTTCTGGGAGCTGGCAGAGGAAGAAGGGTGACTTGAAGCTGAAAGAGGATAAAATATCATCAGACCTAACCTAAACCCTTATGTTGAGGAGCAATGTTCAAGGCAGGATCTCTTAGCTGAGCAGTGATGGGTTCCTTCGTCTTTGGGGACCGTGCTATTCTTCAGTGTAAGGCATCTGCGTGGTTGCCTCTTTCCAAATCTTACCCTCTTTGGTCGTTCCCTGCGTGATCAACAGTTGTGCCCTGCACAACGAAGCACACACCCTATTTGACCTTTCTTTGCTTGAAACACGGCCTGATCTGGAAGTGACCGGTGTCTGGGGTCAGTGTCTGCAGGGCTCGTGACATTTGCTCCGAGGGCCTTGTGTAGGTTGCAGCCTCTATGTGCTCCGGAGCGCACCATGGCACAGCCCTGACGCCCCCTCCCACTGCGCCCCAGCGTCTGGTGGTCCTGTGAGGGGCCCCAACTCCCAGGACAGCCCAACACTGCTCCAGGCGGCGGCGCCTGCCCTCCTAAGCCATCCCTGAGCCAGCGGCCTGGTTTCTGGTGTCGAAACCCCACCCCTTTGTAATGCGATGATGTGTTTCTTTTGGTAAAATAAATAAACCCACAAACCAAACATATAAAGAAATCAATCGCTTGCACGGGCGAAGTCGTGGGGGAAGCACCCACCTTGCAGGGAGGAAGTGAGGGAGACGAGTGGGCCTGGACACCCTGAGCGCGTGGGGCCCAGGAGCAGGACGCCAGGCTCCGAGTCGGCCCCGAAGGGCTTCGGAGCGCCCTCGCTGCAGGCTCGGGCCCAAGGCCGCGCCTCCCGGGTGTCCTCGGGTGCACGACCGCCTCAGCCTTCTCGGTGCCAGGCGGGTCACAGCTTCTTCCGCGTCCGCAGCGCTTGGCCATGGGCGCCGCAGGCTCGTCTGCCCTGGTCCTCCTCGGCCTCCCCGCGCAGCGCCTCTCCGCGCAGCCCAGGCCCCGGTGGCTCGGGGTCGCTGCGCTGGGACTGGCCGCGGTGGCGCTGGGCACCTTGGCCTGGCGCTGCGCACGACCCCAGAGGCGCAAGCAACTGCGGCAGGTGGGCACCGTGTCGCAGCTGTGCATCTACCCGGTCAAGTCCTGCAAAGGGGTGACAGTGAGCGAGGCCGAGTGCACTCCCATGGGGCTGCGCAGCGGCCACCTTAGGGACAGGTAAGGCAGGACTCTGGGCTAGAGGGTATCGCGGGCCCCTCAGGTACGCAGGAGCCTGGGCTAGGGTGCCCCAGATGAGGGTGCGGCAGTGCGAGATGTCAGAGTTCAAGAACAGACCCTTCCTTCCCTCAGAAGCTTGAAGAGAGATGGCCAAGGAGAGAGGAGAAAAGGAAATCCCAGGCCCAGAGAAAGTCTTTCCAACACTAGAGACCACTAGCAAACACCCGAGGATCTGTTCTTGTCACTTTACTTTTTTGGTGACTGATAAGAACGTAAGGAAACTGGCAACAGCAGACGGAGGCCTTCAACGTGTGCCAGTAAGGCTGAGCACATATTACTGATAGTGGTTGAATAACCTTGCAAGCTTAACAAGTGAGTTTCTGTTTGTGGTGATGGAAGTGTGGCAAGGGATATTAGTTGCATAACATGATTAATTTAACTCATGACATGAAAAGGTACAGAGGCTAAACTCTAAATTGACTCATATTGTGTTACATATATGTTGTCAATGATAGAAAAGTGGGACTGTCTGTCCATTATTTCTTTTCATTTGCCCATTTGATCTTTTATGGATAAAGAATCTGATGTTCTGAGTGGCTCTGTGGTGGAACTGCTCTTTATTTCTTTAGTGTACTTGTGCTTAGAAAATGCTAGTAGTTATTGATGGTCTATCTGGGTAGTGAGTTGTACGAATTCCTGGAGTTTAGAGAAGGTTGCAAACTCCCTGAATGAGTGCCTTTGTCCTTTCTTGTTCTGGCTTCCAGCCAGCTCCAAACCACACACAGTAACTACATTCCAAACTCCTTTCTCCCAGGCTCATCCCCTCACAGTTTCAGCAGAAAAAAAATTCCCAGCATGGAAGGAGCATGTGACTATTCACAGAGAAAGCAGTTCATGAAACAGTGGAGAGCTGAGCTATGTACCTTAGCCTTAGGAAGGACACTGAGAGAGCTAGATAATTTGTGGTTTAGACAGGACTCTGACAGAAGGTCAAATTGGAGTTTAATTTTGCAGACGACTCAGAGACAAAGGGAATTGTAAGTTTATTACATCAATGCCACATTTACTGAGCTCCTGTTATAACTGATAATAATAGTAGGTAACACTTAAGAGTGGCATTGGCTAGATATGCTGTTTCTAACCAAGGTTGAAGATGTAATCCACGCAGAGACACCTTGGAAGTAAGGCCTGGCAATCTGCTTTGATAGGTCTCAGCTTTGAAAGCCCTGCACATGTGGGGATCCTTGTGAATTAGAAACAACACAAAGGCAACTAATGACATTAACAATATTCAGTTTTGGTTTTGTCCCCTCACCCCCCAATCACTGTATCAGGAAACAAGATCAAGGGAAGCACACAAAAGCTTAGAGTCCTCTGGGGTGACTGCTCAGGAGTGGGGGGAGCCCTGGAGACAGCCTGAGGTGGTCAGGGAGGGCTTCACAGAGGAGGCAATTGATTGAGCAGAGACTTGAAAAATGACTGTGAATGCCCTGATAAGACATTTGTACATGGGAGGGATAACTGAACAGAGAGACTGGATCTGAGAAAGCAAGGAGTGCTGGAGTGCTCTGAGGCAGACTGGTGCCTGAAGGGTATGGGCAGGGGAGAGTGACAGGGAAGAGGCCTTGCTTAAGAGTTAGGGGCTCACCCTAAAGGCAGAAGCAGACATAGAGGACATCCTTGTTATCTAGTGCTGCTATAACAAATATACTGCAAAAGGATGTCTTGAACAGAAATTTATTCTCCTACAGTTTAGACGGCTTTACATCCAAATCCACAGTGTCAGCTCTAGGGAAAGACACTCTCTCTGTCAGTGTAGAGACAATGCGATCCTCTTCTGATAATTTTCCTTCCCCTCAGTTCACTTTCATCCCTTTATTTCTCTAATGAGATAAAAGGTATTATAGGCCATATGCTGGGGAAGCTTCCTCTACATTGAGTCAGTGATATAATGGGATTATGAGATATTATATTCTACCCATATTCCTTTTACACTGATTTATCAAGGAATGAGGAATCATTACATAGCTTCCCCATTCTATCATTGGATCCAGATATTTTGGGGGCTTCCAATTCAATCCATGACACAGAGATTTTGAAAAAAGGAGTGATATGATCAGATTAGCATTGAGACCAATCTGTCATTATTACTGTTGTTGTTATAACACTGAGTTGCAACTGAACCATAGGTGATCTTCCAGCAGGTGTTCAGAGGCAATAAATTATACAGGAGGAGTTTACCCACTCTCTCTTGTGGATCAGGTGGTAGATTGATCCATGTGCTTTCACTGACAGTGCAGCTCCTAACTACTAGGCCACCAGACCTTAAATATTATAAGCGTATTCATGCTCTGGTGTGAAGAATTTGAGTAGGGTTCTGTCTATGTGTCCAGGATGAATTGAGAAAAGGACAGTTTAGATAAAGGGCCTATACCAGGCAAAGGGTTTACTGGTTTTTCAGAGGAAGCTGAAAAACTTTACCATGAAGATTTCTTGGGGGAAGGATTATTTAAGATACCTCCTTTTTATTATTTTTTTCCATTTTTCAGAAAAGTTTTATTTATTGTAGCACATTTTCCTTCCTAGCCCCACCCCAGTTCACTTTTTAAAAAAATTATTTTTAATTTATATTGGTTTGCAAACAAAATTTGTATACACTGTATTTAATTCATATACTTTGTATTTCACACATTCATTCACATTGTATCTCATGCTATCATTCCCATACGTTGTTCTTTATAAAGTTAATTACCCTTTTGAGGGTAGCTTGGTAAGAGTTTTGAATTCTGGGTTTGGCATTCTGGGTTTGTTGGGTTTTATTTTTTGCTATTATTATTACATGCCTCCAGGTAACAAGCCCCAAGGTGGAGCCTAAACTGGTTGGGCCCGAGGGCCACAGGCCCTTGGGCCAAGAAGGAAAACACAATCTATACAGGAGTTCTACAGGATACATCACCTTCCCTTCGGAGACATTACAAGTAAACTTAAAAGACACTGGACACAGGAAAAAAAATCTCTCTGACAAGCTGTCAAGTCATGGGTCAGACAATGGGACATTAATTCTGAAGGCATTTGGTAGAAGTGAAGTGGTATCCTGCTGGAGGGTGGAGCTGGGAAATAAGTGGGTCAAGGCACTGGGCTAAGGGCAGGGACTACACTGTAACTAATGGTCAACTCCAAAATGAGGGATTTGTCTTTCACTACTCCACAAATTGCTGTCTGCCAGATACTCCTCTAAGTCTAAACATTCAGATTAAGATAGACTAGGAAGAAGGATTGGCCATCCACTTCTGAAAACGGCAGGCCTCTGAAAACCCTATGCAAAACAGAACACACGCAGACTAACAGAAAGGGCAACCTAGGTAGAACTATCAAGTATGGAAATACAAAGGAGGAGGAACAATTGTAAACAGACCCTAGTGATTGGAACATGGAA
>NW_006399896.1:1716453-1719806 GCF_000299155.1 Elephantulus edwardii
TCAGCTACCGCCTGTGCGATCCCTCTGAGAAGCATATATACAAGTCGTCTCCGCTTTTTGGGATCTATTATTTGGTAGAAAGAGTTGGAAGCATGAGAGTTGGTGACCCTGTGTATCAAATGGTGTAGTGACATGGTGAGTAAAAAGTTAACGTTGCTTCTAGATGGCAGTCCTTAAATATCACTGGCACATTTACTTGCATGATGATATTTTTATCTTTTGTTGCTTTCTCTTGAGAGAAAAAAGTAATTGCATTTGGAATTGGAGAATGAACTTTATCTCGATTCCCTTCTGAAACCTCTGAATTTCCACCTCAGCTTTCTCCAGCTCCTGTTCCCTTTCACTTATAAAGTACTGGTGCACTAACCCCGACAGAAAAATAGACACCCAGTTCATTCAAGAGTATCTTTGAAAGATGCCTGGGAAACATGTTAAATCAGGTGCATTTAACCAAAGACCTATTTCAAATTTAAAGTTTTAAGAAATAACATACTAGTGCATCTAAGTAACTGGGTAATGTGCCGTGAGATAGATAATGTTTCTACATTGTTTTTGTTGGGCCAGATTAAACTCTGGTTCCTGGGGGAATAATAGCCCTGAAATTATGGGAATGAGAGAGTAAATTAGAACGCCTTAAGTTGAAGGGTTTAAGTAGGTATTTTAAGAGCCACCCCTAGATCTTAATGTCATTTCCTCTATGAAACTCTTGACTGTCCTTCTGTGTCATGCTGGTAGGATCTTCTATGTGGTCAACTGCCCTTCCAAGCTTGGCTTCTGCTTTCCCTACCATCAGTAAGGACAGTGTAGGCTAGTTAAAGCCAGTCTAGATCTAGTACTAGATAGATTAAGGTTCCTACTCTTGGGATCCTCTTATCCTAATATATGGCTGAGTTATTGTAGAAAGAGTGCAGCTGGTTGGGTGTGGCCATGTGTGACCTCCACTCACTCCACAGGAGGAAACAGTGCCATCCTTAAGACAAACCTGAATCCTGTGAGGTCACGTGTACCCTAGCCTCCTTGGACCTTCTGTCAATTCTAGCATCCTTCCCAGGGCTCTTGCTCCTCTGTAGTTGACTCTGCTAAATGATTGCAGCAGACACACCATTCTCATCTTTCAAATCTTGGGCATGTTTAGTTTCCAAAGACCACAGCAGAAGATGACTGTTCTACATAACTGCCAAATTACAGCTTTGTGTCACTGTCAAACCACTGAGAACCATCATCTAGCAAAGCTGACACATAACCTTGACCACCACCAGCCAGTGTTAGTCTCACTTTCTAACTAGACATTCATTACTGCTTGTGGTGTCATGGGTTTATTATTCAAAATTACTTTCCTTACCGTTGACTTTGATTTTGACAGCATGACTGGTTGGGAACATGAAATAGGTTATGAATAAACTAATCATTATGGGGTTTGTCAGTTCCTCCATCCTATCAAGTTTGCACTGAGTAGATTTATCAGCATAAGAGGGGACATCTCAGTAAAGAAGAAGAGAATGTAATGCACCTCGCTCAGGGTCAGATTGTACATCCTGCACCAGTGAGATCTAGACTTACATGAGAGCAGCAGCTTCAGCAGAGAGCTCGTGACTGACATGAGGCAGAGTTCACTTGGGACTCTTGCCCCCACAGATCCAGAGCCAGGGACCTTTGGACAAGGTTCCTGGAGGACTGAGTGAAGATAGAATGGTTGGAAAGTCTAAGAGAGCTTTGTAACATTGACTGAAGTCATGAGGCTGGAAGTTAAAGGGCCTGCCAATATGCTTCAGAAGACTGAGCAATATGCTCTTTGTAAACCTGAATTGCTGCCTGTTGTGTGTCCTTGAGTCAGCACCAACTCATAGCTGAACTTCTATTTGGTTTCAGAGACCATAAATTGCACAGGAGGAGATTTACCATCTTTCTCCCACAGAGCAGCTGATAGACTCTGCGTTTAGGTTGATAGTATCACTGGTTACCCACTAGCTACCAACTAACAAAGCTGCCAAGTTAACAAAGTGACTTGTTAACTTTCTCAGTAAAATCCCATAACTGTGAGTATGGGTCTGTGAGATCTATGTGGCCATTGAAATAGATTTTGGACCCAGTAATAGAGCAGAATGATTGGTGTTGGAATTAGTGGTGTGGGAGCTAGGAGGTCGTGGCTCACCTTATAGGAATTGGTTTTGCACTGTGATGTTGCCAACAGGGACTGTTCCCTTTTGTGAAGTTAATAGAGGTCGGACTCAGCCATTGTCATATACTGCCAGAGTATGTCGTTAATGTGAGAAGTATTGAGGGTGCAGATTTTTTTACTATTGTCATAAATACAAAATGCCAGATAATGAGATAGTCAATTCATGTATTAATATTTGTTGTATTAGTTTCTGACATTTAAAAAAAATATTTTCAGAGTATTTGACACTTGGAGTATATCTAATCTTATTTTAGTATATAATTTTTATTATATAATTTTGTATTAAAAGAGGTGTTTTTTAAAATTTTTTTAAATTATTATTATTTTTTATGTGTGTACTGTCAAATCAGATCTGACAGGTACAGGAGGCAATTATTCCTCCTTCTTCAGCAGAGCATCTGGGGAAAGAGTTTTAAAATTTAGTTATTTAGGTTCCTAGAAGTGGAACTAGGACCTATGAGACATAGACATTTTCTAATATCTTGACCAATTGCCTCCAATAAAGCTATTTCAATTTTCACTCTCACAGTTACGTAAGAAAGATTCCTTTGTCTGGCTACTTTTTTTTTTTTATTTAATTTTTTTTTTTCCTTTGTCTGGCTACTTCCAAAACTGAATGATAACTCACTCTTAACAAGCTGTTTTTATTATTGTTGTTGTTTTGAAAGTATTTGGTGAGGAGCAGTGCTATTTCAATGATAGAATTCTTGTCTTCCAAGAGTACCCGAGGCTAGTTCCAGTCTAATTCATCTTATACACAGCCACCACCTGCATATCAGCTGAGGCTTGCATGTTGCCCTAACATGAATAGGTTTCAACAGAGCTTTTAGCCAAAGGTAGAGTAGGAATAAAGGCCTGATGTTCTACTTTCAAAAAAAGCAACCAGTGAATTACAATAGTCAAATCCCAGTAAGCACTGGGTTTTTGTGAATCATTAATTACAACAATTCACAGCAGGACAAAGTTTGTGTTATTCCTCCATTTTAGCTCCAATGATGACTATCTTATGGATGTTAGAGGTTTTTTACGGACAACTAAGGATTTGCACTGAATAATCAAAGGTTCTTATCATCTATTCAGGTTACAGCGTCTGCAGTTCATTGATCAGAATTACAGCCACAGCAGCCACATTTCAGCAAATCCGTGTGCCCTGATGTCGATCATCTTAAACTGG
>NW_006399896.1:1732587-1733896 GCF_000299155.1 Elephantulus edwardii
AAATCCATTCATTATTGCATAATTTCCTCCCTAGTCCCCCAGTCCACTTTTAAACATCTCTTATTCTGGACTGTTGCCATACAAATAAAGCTTAATTATATGTTCCTCAAAATTTAATGTTTATAAATACAGTTTTAGGAGTTTTAAAAAAATATATATCTTCTTATTTTATGTTGGTTTGCTTACAAAATTTTTATACATTGTGTTTCGTTCATATACATTGTGTGTCACGCATTCCTTCATTCACATTGTGTTTCATATAATCATTCTCATACATTGTGTTCTATAAAACCTACTATCTAATACTACTTACAAAGCCAACTCTCACCTACCTACTGTCATGCCATCTTTTCAGGTCCCCACTGAATCTTTCCTAATTCCTTCATCCCTCTTCTACTTTGTCCACCCAACAAACTCTATGATCCCTTGATTTCCCTCCCTCCCCACCTCAGGACCCTTGTGTCTATCCCCTCCCCCCTTAGGACTTTAAACTCATTTTACTAGTTATCCTTCTGTTTTCACAAAAATAGTCTTATTCCGTATTTGTCTGTATGAGACTGAGTTAGTTCACTCAGTACAATGCTCTCCAGTCTCTCTCATGTTATGTAGTAGTTTTTGAAATCGTTACTCGTTAGTGTTGCATAGTATTCCATCATGTGAATGTACCACAATTTCTCAATCCACTTATTTGTTGCCAGAGAGTTGGGCTGTTACCATATTTTTGCTATTGTGAGTAATGCTGCTATGAACATAGGCTAATCTCTGTTTGTGTCTCAATTCTGCTTCCCTTGGGGGTATATTCCTAGCAGTGGAATAGCTGAGTCATAAGGAATTTCTCTGTTTAGCTTTTAAAGGAAATGCCAAACTATCTTCCAGAATGGTTGTGCCATTTTACAATCCCACCAACAGTGAACGAGAATTCCAATCTCTCTACATCTTCTCTAACATTTATTGCTTGTTCTTCTGTTAAACTTTTACTGGGCTACTGTTACTGGGGTGAGATGATATTTCATTGTTGTTTTTATTTGCATCTCTCTGATTGCCAGTGATGTTGAGCATTTGTTTATGTGCCAGCTGGCTCTCTGAATCTCTTCATTTGTAGTCTTTTCATGTCTTCTGTCCATTTTGTAACTGAGTTATCAGTTTTTTGTTTGTTTGTTTTTTGTGGAAGCCCATTAGTAAATATTCTATAAACTTTTTTAAAAAATTAATTTTGTAATATCTAGAAAGAATTTTAATATTACAAACTAAGAGTTTCCTTGTGAGGGGAAAAAAGTCAAACATATACTTTTATACAAAGCATTGTATG
>NW_006399896.1:1734170-1803520 GCF_000299155.1 Elephantulus edwardii
TTTTTTTTTTTTTGGAATGCAAATTATTTTATTTATTGGTTTCATTCAGTCACTCATATACATTTCATTTTATAAAAGTAATTATAATTGTACAGTGCTGTTATTTACACTGTCTCATCACAACCACTGTGTACTCTCTCTTTCCCTTAACCTTACTCATATCTTTGCTCCCCCTCCTGTTCTTGACTGTTAGCTCCTCTATAATTGTTTCTGTCTGTGGGTAAACCTTCCTTTATACTGTTTCAACTTTTTTTTTTAACTTTTGTTATGAGACCCTTGTCTGAAATGTCATTGCCAACTATTTCTTTCCAGTCAGTAAATTTCCTTTTCACCCTATTGAAAAAGAATTTTTTTATGTACTCAGGGACCTGGTCTTTAGGTCTCACACATTGATGTTACCCTTTCTTGATTGTGTAGGGGCTCATTTCTTTTAAAACTTTTAATATTTGCTCTAGTTTTTAACTTTGTATCTATACAACCCCATAGCATAAGCTCACTTACATAATTGTGACCTTTTGATCCAGCAAAATGCCATGAAATTCCTCCACATATGTAGCTACAGGAAAACCTACACTACTATGTTCTTCTCTAGAAATATTCTTTTCCTAGAAATGATTGTTTCAGTCCCTCTCATGTCTTAATTTCTCTCTCTTTTTGGGAAGTACCTGCAAAGCAGGTATACTGAGAGAGAAAAAGAAATTGTCCAGATTAACAATAGACTCTTGAATAAAGCCCTGAATTAAAATTAATGGAAAAATATTTAATTAATGTTAATTTGGTGCTTCTTTTATGTTACAACCAAACTAAAATTCATTGTTGTTGAGTTGGAACCAACTCATAGCTGACACCCCCCGCCCCCCGTGGTTTTTTTAGAGTCTATAGATTGCATGGAAGGAGATTGCTCATCTTTCTCCCACAGAGACACTGGTGGATTCAGACCATCAAACAGGCACTGCCTTTGGGTTAACAGCACAGTGCCCTATGGACTAGGTCACAGGACACAAATACACAAAATGTATTTGCATTTGTATGCTCTTCAGCTAAACCCAATGATCTGTAAATAATGCTATTCAGTTGGCATTAATTACCTTTGGGGGAGTTTTGGTGGCATAGCCTGCAAGGAGTTCACTGCTATTCCCAAGACTGGCTGTCTCCAGAAGTTCAAACCCACCAAAGTCTGCTTGGGAGAAACATGGCCCATCTCCTCTCATGCGATTTACAGCCTCCAAAATCCTACAGAATGCTGCAATGAATCAAAACTGACTCAATGGCAGGAAGTGTGAGTTTTGAAGTTGTATTTTGTTTTGTTTTAAATATTGCCAGGCACTGTGTTTCCTTGAGCCTGTATCTTTCTGAGAGATCAATTGTTTTTATCTTCTTGGGGCACACCTTATGACACTGATCCAGCTTCCTGGCACTTTTCATGAAAACATAATTGTTGTTGTTGTGTGCCATCGAGTCAAGAACGACTTACAGAACCCTATGAACAAAAGACCTGAATCTTTTCTATAACTATCATTCTTTCTCAAAGTTTATAGAGTTTCCAGGGGCATGTTGTTCAGGAAGTAAATGCCACTGCTGCTTCCAAATTGGAGAAGTCAAAAGGCTGCTCAGGTTAGTAGCAAGGTATAATCAGGACAGCTTCTGAAATTTGTGCACAGATAGTTCAGTCTTGAACCTTGAGGCATTAGGCTAGTGTTACAAAGCCCTCAGTCCTGTCAATTATGACTCTATCCCTCACTTCTGCCCCAGTTTTTCAAGAAACTTGAGCAAAGGCTCTTAGCTTTGGTTCCATGGAGGGTAAAAGTCCCAAATATGTCTCTAGTCCTCTGACCCAACCACTGTTTCTGTTGTAAGTCTATCTGGCACAAACATCTCTGGCTCCAAAGGGTGTCCACTGCATGATTGTTTCTCCTTTGCTGGTGGTGAAAGTATCCTTTTCTGCTGCTAGTTCTGCTCAGTTAAATGGTGAACCTAGCCAACCTCATTATGGACTGAGGAGACTAACCAATCCCCTTGTGGATAGGCTAACACAACCTATTCATATATTCCTGCTCAGCTACGTGGAAGAGTAAGTTAATGGCCATGGAAGCTATTCTGAACAACAAACTCCTAACATCACAGGATGGCACAGGATAGAGCAAGGTTCAAATTTTTTTTCTCGTTTTTTTTTCTATATTTTATTAATTTTCATAAACATTTACAGAGATTTTGGGTTTCCATTCATTCATTGTTGCACTATTCTCTCTACCCTCCTCCCAGTTTGTTCTTGTCCAAATGCCACAGTGCTTGTCAAAGCCAGTTCTGATTAATCTTCTTTGTCAGTGCGTCCTTTGCCATTCCCTATCACTCCTCCCTGAGAGAGACTTCACCCTGAGTCATAAGGAAAAGGGGATGGCATATTCTCTTAGCTACTTCCTGCTGAAAAGGGACGCTGTGGGTTTCAGGGTGAAGATCTTCTCTCACTACTCTAAAGGGCCCCTTTGGCAGTAGGAAACACATAGACTATTATGGAGATTGATTTTGGAATTTAGATGCACTCTTATTGATTGGGCTTGGCCGTATATGTTCATATCCTTGAAGATGTATCATGGGGGTGTTGCAACCTAGAAGACAAAATTTGACTAACAAGTTATAAGTACATGAGTCCAGAAATTATGGAAAAGTAAAAGAAAAGATTCTTTCATTGTTTTACAAACCCTCCCCCAGGTCCCCTCCACCATGTAGCCCTCGCTCTAGTCTCCTGTGATGACAGAAATACCTAGTTATATATCTCTTTTAAACAGTTTTCTCCCTCCTCTGTTTCACTGCAGTATACATTATTGAACCCATCTTACTCAGTCTCTCCCCAACCCCAAGGACAGTCCCATTCTACAACAGTGGCATCATGTAATATTTGTCCTTTTGTGACTGGGATATTTCACTCAGCATAATGTTCTCCAGAGTCAACCATTTTGAATAATATTGCATGAGGTCCTTGTTTTTTAATGCAGCATAGTATTCCATTGTGCGAATATACCACAGCTTCTCTAGCCATTCGTTTGTTGATGGACACTTAGGTTGTTTCCAACTCCTTGCTATTGTGAACAAAGCTGCAATAAACATGGGTGTGCATATATCTGCTTGGATGTCAGCTATGGTCTCTTCAGGGTATATTCCCAGTAGTGGAATTGCTGGGTCAAATGGTATCTCTATTTGCAACTTTTTGAGAAAGCGCCATACTGCTTTCCACAGGGGTTGCACCATTTTACACTCCCACCAACAGTGAATCAGGGTTCCAGTTTCTCCACAACCTCGCCAGCATTTGTTGCTTGCTGTTCATTTCACCCCAGTCAAAATAGCAAGGTTCAAATTGGCACCTAAAAACAAGACTACTAGAATTTTCAAGGTGATAAGATTTCCACAGTCAATATCCTTGCCAACAGCAGTCAAGAAATTAAAAAAAAAAGTTGCACTGGGAAAGTATGTGATCTGAGACCTCTCCAAGTTACTGAAAAACATTGCTTCGTTTAAAGACCAAGGTACACCCTATTAAAGCCATGGTCTTTTCAATTGTTTACAAAGCTTCTGAGAGTTGTACATCGACTAAAGGTGATAGTAGAAGAATTGATGTCTTTCAAGTGATGGTGTTGGAGCAGAGTCCTGAATATCCCATGGGCTTAAACACACACACACACACACACACACACACACACACCCAACAAAATAACCCCAACCCCAAATCATCCCAAATATATCTTTGAAAAGATGCAGCCAGAGTGCTCCTAAGAGGGAGGGATAAAGAAACTCCATCTCACATGCTTTAGGCATATTGCTAGGAGAGTCTAGTCCCTGGAGAAGGACAACATGCTTTGAAAGGTGGAAAGTAAGTAAAAGAGAGAAAGATCCTGAGTGAGATTGATTGACACAGTGGCTGGAAGTAATAGGCTCAAGTATAACAAAGATGATGAGATTGGCATAGAACGAGGCAGAGTTCAGGCCTGCTATTTAAAGGGTCACTATCAATCATGACTAATATGTGCATCTGATTGAGGCCATGGTCTTTCTGATCACTGCTATGCATCTGAAATCTGGACAATGAGTAGGGATAACAGAAGAAAATTGATGCCTTTGAGCTGTGGGGTTGGAGAAGAGCACTGAGCATCCCAATGGACTGCCAAAAAATTAAATGTCTTGGAGAGGGTGCAGCCAGAGTCCTCTTTGGAGACAAAGATGATGCTTTGCCTCACATACCTTGGACATGTAGCTAGGAGTGACTATTCTTTGGATAAGGACACGATGCTCAGAAAGATAGTTGGCAAAGGAGAGGAAGGTTCTTGACCAAGTGGTTTGACATGGTGACTGCCTCAGTGGGTTCTCATGTGTGAGGAAGTGTGAGGACGGCACAGGATAGAGCAGTGTTCAGATCTCTTTTTCCTAGGGTCGTTATGGGTCGTACTTAACCTAAGAATAGTAACAATATAAGTTATTATGGCATGGACGACATCAAGCAAAAATAGTAAGATTTTAGAGATTGATTGTCAGTCTTATATTCTAAGGTGCCTATGGGAGGATTTGATCTGCCGATTTTTTGTCTTGTTGCCAAGCAATTAACTGCACCATTTATCCATTTGATAACAAAAAATCTACACTATCATTCCTGCTCCTGTATTTAAAGAAATTATTGTGCCTATTTAAATGTTTTAAAGATATCTATGGATCCCTCTTGCAGACTGACGGTATTTTTTTATAAGTATTCATAACGAGACAGAACATCAAGAATGTAGGAGAAAATAGAGGTGAAGCAGAAGGTGAACAGAACACTTCTCAAACAACTAAAGCCAACTGAAGCACCAACCTTAGCTTCCCTATGTCTTGAATATTGTCAAGGAGCAAATCACAAAGAGAATTCAATGCAAATGAAGATAAACACTTTCTATTGAAAACCTGCTTGACTCAGGAGGGAGGGGTCAGCAAATACAATGCAAGAATCCTGTGCTCGCTTAGGCAGCACATATACTAAAATTGGAACGATACAGAGAAGATTAGCATGGCCCCTGCGCAAGGATGACACTCAAACTCGTGAAGTGTTCCATAAAAAAAAGAAAAAGAAAAAGAAAGAATCCTGTAAATGCTTAAGGAATGCCATAGTGCTTCAGGGTGAACTCCAGTTTGTGCCGGGCCTCCCTCACATCGTGAAATAGCATTCAGTTTATTACAGATCTTTAGTATGAAATTTGGCTTCCCATAGATCCCTATTAGATATTTCCTAATTCCTTTGTCCCTCCCTCCACCCACCAAACTCTATGACCCCATGATTTCTCTCCTCACCACCCTCAGATCAATTGTGATTAATTTTATAAGATACAATGCGTGGAAATGATCATAAGAAGTCCAATGTGAATGGGAGAAAAAAATCACTAATAATAATAATAAATTTATAAAAACACAGAACACACATCTGTGAAGTGCAGTAAAGTGAAACTATGCAAATGAAAAAACAGAGTAAATGCATAAATACATGTATACTTAAAACATAAAAATATACTTCGCTCATTTTAAATTGAGCTTAGTTCTATTTTTGTTGTTATTGTTGTTATGTGCCGTGGAGTCGTTTGCGACTCATAGCGACCCTATGCACAACAGCCCTAAACCCTGCTCCATCCTGGGCCAACCGCACTGCCTCTGACACACCCATCCCGATTACCCCAGTCACTTAATCAATCCATCTCATAGTGGGTCTTCCCCTCCTGTGCCGCCACCCTCCCAAGCATGATGTCCCTCTCCAAGGACTCGTCCCTCCTGGCAACATGTCCAAAGTATGTCAGATGAAGCCCCAGAATCCTTGCCTCCAAGGAGTAGCTTGGTTTAATCCTCTCTAAGATGAATCTGTTTGTTTTCCTGGCAGTCCATGGTACATTCAGTACTCTTCTCCAGCACCAGAGCTCAAAGGCATCAACTCTCCTTCTGTCCTCCCTAGTCATTGTCCAACTCTCTGATGCATAACAAGCGATTGCAAAGACCGTGGCCTGTATCAGGTGCACCTTAGTCTCCAGAAAGACACCATTGCTCTTGAGTATTTTAGAGAGGTCCCTAACAGCAGACTTTCCCATTGCAATATCCTTTTTGATTTTCTGACGGCTGGTGCCAAGAGTGTTGACTGTGGAGCCGAGCAAACTGAAGCTGTGAACAATCTCAATCTCTTCACCATCCATCCTGACGCTGCTAATTGGTCCAGTGGTGAGAATCTTTGTCTTCTTGACATTGAGCCTCAGTCCATACTGAAGGCTGCAGTCCTTGACCCTCCGCAGCAAGTGCATGAGGTCCTCCTCAGTTTCAGCAAGCAGGGTTGTGTCATCTGCATAACGCAGATTATTAATAGATCTTCCACCAGTTCTATTTTAATCCAGTAACTAAAATGAATTTTCTGTAAACCATATAGAAAATCCAGTTATATAATATTGTATTTCATCTTCTTTGATAAAATTTAAGTTGTATTGCTATTAGAAGAGAACAAATTATGCTATTATACTTCCTAATCCTGAACAATTTGCATTTGTGAAATAGGCTATATTTACCTACTCTCTATATTCTTGCTTTATAATGTATTTGTTGCTAGATTGTATTAATAAATATCTTTTCATAAAATTAAGGACATTTTATTGATAAAAGCAAGTTGGAGTTGGAGTTGTATTTTTCTAATCTTTCTCTGACAGCCTTTGGTTTAAGCTTTATGAGTTGATTAAAGACTTTGGAAACTTTCCTAGGAGAGTTAAAATTGCTTTTAAATTATCTTTTTGTTAAAGTTAACTATAATTCACTGTTGAAAGTCTCTAGGTTTTCAACCTTTGTGTTGAGGTGTTGGGACTCCTAAATATTTATGGTATGTTTCTTTGGTGATATATTTATTGGTTTTTTGTTTTTATTGTTTGTTTCTTTGTTTGTGTGTTTCCCCTAAACTTACCCTCTTGTCCAGGCTTTCTGCTATTTTTTTTATAAATTTGTTTATGAATGATTTTTAATGCAACATATATTTTTACAGCATATTCTTTCCATTTAATATTTTCCCATTCATTCATAGTAAGTGGCACATTTTCCTCCCTGCTGACCCCTCCCTCCCAGTTCATTTTTCTCTTTGAAGAAAAAAAAATTCATTGTTCTACAACCCCCCCCCAGTTTATAGTCCACTTTAGTATGCATTTCTTTTTCTGTAATCTTGTCATGAAAATAATACCTAATCTTATATTCCGTTTAAACAGTTCTCTCCTTCGTCTGTTTCAATGCAGTAGACGTTATTTATCGCCTCTTTTCTTAGGTTCCCCCAACTTTCAGATTTTTTGATAAAGAGAAAATAATCACATTGTGAGTTTTCTAATCTCTTTGTGTCTATGCTTGTATCTCTCCCCCCTCAATTCATTTTTGTTTTCTTTGTGTTATCTTGATTCCTTCTTCATTGGTTTAGCTTCTTAATTATGAAACATTCCAAAAGGATCAATTTTTAACGAATTTATCTATGTCATAAAGTAGTTAAAAATGTTCTGCAAATATTATATGTCAGATGCTTGCAGGATGACTTAACCCTTTTTGGAGCAGGCTGGTGACTCAGGTTTGCTTTGCCGCTGAACTAATAACCATGAAAGACTCAGGCCAGGAGAGAGACAGAAACAGATGTATGGGTGCGTTCTCTCTCTCTCTCTCTCCCTCCCTCCAGGTTTAAGGGGAGGAAACCAGAGGTGACTGTGTATTTCTGAAGTTCCCACAAGGCCTGGCTGCCTGGTCAGTTGACTTACACAAGTGTTCTATTTTGAAAATGTCAGGTTTTGGCTTGTGATCAATGAAGACGGGAACATGGTTACGGCTAGACAGGAACCTCGCCTGGTTCTGATTTCCCTGACCTGCGACGGTGACTGTCTGACTCTCAGTGCAGCCTACACAAAGGACCTGCTACTGCCCATCAAAACGCCCACTGCAAACCCGGTGCGCAAATGCAGGTAAGGAAGGACAGGCTTTTGCCTGGTGGCTTATTCCCAAAGCACTAACTGTGGAGAAGAGCTGAGAAAACAATCGCTAATGATCATTAACCATCTTTGATAAACACACAGTATGCAGAGTCATCCTCTGCACCATGGAGAAGACCGTAAAGAAGGAAAAATGATAGCGTAGCTTCAGACATTTGTGTTCTTGTGGGGGTGAGTTTTCATCTGGAAAACTGTGTGACGTGCATATCGACGTGTTGCAAGGGGAAAACAATTTATGAGGTAGAAGATTTAACATTACCCAAAATAATTTGGTTCTTGAGAGATAACTCTAAATCTTGGGAATTTCTTGAGTTGGGGTGGGGATGTGCTTTTTAATCTCTGTCTCCAGACCACTCTTGAGGATTTATGCTAAGGGTGGAGCAGTCCTTCCTGGGGAGACCATTCTGTGGTTGTATATCAGGAGGAGGGCAAGAGTTAACCAAACATGCCTATGCAATAAGGCCCCACTCTTGACTACATAATGAAGCCAATAAAGGCACTAGATGCAAGGCTTCCTGGTTGATGAGAGATATCCGTGCAGGTGGGAGTGTGGTGCAACCTTTTACGGGATATGGAAATTGAGCTTTAGGGACTCTCCCAGTCCTTGCCTTATGTGTCTCTTCATTTGCATTCTTTTATGTTTTATTAAAGTTGAATATGTAAGGATAGCGCTTTTCACAAGTTCTATGAATAATTCCAGTGACTCTTAGACCTGAGAGTATAGTTGGAGCGGATAGATTAGAAGGAAAGAGGCCTGGTATGCTCCAGTGTATTAGATAATATGGCTTTCCTGGACACTGGCTTTGCACCTTTCACCCTATGGTCAGACTGAGGAGCTGCTCCATGGGAGAAAGATGGACAATAAACTTCTGTTCAATATACTGCCTATGAAAACCTGCTGAAGGGTTCAGCTATGAGTCGGTTCTAACACAATGTCACATAAACAACAACAAGGAGATTAAATAGCATAGTAATATTGTAAATGAGGCCAATGGCACATTTCAGAAGGGACCATAAAAATCACATCTCTGCACACTCGTGTTATCGCAGCTTTGTTCACAATAGCAAATAATTGGAAACAACTCAAGTGCCCATCAACAAATGAATGGATAGAGAAGTTCTGGTATATTCACTCAATGGAATACTGTGCTGCATTGAAAAACAAAGAACTCATGAAATATTATACAAAACAGGTGACCCTGCAGGACAGTATGCTGAGTGAAATATCTCAGGCTCAAAAGGACAAATATTCCATAGGGCCACTGTTGTAAAACGGGATTGATATCAGGATTGAGGGAAGACTGAGAAAGAGGGGATGAATGATGTATCCTGCATTGAGACAGATGAGGGAAAGAACTGTTTAAAAGGGATATATGATTATGTCATATAAGGGATATATGTCATGACAGGAGTCCAGAACAAAGGCTATACAGTGGAGCGGACTTGGGGGGAGGGATTGTAAAACAATAAGAGAATTTTTCTTTTACTTCTACTTTATTAGTTTTAATGGACATTTACAGAGATTCTGGATTTCCATTCATTCATTGCAGACCTGCATTTTTTAAAAATTGTATTATTTTTACGTGTATCCTCAAATCAGATCTGACTGGTACAGGAGGAGATTGCTCCCTCCTTCTCCAGCAGAGCATCTGGTGGATTTGAACCGCATATCTCTGGGATTGCAGTGCAGCATCTTGCCACTAGGCCACCAGAGCTCCCTTCCTTTTACTTTTAAAAGAGAAGAACAAATTGGGGAGGAGGGAGTGGGTAGGGAGAAAAGTGCAACAATGAATGAATGGAAACCCTAAGTCTCTGTAAACTGTCATTAAAATTAATAAAAAAAGAAAAAATAACATCTCTATCATACTAATATGGGTTTGGTCAGTTTTGTCATCCAGCCAGGCTTAAACTAAACAGCCCAGAGGTGGAAACCAGAGGCCTTACTACCATCTAGAAAGAAGAACCAGTGAATAGAGCCTTTGGGCTTGAGATTCCTGTGAATCTCAAGGGCAAAGAGAAAATATGAGTCAAGATGGTTGCAGTGATAGTAGTGGTAATAGCAGTGATAGGAACAGAGGTGGAGGAGAGAAACTAGTGTGAGATTGAGTGATGGGCTTCTAATCCAGAGAAAGAGAGGGAGAAACAGCAGGCAAACACTGAGTACCTGCTGGTGAAGTAGGTACTTTGGAGAATTTGCCGGGAAAGTGAGGTCTTCTTACCTAAACTGGCCTAGATTAACTGACAAATTCCAAGTGACACATGACTGGCAGAGCTAAAGGAGCTTTGAAACACCTGTGCAGGACAGAGGCCAAGATCATGAAACTGAAGATCAAGAGAGAGGGCTGCCTGTGAGTACTCTGAGAAGAGGCTGTTCTGACTAACATTGTATCCTGCGTGTTCCTAAGCCTGTTACTGCCCTAAAAACCCCTCATAACCATGCATACTGTCTGTGGATTCTGTGATGCCATTGCAATGGATTCTTGAATCTAGAAGAGAGGTAGTGAGGGCCTTAGGAGGGATGGTTTTTGCCAAAATTGTTACAAGTATGTGAAGCATGTCTGACCTCATGCAAATCAGCTTTGTGCTCTTCTTGTTAATGGGGATTTTTACTTCTTATGAAGTCAGTAGAGGTCAGATGTTGCCTGCTCCAAGCCCACTACACTATTTTTACACTGACGATCTCCTCAGACGGCTTAGCATTCTAAAGGCATTACAGGAGAACGCCACATTTGTAGCCAGCATGTAGGAATAAAGACAACCTGGTGGTACAGAGGTTAAAGAACTTGGCTTCTAATGGGTATGTTGTGGGTTGACACCACCTGTTACTTCGTGGAAGAAGGCTGTCTTCTCTGTTTATGTCTGATTGGACATACATTCCATACATTGGAAGTTCTGTGAGACAGTTTTGTTCTGTCCCAGAGAGTCACTATGAGTCAAAATCGACTCAACAGTAGTTTAGCTTGGTTTGGGTTTTATGTTGAAGTAAGAGGTCTTGGGAATTTGGGAATTTTTGACTGGTGGCTATAACTTGTGCAGACCTGGTAGTCTGTGCCCTTTGACCTGTGAACTCTGACTTAGCTCTGGGTGGTGAAGGGTAGAGGAAGAAACAACTCATGTCTGAATTGAAGTGGAAAAAGTGGATTTTGTGCATGAACTTTTCTTCTGTTCATAATTCAACTAAAGAATAAAAGACAAGAATGATGGATATGATTGCAGAAAAATGTCCTAGAAAAGGCATCCTCACAGGACCTTCCCGATTATGCCTGGAGAGACTGAGTATCTTCTGAACCTGAGTTAGGCAGGGGGTTGCACGTGCCCATGTGACCTGTGATATTTCATTCTGATGAAAGGCAGTTCACAACAGAGGATGTTAGTGCCCAGGAGGAGAGGACCAGCCTGCATTCACCTGCTCCCTGTGCATCCTGTGACAGGTGAAGCCGTGATTCAGCCACGAGGACACACATCGCGGTCCTTCCTCAGCATCTGAGAGATGCTAAGAAGACATTATTCTGGAAAGAAGTTGCTTTACTTTGAAGAAATATTGTTTCCTTTGGAGTTTTCATCCCATTGTGGGCAAAGTAAAGTTTTTGCTAATTATCCTCTGGTTACATTTCTATATGTTGATTTAAAAGGCGGGAGGAATATATGATTAGGTATTATTGTCACGACAAGAGTCCAGAGTGAAAGCTGCATAGTGGAGTGGATTGGGGGTGAATGGGGATTGTATTAACAATGAAAGGTTTTTTTTTCTTCTCAAAGAGAAAAGCGAGGGAGGGAGGGAGAGGAGTCAACTAGGAGGAAAATGTGCAAAAATGAATGAATGGAAATCTAAAGTCTCTGTAAACTTTCATTAAAAAAACAGGCAAAGCAAATTTTATATGCAATGTGAATGTTACATGGGAAATATATTAAAAAGTGTCAAAAGTCCAGTTAGCTGAGTAATGTACAAATACCCCCAAAGTTCAGAGTTCAGTGCCAGTATAATTAATATAATGTCTTAGAGTTTGGGCCATTATGATGTTTTAATTGTTTGATAGGTTTTCTTATTTCAAAAGTAATGCATATACATTATTGAGAAAAATGAAAATCAAAGGAGAGTCATTTGAGATAATGGCAATTTATATTTTGGCATATTTTACTTAGTCTGTATCTAATACTTTCAAACCGAATTAAAATAATACCAAAAAAGCCAAGCCTTAAATACTGTTTACTATAAGTTGTTATGCTCAACATTTTTAAATATAGCTTAAAATTTTTCAGATATACTAATTATAACATTTGCATAAGTATTCACCACTGTACCCTAAAATTAATATTTTGGTTTGTGTCAACTTTTTCTAGGCATGAAGAATAACATGATTAATATATTGGCATAGATCTTTGTTCATATGTCTTCTTAACTATTTCCTAACAGAAAAAAATTCTAGCAGTGGTTTTGCTAGTAAAGGAGATATATTTTATAAACTTTGATATGTGTTGCTGATTTATTCTGGAGAACTGTTTTACTGGCTTATGAGCATTATCTGCCTAGTTATGTTCTCAACATGGCATTTAAAAGTTTGTTGTTAATCAGGAGGAAATGATAATATTTTATGGATTTCATTTTTACTTGAAAAAGAGAAAATCTTTTAACGTATTAATCGGTAATTTGTGCATCATGTTTGTTTGCTATGGTTAGTTTTACCTCTGTTTTCTTGGGAAATTGATTTTTTCATATAGTTATTAGTTCATTGGGAATTATGTGGGAGCTATTATTATTTTTCGTGATCCCATCCAGACTTTTTGGTCCCTGTTCTGAAGACTAAACAAGGGTGGGTTTGGAAATTGCAAAATGAGAAGAAGGCTTAGACAGGCTGTGGAGCCCGAGATTCTGACAGCAAAGATCAGAGGAATTCTGGGTTCGGGCTGGCTGCTGGTCTTTGAACAGTTGAAACCTCACACTACACCTTCCTAAATTCTGATGAGTTGCTGCTGCTGGGAGGGGCTGAGTGTCTGTGAAATCACCTTCAAATGTCATGAAGCATACTTGTTCTCACAGCTGAGATTACTACTTGATTTTCTACAAACCATGCAGGCTATTAATGACACAGAGAAGTTAGGCCTTTTATATGGATTATTTAGGCAAACAGCCTACAACTCATAGCTACCCTATGTACAGCAGCCCTAAACTCTGCTTTATCCTGTGCCAAACTCATTGTCTCTGACACTCCTACCCTCTTTACCCCAGTCACTGAATCAATCCATCTCATTGAGGGTCTTCCTCTCCTGCACTGTCCCTCCACCCTCCCAAGCATGATGTCCCTTTGCAAGGACTGGTCCTGCCTTGCAACAAGGTCAAAGTAAGTCAGATGAAGCTTCAGAATCCTTGCCTCCAAGGAGCAGCCTGGTCTCACCGTCTCTAGGACAAACCTGTTTGTTCTCCTAGCAGTCCCTCGTATATTCAATACTCTCCTCCAGCACCACAGCTCAAAGGCATCAATTCTCCTTCTATCATCCCTATTCATTGTTCAAATCTCTGATGCAAAGCAAGTAATGGCAAAGACTATGGCCTGTATCAGGTGCACCTTAGTCTCCAGACTGACATTATTGCTCTACAGTACTTTGGAGAGGTCTCTGACAGCAGACTTTCTCAAAGTAATTAATATTTTAATTTCCTGCCTGATGGTACCAAGAGTGTTGATTGTGGAGCCAAGCAAACTGAAGCTGTTAATAATTTCAATCTCTTCCCTTTCTACCATGATGCTGTCAATTGGCCCAGTGGTGAGAATCTTTGTTTTCCTAATGTTGAGCTTCAATCCAGCTAATCATAGGGATCTCAAAAGTGGAGAAAGGAAGTTTTAACAAGTAAATTAATCACAAAACTATAGCCCTTTGACAGGTGTAGGATATGTTAGTATCCCAAGATTGTCAAAGCCGTGTCTGTGCTTTGTTCCTGCCACCCCACAGAGTGCACAGTCTGGACATTGAGGGAAGGGACTGTGGTGATGCAGCGGCCGAGTGGATAACCAGCTTCCTGAAGACACAGCCCTACCGCCTTGTGCATTTTGAACCTCACATGCAACCAAGAAATTCTCACCAAATAAAGAAGGCATTCCGTCCCAGTGAGAAGGTTAGAGGGGCATTGGTGGGCTTAACCTTTGGTGTACCCTGTGAAGGAAGGCTTCCTCCAAGGGTGGAGCCTTAAGCTCCTTGGTCACAAATGGCATCTCAGTCAGGAACACAGCTCTGCCATTTTCCCAGGTTGTCACTGGGGTAGTTTGGCCTGATCAGTGACTGTAGAACATAAGCAATAGGCCAAATAATCCTTTCCTTGTGTTCCTTTATTGGGGAATTCTCTTGGATTTTTGCCCATGAGCATCTATGTCTGTTATCTTTTATGTGAGGATTTTGGTGTGCTATGGGCTGCTCTGCAGGAGAAGGATGGGAAATTTCCTCCTGTGTGATATACTGCCGCTGGCGGGCCATTTATGGGCACACAACAACCACATGGTTTAAAAACGTCTACATAAACACGTTGTTCACATAGTTGTGTGGGGAGTTCTTGATTACACACACACAGATTATAATTGTGTGTCAGGTTCAACAGCTCAAAACTCAACTCACTGCCATGGAGTCAGTTCCAACCCACAATTGATCCTCCATTGGGTTTCTGAAGCCGTAATTCGTAATATAAAGGGCTACCCATTTCTCTCCCATGGAGCTATTGATGGATTCAAAACAAAGCAACTTGTTACAGACTACACCACCAACGTGTGTGCTGGGCTACAGTTGTGCAAACTGGAATAGTGTTGGACTTAAAATTAATGCCATCCACCCTTAAAGGAATAATGTTTAAGAATTAATAATAAAAGTAGAATTGGCAGCAATGAACACTACCTTTACTATGGTTCATTTTAAAAATTATAGTTAGCCTAGGCACTTAACATTCATTTACAGGTTACATAAAACATAAGTATTCATGGAGTTAGCAAATGTTCTTACCAAACATAGAAGCCTGGTTGACACATTGGTTAGATACTCAGCTGCTGACTGAAAGTCTGGCAGTTCAAAATCACCAGAGGCTTCTCGGGAGAATGATGTGGTAGCATTCTGCTTTTATGAAGATCACAGCCTTGGAAGTTCTGTGGGACAAGTCTACTCTATGCTATAGGGTTGCTAAGTTAGAATCAACTTAGCAGCCAAGGACTGGGCCTTTGGTTTTTTATAAAATACAATGAGGTCATTCAGTCCAAGTATTTTATAAAGAATTTGAGCAAACAAAGACTTGAAAGATGATACGGTTTCCACCAGAGCATATACCTAGTATTCCGAGACCACTGCCTCTTTACTCCAGCACGCAGATCCCATGATTTGTAAGACTGTGAAAGGTTTCTGAGCCACTGTGGCATTCTACAACAAAGAACCAGAGAAATATTGAGAAAGGTGCTGTGTGGGTGTGTGTCTTGTGTTACCAAATACGAGATACACGCCACCTCTGAGAAGCTTGCTTGTAACACTTTCCATAACCATTCCTGTCTCCTCAGATTGCTTATCCTGATGCCAGCCCGTACCTGATTCTTTCTGAGGCATCCTTGGCAGATCTTAACTCCAGACTGGAGAAGAAAGTTAAAGCCACCAACTTCAGGCCCAATATTGTGATTTCAGGATGTGGTGTGTATGAGGAGGTAATTGTGGGCCTTTGGGACCCTGGTGTTCTTGTGAGAGTTAGCTCTGGCTCATGGGATCAGTATATAACAGAAGGAGGCATTGCCTGGTCCCATGAGCTCATTGCTGCAGTTATTGTGTCAGTCCATTTCATTAAGAGTATCTCAGGTTTTCACTGATCCTCCCTTTACGCAACATGATATCCTCCTTATTGATTGATTGGTTTTTAATGGTGATGTGTCCAAAACTGCAAAAGTCAAAGTCTCTTCATCTTTAATTCTAATAAACATTATGGTTGTATTTAAGACTGATTCACTTGTCCTTTTACCTTGTATGCCTGTGACTCATTCCTCTGAAGTTAACATCGCACACAGGAATGATCTAGAAATACTTCTCGTTGTTGTTTGTTGTTATGTGCCATTGAGTCACCTGCGACTCTTAGAGACCCTATGTACAACAGCCGTAAAGCCTGCTCTATCCTGTGCCAATCTTATTGTCTCTGACACACCTAGCCCCATTACCCCAGTGACTGAATCAGTCCATCTCATCGAGGGTCTTCCACTCCTATGCTGTCCCTCCACCCTCCCAAGCATGATGTCCCTCTGCAAGGACTGGTTCCTTCTTGCAACATGTCTAAAATATGTCAGATGAAGCTCCAGAATCCTTGCCTCCAAGGAGCAGCCTGGTCTCACCCTCTCCAGGATGAATCTATTTGTTTTCCTAGCAGTCCATGGTACCCTCAGTTCTCTTCTCCAGCACCACAGCTCAAAGGCATCAATTCTCCTTCTATCCTTCCTAGTCATTGTCCAAGTCTCTGATGCACAGCAAGTGATTACAAAGACCATGGCCCGTATCAGGTGCACCTTAGTCTCCAGACTGACATCATTGCAATAAGTCTTTTAATTTCCTGGCTGCTAGTGCCAACAGTGTTGATTGTGGAGCCAATTTGCTAATGAAAACAAACTCTCATTCTTTCCCTTTGTGCCTTTGAAGTCCCTGTGTGGTTCTTAGGGTTAAGGGCTTGCTGTGAATGAAAAGCTTAGGAGGCCTGGTTCCCTAGATTTCCTCCCCTCCTTCAGGGTGCTGTGGAAGAAAGACCTGGCTGGCAATCTCCTTCCAAAAAAAGAAGTCCAAACAAGCAAACACAAACAGACCACAGTTTTGCTCTGACTCATGGGCTCATCTTGAGTCAGAATATAAGCTACTTGACAGCTTTTCAAAATTCTGTAATTTTGGGGTATGTGTTTGCACACACACTGCTCTCTCATAAGGAAATGCACAGTATAGATTGTAGCTGTTCCAGCTATTTTCCCTTCAGCTTCACAGACTGTCTTGTTAAAATGATTTAAAAATAAATCTTACCGTACTTTTACCAGTAATGTGCTCTCCCTCTCTCTCTCTCTCATTGTCACCCAGCTGATTCTAATTCATAGTTGACCCTTCAGTGGGTTTCCAAGGTTGTAAATCGTACAGGAAGAGGTTGTCCATCTCTCTCTTTCACCAGAGGAGTGCCTGGTAGGTCCAAACCTCTACAGAAGCTCGGATGTTGAGTTGGCAGTGTGACTTCCTATGGACCAAGCCACCAGTGTCACTGTCAAAGTTCCAAGCCTGGGAACTTGTGAACAACAAAGTACAGGGCAGGCTTGTTCAACATAACCAGTTACAACAAGTAATAAAAACCCTAAGCAAATTGATCAATGAACACATTTATCAAATATTGTCTAGGATTTGATTCTATTCAGAAACTCTAATGGTGCCATGGTTAAGGGCTTGGCTGCTGACTAACAGGTTAGTGATTCAAATCCACCAACTCTCTGAACCCATCAGCTGCCCCGTGGGAGAAAGATGTAAGAGTCTGATTCTATAAAGATCATAGTCTTAGGGAGCTCTGGTGGCCTAGTGGCAAGAAGCTGCACTGCAATCCCAGAGTACACAGTTTGAATCCACCAGATGCTCTGCTGGAGAAGGAGGGACAATCTCCTCCTGTACCAGTCAGATCCGGTTTGATAGTACACACAGAAGATAATAAAACTTAAAAAAAAAAATCATAGTCCTGAAAATCCCATGAGGCAGGGGTGCACTGTCCTATATATAGGGTCACTATAAGTTGGAAGTGACTCAATGGTGGTGGCTTAATGGACCATGTCTCTACAGGTGCCTAGAAAGCTCATGTGATTCTGTACTTTGTCCCCCAGGACTCATGGAAGGATCTTCGTATTGGTGACGTGGAACTGAAAAGGGTGATAGCTTGTACCAGGTAAAATGCTTCCGTCCCTGCCAGGGTGAAGGGCAGGCAGAAATCAGGCCTGCAACCTTGCATGATGCTCTGTGTATGTCTAGGTGTCTTTTAACTACTGTGGACCCGGATACTGGCATCATGAGCAGAAAGGAGCCACTGGAAACACTGAAGAGGTAAGACGGGCGGGTGGGAGCTCACTCTTGTATTGACATGCCTAGTGCAGCGGCAACCCAGTGAAATGAGGAAGCTGGGAAAATACCACACACTTACCACCTTGAAGCTGCTATTGTTATCAAGTGGCATCTTAGCAGTTCTTCACACAGCGATCCTATATCATAATGAAACTCTGCTGACTCCTGGCCATCCTCACAATCAAGGGTATGCTGACCCATTGTTACAGCCAATTTGTCAACCTTTTTGAGGCTCTTTCTTTTTTCTCTAAGGCAACTCCAGGTGTACTTGAACCTCCAACCTTTCCATTAACAGCCATAACATCCATAACATACATTAGCTGTTTGCACCACCCAGGAACTGAGTGTATCCACCACATTTTGTTTCATTTACTCATCTGTTGCCCATACCTGGGCTGTCCCTCCCCTTTGACTATTGGGAACGATGTGACACGAGTATACTGTAAAACATCTCACTTCCTTGTCCACCGGGCCATCCTCTGCTCCCCTGCCCCACCCCACCCCACTTCATGGCCCTTGTAAAGCTTACTTATTGTCTGGCATCCTTTCCCTCAGGTTCTAGAAAGTTTGCATAATGGGCTGCTCAAAGCTTCCTTGTGTTCAAGCCAAGTCTCTGAGATTTTAGGCCTGCCTTCATTTGGGTGCCTGTGTTTATGGAAGGGGAATAATTGACCCTCAAGCCCAAGTGAGGGCAGGGGGCAGGTAGTGGGGCACCATTACCCCTCCCCTGATCTTCTGCAGGCTCGATGCAGCCGACAATCTGGCTCTAATTGCTTCTAATGCCCAGCAGACAGTGCAACCAGCTGAGGTATCTTCTCCTCTCTCACTGAGATTTAAACTGCCAGAGGTGCTGTAATTTATGTCCTCCCCAGGACAGGTGGCCATAAATCGGGCAGAGAAAGCCCAGCCCCTCCCATAAATCATGGGAAACACAGCAAACAGTGGTTTCAGCAACACCCTTGCTGATCTGTGCCTCTGTGATCCATCTTCTGTCTGCTTATGGTGCCCGAGGCTGCTGTTGCTTCTGGAATTCAAATGCTCAGCAATAAGATCTCACCACCCGCTCCTCCTAACTGATGTCAGTCTCCCACAGCGCAGCCTGACAAGGGGAAGAAAAGCATTGCTGAGCATCTGCTCAATATGAAGGAAGACACAATAGACTCATTGCAACAAGGCTTCCGGTGGCATTGAAGACCCTGTGGAGCACACATGAGATGGCCATGAGTCAGAACTGACTCCTTGGCAACTATTCATGTATATGTATATGTATATACGTATACATATATGTATATACATGGAGCTCTGGTGGTGCAGGGCATTCCAAGTAAGGCCGCTAACCAAAAGATTGGTGCTTTGTGTTCACCAGGTGCTCCATGGGAGAAATAGGATAGACTTCTGGAGAAATATGGCAGAGCTGCTGGGGAGCTCTGGCAGTGTGGTTTTGAGAGGATTGTGCTGTGAACTCAAAGGCTGTGCTTCTCTGCTGGTTCAAATCCACTAGCACCAATCTCCTTTTTTGTGATTACAGTCTCAGAAAACCTGCTCAAAGGTCAGCTGTGAGTCAGTTGCCACTTAATGGCAATTAGTTTATCTTTTTTCATTTTTTTTCCTCATGAAGATTTATTTATAGTCTCAGCAACCCAGTAGAAGGTTGCCATAAATCAGAATCAATTTGATTGAATCTACTGGTTTGGTTTTGGTTGTCATACATGTTTGCTTATTTAAAAACATATAAATATCCACGTGCTATGCAAATACAACTCAATGGCACTTAACAATAACAATGACAACATAGAGTTATGTTGGCCTAGTGGACAGAAAGTTATGCTACCAAGCCCAAGGAGGGTGATTTTAATCTGTGGCCCACAGGCCTTGTTTAAATTGTTTTTTGACAACTATTCTTCCAAGAGGTATAGCACTAGTCTATCCATTTGCTGTACAGAGGTAACTCCTGGTTGCTGTGATGCTAAATACTGTGACACTGACGTGTCAAATGCAACAATGGTTACCTATGGTGGACAGTGTTTGGTGGAGCTTCCCAAGTAAAGCAAGCTTGGAAGCAGGAGTGGCATCCACTCCCAAAAAGGCCTGCCTCTGGAAACTCTATGAACAGTGCTCAAGTCTTTCATTCATAGGGTCGCTGTGAGTCGTCTATGACTCGATGGCACTTAACAACAACAACATGTAAATGCATAGCATTCCTTCCCCAGCTAATGAGAGCTAGTGACCCCAGGCTACAGAGCTTTGCAGCAATAAGAAGTCACAAGTCGTAAAAGCAGTTGATCTGAGCCTGGGCACAAAGAAGATATATGCGCACTCATGTTTACTGCAGCATCATTCACAATGACAAAGAGGAGAAAGCCCAAGTGCCTCTCAACAAACGAATGGATAGAGAAACTGGTACATCCACACGATGGAATAATGTGCAGCCTTGAAAACCAAATAACACAACATGGATGAGTCTGGAAAACATTATGCTGAGTGAAATATCTAGGTCACAAAGGGACAAAAATTGCCCAAGACAACTGTCATAACAATAGAATGGATCCAGGGAGGGGCAGAGTAGGAAAAGAATAGATAATGAACCCTGCACTGGAATAGATAAAAGGAAGGAAGGACAATCAGAAGTGAATTGACAATTACACAATTGTGTATGATAATTAACAACCTAGAATAAGACAAAGATTACAAACCAACCGAATGAGAGGGGTGAGGCAGGAAAATGAGTATGAGTAAAGTAATGAAAACTAATTTCATTGTAAACTTTCACTAAAATTACAATTAAAAAAATAAAAATCACAATGGGGAAAAAGTAGTGGATCTGCTCTTGATCTTAAAGAGGCTACCCTTTCATAGTCACAGTATGAAAGGGTAGCCTCTTTAATCAATGGTCTGGTATTGCATGGTATCAAGAAATAAAAACATCCTCTGGAGAGAAACCTGATTAGTAGAAGATTCCTCATTTGTTTACTTGTTCATTCATTTGTTCACATGTTTTATTTTGGTGGCTCCAGTGAAACAGCCTGTGTGGATAAAGCAGCCAGTGGCCAGACAGAGTGGGTAATGCAGGAAAAAAGGTCCAGAAGGGAGGGTCTAGATTCACTATCTGCTTTCTCGTTAGCAGTTTCTGGTTTGGAGCACAGAATTAGAATCCCGTTGTTGCTACGTTTTTGCTTTTAAAGCACAATGAAGTGCAAGTAATGCCCACTATGAATTTTTTTTTTGTGTGTGTATAAAAGATGTTACAGCTTTGTGGTAGTGTATGTGAGGAATGCCTCTTGTTCATCTGGTATGACCTGAAATTTTTCAGTGACACTTCTTTTTGGTACAGTGACTCTGCTGTGTATTCCCTCCATCTTCTTTTGATATTCCTGAATCATTCAACACATTGCCTGTTGGTTTTGTTGTTGTTTTGTGCCGTCAAGCTGAAACCGACTCATAGCTGACCCTCTGGCAGATTTTCAGAGGCAGTTTAATTGCACAGGAAGAGATTCCCAATCCTTCTCCCATGAACAGCTAGCAGATTTGAACTGACTGCTTTTGGGGTTACAACACAGCTTCTTGCCACTAGGCCTCCAGAGTGCCCTTCAATATTGCAACTCGAGGCTTAAATTTGTTTTTCAGTTCTTTCAGCTTAAGAAATGAAGTTCTTCCCTTTTTATTCAATGGTAATCAGTGGTAATGAAGGAAGAAATTGAAGCTGCACTGAAGGCAAGGCCCCAGGAATCGATGGGATACCAATTGACATGTTTCAACTCCTGAGAGTATGCTAGAAAATTTGGAGGACAGCTGTCTCACAGATTGGCTGGAAGAGAACCATAATTGGTCCCATTCCCAAGGAAGGTAATTCAACAGAATGTGAAAACTATCAAACAATGTCATTAATATCACATGCAAGCAAAATGCTGCTGAAGATCATTAAAAAATGGCTAGACTAGTACATGGGTAGGGAACTGCCAGAAATTCAAGCAGGATTTAGAAGAGCCCATTGGCATCAAGATATCATTGCTGATGTCAGATGGATCCTGGCTGAAAGTAAAGAATACTGGGGGGGGGGGAATCTACTTATATTTTATGACTATGCAAAAGCATTTGCTTGTGTGGATTATAACAAAATATGTGTAACATTGAGAAGAATGGGAATCCCAGAGCACTTAATTGTGAGCATGTGAAACTTATACCTAAACTGAGAGACTGTTGTGTAATCAGAGCAAGGGAACACTACATGATTTAAAATTAAAAAAGAAGTATGTAAAACTGTATTCTTCTCCATACCTATTCAATCTGTATGCTGAGCAAATTATTCTAGACATTGGACTCTATGAGGAAGACTGTGACCCCAAGATTAGAGGAAGATTAATCAATAATCTAAGTTGTGCAGATGACACAATCTTGTTTCCTGAAAGTGAGGACTTGAAACACTTGTTGCAGAAGAACAAAGAATAAAGCCTTCAATATGGAGTGCATCTCAACGTCAAGAAAACAAAAATTCTTTCCACTGGACTGACAAGCAGCATCATGATAGATGGAGAAAAGACTAAAGTTGTCAATGATTTAATTTTACTCGGATCCACAATCAACATCCTTGGTACTGTTGCATTGTTGTTTGTTGTTGTGTCCTGTAGAGTTGGAATTGACTCATAGCTGATGCTCCTACATGTTTTCAGAGGCAGTAATTGCATGGGAGGAGATTGCCCATCCTTCTCCTATAGAGCAGCTAGTGGCCTTGAACAGTGTACCTTGGGGATCGGAGCATAGCTTCTTGCCACTAGGCCACCACAGCTCCCTTCCTTGGTGCTAGCAGCCAGGAAATCAGAATTGCACTGGGAAAATCTTCAATCTGAGACCTCTACAAATTCTTGAGAAGCAATGATATCAGTTTGAGGACTAAGGTGTACCTGATTCAGGCCATGGTCTTTTCAATCACTCGCTATGCATCTGAGAGTTGGACATTTAATAAGGATGACAGAAAAAGAATTGATGACTTTGAGCTGTGGTCTTGGGAAAGAGTACTGAATAACCCCATGGACTGCCAAAAGAATAAACAGATATGTCTAGAAAAAGTGCAATCAAAGTGCTGTTTGGAGGCAAAGATGATAAAGCTTCATCTCACATACTTTGGACACATTGCTAGCAGAGACTATTCTATGGTGAGGGACATCATTCTTGGGAAAGGTGGAGAGTCAGTGAAAGAGAGACCTTCAACCAGATAGCAACAGGCTATGGGATACACAGTGACTGGGTTCTGGTGTGTCAGAAAGTGTGAGGATGGCACCAGATAGGAAAGGCTTTAGATACGTTGTTCATAGGGTCACTATGGGTCATACTCAACTCAATGGCACATATCAATAATAACAATAAAGTGAGAAACTGAAGTGGAACTTACTTCTGGAGGATGTTGCGTCTTGTGCTGTTCCCATATATTTGTGCATGTGCATTCTTGCTAAGGGCTTCACACCTGCCTAACAATATATGTGCACTATCTGCACAAAAGTGTTTGGTCCCCACACTTTCATCTTATTAAACATTTGTGTTACCAGTGATCTAGGACCCAATACAGATGTGAACATTTCAGGGGTTGAGATGGAGAGCTTGCTCTCCGAGGACTCCCAGTCTTCAGAATAGATAAGACATGCATCCTAACTCCAGGACAAGATATGAATGCTGAGGAGGGGGGAATGATGTCTGGGATTCCTTCCTGGGAGATGTGGTTTCTGAGGTGTTTCCTATGCTTTGCCTGAGGTGTTTCCTATGCTTTGCATGTGTTGTCAGCAAGTGTCAGTCTTTGGAAAAAGACTCATCATGGGAAAAGCAGAGGGTCAGTGAAAGAGAGGAAGACCCTTAACTAGATGGACTGACAGAATGACTGCAACAATGGACATAATCATGGTGGAGTATGAGGGGATGTCACAGGATTTCGATGTGTTGTTTGTAGAGTCAGTATAAATTGACAGCACAGGTGGCCCGATGGTAAAAATCTGCACTGCAATTCCAAAAGCATGTGGTTCGAATCCACCAGCTAGCTGCTCTGCAAAAGGATGGGCACTCTCCTTGTGTGCTATTACTACCTCTGAAAACCCACTAGAAGGTCACCTATGAGTCGGTCTAGACTTGATGGTAAACAACAATAACTACTACTAACTAGTAGCTAACTTTAGGGAAATAGAGAGTTTGAATACGTACAGAACTGGAGGAGGAACAGCCCGCTGACACCACAGAGCCAGTCAAATGCAAAACAAGCTGCGAGAACATTGAGGCAAGTAGTGGAGTGCTGCATACGTTCATCCAAGGAGCAGAGGGTGACAGGTTTGAAAGAGCAGGCTGGGGCAGGTAGAGAGCCTTACACACAGGCTGAAGAGTCGGAGTGTTATTCTTTAGGCACTAGGGAGCCATTGGAAACTTCTGAGTCTGTGGTTTATAAGATCAGAACACAAGAAAGCAACAGAATCGAGTATTAACACTGAATTGAAAGAGGGAAAGAATGAAGAAAAGGGACTAATTAGGAAGTTCTAATAGTCTAAATTGGGAGTACTGGGCTCTGGTAGTCTACTGGTAAGAAGCTGTGCTCGCAACCCAAAGTCACACAGTTCAAATCCACCTGCTGTCCCAGGCGAGAAAGATGGACAGTCTCCTCCTGTGGGATTTACTGCTTCAGAAAACCCACTGGAAGGTCAGTTATGAGTCAGTTTAATGGCTCCTAAAACCAATAGTCTGAGGAGCCTTCAAATAAAATTTGACAGTGGAGTTGGGGAAAACCAAGCAAATGAAAAATATATACAAAGAGAACTTTAGGATTTACTTCCGATTTAGTCTTGAAAAGTGAGAGCTATGATATAAAAGATGACTCTAGAACTCCACACTTGAGGGACTGGTAGAAGGGTCATGATAGAAATGGAGAAACCAGATGGAAAGATGAGAGAAAGGGAGAGAAAGGAAGTATGAACAAGCATATTAAGCACTTAGTAGATCTCTGGGTGATACAAACAGTTTGCCTTGGGCTATTCATTGAAAAGGTTGGCAGTTCAAACCATTTAGCTGTGCCACAGAAGAAAGACCCAACAATATTGCATTAATATATAATGTAACAATGGAAACTCTGTGGTGCTCAGTTCTCTTGTGCTTTGATGGGAATAGTTCTTTATGGGTGAGCAATATGGCGGCCCTATGTGAGACGACTGCTCACCTCAGCCAAGGAGGGTTTGAATAGTCAATCTGTTAGGTTGTAACTCGCTGTCTTCTCTCTCGTTGCAGTTACCGCCTGTGTGATCCTTCTGAAAAAAATCTGTATGGACAATTACCACTTTTTGGACAGTATTTTGTCCTGGAAAAGCCAGGCATAATCAAAGTGGGAGACCCTGTGTACTTGCTGGGCTAGTGATGAACCTGTAGTTCTCGGAAAATCAGATGCCCCAAGAAAAAGTCCTTTAAAATGACTACACCTGGAGCTCAGTATTTTGGAACTGACGGCTCTGAATTTTCTTTATAGCTATGATTTCAAACTGTTTTCTTTCATAGCCTTCCATGTGTCTTCATGTTTTCAGCATTCCAGTGCAGAAAGCAAAAATCACAGTATTACCAACTTAGTAGAACTTCAGGAAGTCACTAAATCCTAAGATGGTCTTCTGAAAAAGATCCCTGTTTAATTATGATTGTGGAATAATCCCAAAATTCTAATCTCTATCATCTCATTATCACCACTTAAGGAAAAGAAAAGGGAGCTCTAGTGACTTAAGTGGTAAGGAGTTGTGCTGCCAACCCAAAGGCATACAGTTCAAAGCCACCAGCCACCCTGCTGAAAAAAGATGATCCATCTCCTGTGACATTTACAGTCTGGAGACCCACTGGAGGGTCAACTATGAATTATTCCAACTTGACAGCACAGAACATTAACAGGGAAAAGAAAAAAAAAAGAAAGAGAAGGTCGTACCTTTCCGAGTGGAAGTAAGTGAGGAAAGGAGAAAATTCTAACAAATAAGATTTATTACTCCTCAGCACTGGACACTCAGTGGAAATGAAATAGCTTCCATATAGAGATAGAATGCCAATTTGTTATTCTCTATTTCTTGTCAAGACCGATATTAGCATTTTACAAAGGCTTAAAGGACCTGGGTGTTAGAAAATGCTTACGATGTTAATTTCTTATAGATCTCGGGTTTTTCACTATTGGATTCGATGCCTCCTTCATGGTGGACAATGCTTCTGCATTTAGGACAGCAGAAGTGTCAAAGTGGACATCAGGGCATGAGAGCAGTACTGCTGTCAGATTCTGATCTGGATTAGGTGAAAAGCAAGACAGAAATAAACAGAAACTCCCTTGCCATGAGGCAAAATATGAAGTGTGCTCCTTTGTGATTCAAACTCTTTCTGAAGACATGAGAGCCCACAGTGGCACCCGAGAGGAATGGGAGGAACGGATCTCTGAAATGCTCCTGTCTAGGATACAAGGCGTTGTCTGAGGGCTGTATGCCTCCTTCACTCACCCCACTGCTTCCACTCTATTCCAATAGGACCGAGTAGGACTGCTCCTGAGGATTTCTGAGGCCGTGAACCTTTGTGGAAGCAGATTTTCGTATCTTGTACCTGTAGAGGGGGATAATAGGTCACCCATCTTTTGGTTAGCAGGCAAAGTGCCTCAACTACAGTACCACCAGAGTCCCCTCCCTTCTTGGTTGTCATTATTGTTGTGTGCCTTCGAGTCAGAATTGACTCATAGCTGACCCTCCAGCAGGTTTTCAGAGGCAGTAGATCACACAGGAAGTGATTGCCCATCCTTCTCCAGCGGAGCAGCTGGTGGATTTGAAAACAAAAAGAGATGGCCGGAGAAAAGGCCTCCTGATGACAATGAACAGCTCGGCTGATACTATTAAAAAGATTTAAAATGTGTCTGTAAGAGGGTTTTCGTTTTGGGTCCTGAAAAATTGGAGGCTTTGGAGGGTGCGCCCTCAGGTGCTGGTGACAAGGTGGGAAATTCAGCTTGATGTAGACAGCTTGAGAAAGACCTGCTGTCTACGTCTGAAAAATTAGTTCTTGAAACCTCTATGGAGGCCAGGGTCTACCCTGACACAGGTGGGATCCCCAGGAGTTGTTGGCTGGATGGCAGCTGGCTACTGGTTCTCTAGTGACGGAAGTGGTGGGGCTTCCCGGTGCTCTCTGCTTCTTTGCTGTAGATGAGCACACTTCCTCAGAGTGCTCAGGAAGGTGGTTTTGCTGTCATAGGGGCCTCTGGGTCCTTGTTGTTATTGATTGCCTTCGAGTTGAGCATGACTTACAGTGATTCTATGAACAAAAGGCCTGAAGCCTTTCTATCACTATTGATATTTATCAAAGTTCATAGAGTTTCTGGAGACATGTTGTTTAGGAAGTGGATGCCACTCCTGGGGTCCTTACAGGCTCACTATTTCATGACTGATCATCTACCTCAAAATAGGATAAAAATGTTCTTACACTTGTGGATCAGAGGAAATATAACTGCATAACTTGAAATAAATTGCCAAAAACTTTGGAAAAGATGAAAAAGAAAGCCTTTATGTATTGGCTGGGAAAAAGAAATCTTTAATTTTTTGCTAACTGATTAAATTATAACTCCAGAAGATGATGAAGTTGAAACTTTTAAGGACACTGTGTCTCTCTTGATTCTATTGGGAACCTAGCTAAAATCTCTTCAAAATGTTTCAAAAATTAGAAATAAATGGAAATGACTTGGACTATTTGCAACTCGGAAGGAGGAGTGGCATCCACTTCTGTAATAGCTTGCCTCCAAAAACCCTATGAACCTGGAGAGAGGATGAGAGACACCTACGTGTTGAGGACTCTCCCTCATACGGTCACTATGAGTTGCCTGCGACTCGACGGCACTTAACAACAACAACATTTGCAACTATTACCAACTTCTTGCCAAAAAGACTTTGAATGGTGAATGGGCAAAATCAGCAATTCTGGATAATCATTCTACACCTGAGAGTCTCTTACTAAGTGGATTGAGGTAAACACCTGCTGTTGAGTGACTGTCGGGCATAAGTGTAAATTTTTCACCTCAAGAGTCATGCAGGTTTTTTTCCTCTCTTTTGTTTTATAAGAGTTCAATAATTATAGTCCTCAGTGGAGGTTCGTGTGTTTCTCTGATTTTGAACAGATTTCAAGAAAACGTCTAGACTAAGGGGAATGAGGAGGAAAGGTGTGGTGATCTATCTCCAAAAATTAGTCAATGAAAACCTGAGGGCCCAAGTGGCCCAATCCACAACTGAGCATGGGGATGCACAGGGTGAGGCAGAGTTTGGTTTTGCTGTGCCCGGGGTCACCATGACTTAGTGGCTGACTTGATGACCGATAACAACAACAACAACAATAATAATAGCAAAGCCAGGTCAAGTTACAAGAGGCGTGAGTATATATGTTTTCTGGTTTATAAATTACTGTCCTTCGTTGTCTACACTTGGAGTGAAGTGGAGGATTAATTCCAATAACCTGAAGCATCACTTTCCCCTATTGGCCCAACAACTGTAGACATTGTTGCTGTGTGCCACCGAGTTGACTTTGACTCGGAGTGACATAGTGAGAGGAAACCCCGTAGGGTTTTTTTGCTGTCATCTTTACAGGAGAAGATGGGTAGATATTTCTTTCCTAGAACAGCGGGGTGGATTTGAATCTCCAGCCGATTGCTTAGCAGCCAAGGACCATCAATCACAGTTTCTAGAATTTCCAATAAAGTTTCTTCCAGGAACATTACTGACAAGACCGTGAGAACTCAAGATGGAATGCACACAGGATTTAAGACCCACTGTGAATATCTGCTCTTTAAGATCAGAGGTTAGAGGTCAAGTTTGATGGCTGCTGTTGCTGGTTGCTGCCAAATGAACTTCAACTCATATATACATTCTCATATATAACAGGAAAAAAATATTGTCTAATCCTGCTCATCTTCATAATCCTGGTATGTCTGAGTCCTTTTCTTCAACTATCTCACGGGGGCTTCCCCCATTTGCATTGGCCTTCTCCTTTATGACACATCATACTCTTCATTAATGATCAGTCTTTACTGATGAAGTGTTCAAAGTAACGAAAATATTAGCCTCCTTACTTTCAAGGAGAATGCTGGTTGCATTTCCCCATCCCCCCCTAAATCTGCCTTCTTCATTCTATGTCTGTCCAAAGTATATTCAACATTGTTTGTCAACACCTGTTTGAACACATGGATTTTCAGAATGTCATCTTCTCATGCTCACCAAGTAAGACTGAAAAGACGATGGTTTGGGTCAGAGAATCCTAGTCAGCAAATAAATATCTTTGCTTTTTGACTACTTCAAAAGTTCCTTTTGCTGTAGATTTCCCCAATGCAAAACCTTGATTTCTGCTGCTTCTAGAAACATTAATTGGTGATATGAGTAAAATAAATCTGTTTTCAAATTTTGTGTGATGGCTTTTTTAGCTATTTGTAGTCAGTGACCTGAATTTCTAACCCTTTTGTAAGCAGCAACATTAACCTCCCAAGATGACTCAATCAATGTCAAAGACCACATTTCACATAGACCCCTTGGTTCACAGTGTCCAGGTTTCCAGGAAAGCTGCCATTGCAGAGCAAACTTTAAACAGAAGGGGGCACTGCAACACCTTCCTCACAAGGATGGGAGTCACCCTCTGCCCTTCAGAGTGCAAAGAAGATTCCTGTTTGAAGGGAGAGTTTCCAGTGACCTCGAGAATCTTGGAGTAGTTGCCAAGCTTTCTGTCAGTGAGATTTAAAAGCCATTAACTCATGTTTATTTTATATTTAATGAGTTGTTTAATGCCAAAGGCAGGCTGATGCCCCGTTTATTTTGGATACGGAACATTTACACACAATTTCACTTGAAATATAGGGTCAGAAATATAGGCCATCAAAGGCCCTTGGAAAGATCTTCTTACAGCCATGTGTAATTGACATTCTAGGTCAGATCACAGTATCCACCTTTGATGAGTGTTTTAATTCTGGGTGGTAACTCTACACTGTTACTACGGCAGAGAGATACACACCCAGGGCTGAAGATCTTGAAAAGTACCGTGTACAGACTTCAGTGGGCTGCCTGGAAGGCTTGGTTTCATAGCTATTACATGAAAATAGTTAGACACTCATAGCCAAGAGATAAAAGCAGCAATTTATACATGTAAGGGAGTTCCTAAATGATACAAATGGTCAACACATTCAGCTAAAGGCTGCAGGTTCGAATCCACACAGAAATAGATCTGCTTCTGAAAAACTAGCCATTGAAAACCATATGTATGTAGCCCAGTTCGACTCTGACATACATGGAATTATCACGGGTCAGAACCGACTCAGTGGCAACTGATATGCATGCAAGAACACAAAGAAATAAAGTGAACCTAATGGAAATCGGGTACTTGTTCACAGTAGGAGAGGTCCCTCCTCACTGTCTACCCTTAGTGATGGGGCTTCAGGCTCAGCAGATGAGGATGAGGGAAGCTACTTAATTGGGTAAAAGTATGGTGAGACCTGTAAAATGAGCTTGATCAGAAATATATGACTTTGGAAACCATTGGTATGGCTATCACCAATATTGATGGCAGGCTAGAGTAATAGGCAAGCACTTTAAGAGCACAGAAAGTTGGCAAATCAAAGCAATACATGAGAATGCAGAGAAGCGATAGTAGGGTCATGTCAAAGGCTCCAAGCAGCTCTCAGACCAGAACTGGGTTATGGGTCTAAAGGGTAGTATTGGTGCTATTATCTAACACTATATTCCCTGAGGTGCCATTGGGATTCTGAGAATCTTCTTGGAGGAATGCTCCACGGAAGATATCTGAGAAGTTCTGCACATTTTTCTCTTCAAGGACACGGTAGCACCTTGGAAATCATGGACAGGTGGGGGTAGAGAATTCCACTTGTCTGTATTTAATAAAAACCATTGCTGTTGAGTCAATTCTGACTGTGGGTGATTCTGCGTGTGTCAGATTAGGGCTTTACTCCACAGGGTTTTCAGTGGTCATTCTTCTGGAAACTCCAGCCTTTCCATTAACAGCTAAGCATATTAACTTTGGGTTTAAAATAGCTCTTCCTGAAATTCTTTGACTGGCTTTTGAGAAACACTCTTATTCCTGGGACAGCTCCAGCAGGAGTGAACAATGCTGATTAGGAAAGTGGTGAATTCAGGGGAAGAGGAGAGGAGCTAGAGGCATCTCCCAGCACATGGAGAAGGCATCTCATTTGGTGCTTCATCTGTCTTTCTCCTTTTCCCTCTGATTGGTTCAGAAGAATAGGTCTGAGGCTAAGAAGGTTAAAGGAGGTGTAAAGAGTGTCTTAGACCAGAGAAACACTCCTTTCTTCAGGTTCATTTTCCAAACTTGCATTCATGCCAAAGTAGGGTGGGTGGGGACGAGTCAAGAGAATCCAGGCTGACTTTAATCTTGAACTTATAGCAATGTCTCATGGTGTAAATGCTCCAATCCTCAAAACAACTAAACACATTGCCACTGAGTCAATTCCAATTCATAACAAACCTACAGGAGAGAATAGAACTACCCCACAGAGTTCCTAAGGCCATACTCTTTACTTACCTTTCTCCCTTCAGAATGGGCAGGTGGGTTCAAACAGCTGATTTTTTGGTTTGAAGTTGAGTAGTTTAAACTACTGTAGCAACAGGACTCCTTCATAAATTCTACAGAACACATTGTATACCAGAGAGGGCACATTTGCCTGATCTGAGAGACTTACCTTCGCAGCTCATTGTAAAAAGCGAGATTTATTCCATCTGAAGAGAAACCAGAGTAAATGCTTTGTAGCTCATTGTAATGCTTGTCATCCAGAATTGCCCCAAAACCATTAAGAAGAATTAACCCAGGGGTCCTGGTGCCCTTGACAACCATATAAAGTGTATATGAACTTTATATAATACGGTATACTATGTACACTACATATATACATACTATACTCTGTAACCTCATGTCAACTAAAGCAGACATTGTTTATTTCTGCCACTTTCTTAGAAATGGAAAAGTGAAATACGATAGTGTATAAAGTCATCTAATTTCAAGCAGAGGTTGATAGGGGGCGGGATCTGACTCAGTATCATACACATTATTGGAATTGAGAAGTTGAAAATATAACTGAGATATCTTCTTGTAACCTCTGACTGCTCTCTCTTCAGAAGAGGCCATGCTTAAAACCCTTACCTTGATCCCCTGCCCTCCGTCAAAATGCAGCTGATGGGGCCACTGTGTTCCAGGCTCTGCAGACTAGCTCAGAAAGAAGAGCTGCCTTAATCACACTGTCTGTTGTCCCGGAAAGGCTGTACTAATTGACAAAAGTAGCAGTTGAAACTACCATCCAACTTCTCTCTTAGTCAGTTTTGATGAGTGAGTCAAGTTCACCCATGCATGACAATTAGTCAATCTAATCTAATCTTAGTAATAATTAAGGAGTTGGGCTACCAACCTCAAAGGTGTGTGGTTTGAATCCACCAGCTGCTCTGTGGGAGAAAATTAGCAATCTCCTCTTGTGTAATTTACTTTGTCTGAAAACCTACTGGACGGACGTTCAGCTATGATTCTGTTTCAACGTGACAGTACACAACAACCACAATCTTTTCACCCTTGGTGGTCCACAGCCAGGCTCTCTCACTTTTACAGGAAAATCTTCTCTGCCTCATGCCTCTCTCCTGTAGCTCACAGCCCCTAATGCTTCCCCTTCATTCTCTCATGCCCCTCGACCAACCCCTGACCTATGACTTCAACTGTCCAGACCTCCGCCCTGGTGGAGCCCCAGTGAGCTAATTCAAGCTTACCTTCTATTTCTTTTTTGGAAAGAGAGTTTCTGCTGAGTGTACTATAAATAATGTATTGCTGTCATAATTATTTCTGATTAATATTTTTACAGCCAATAAAGTCTCAGTGAGATGGGGTTCACTTGATCCAGAGGAGAGGCACCTTCCAGATGACTGAGCCAGCAATTAAAGCAGTCTGTTAGTCAGAGACTCAGGATGGCCAAGGACAGCTGGAAAGCTCTTCTTTGCAAGCAGCTCTGGTTAACATCAACCAGGAAAGCTCTTTGTAAACACATGAATAATTGATTGTCCAGTGCTCACATAGCTACTGAGGATCTGAACCCATATGACTCATTTGTGAGCCATTTCTGTCGTCTGGATGCCATAACATTGGAGGAATGATGATCGTTTCTTGGAGGTTCTTCTGTGGCCAGAGTTGCCAAGACCAAGGCTGTAATGGTTTGTTATGATGACCTTTGTTATTCCATTAGGCTCAATTGCTTTAAAAAATGATGTGTGCATACTTTAGGAATGTTTTTACCCTTTACGTTGACCTGACATCATAGTTTATATTACAAAATGTATTAATGACAGAGGAGTGTTTTCATGTCCCTGGGACAAATTTTAACAACCATAATCTGCCCTTAGTCATCATAAATATAAATGTATTGGTCAAACAGATCTCATTAATGTGGCCAAGATAAATGCAAGTCTATATTTTAAGGCAGTTGAAGTCTTGCAGAATGTATTTGGATATTTTTGTGAGCCTGAGAGATCTTGCATATTTGCTCTCAGAAGGTTGAGAAAATTAACATGTTTCTCCTTCTGGTTTTGATTCAGACAGATATAAACGTATTAGATGTGTCAAGTAGGATTTTTAACATAGTTTCTGAACACCATTAATGTTTGATGGGGTAAATCTTAGTTCTTAAAGCTATACTATTCTCATTAAGCTCACAAGGCTGTTGAAAAGAAACAAAGATTTCAATTTTTAGCAATGGGCTGCTCAAGGAACATTTTTTAAAAAATTATGCTGAGTCTTAGAATTTTAATTTTATTACTCATCCCCACGCCCAACATCCTGTTTCTTTGAGGATATAGAATCCCTTCTTTGTAGTTGACAAGGTTCTGATGATATTCTCTGAAGAAGATGTCCCCATTGCCAATTCCCCATTCATAGCCATAGTGGCTAGGTATAATGGGTTCAGTATGCAAAACACTGGGGAGAAGTTTCAGGTGGAAGTGGTAAACTCTATTTATCTGACTTCAAGCATTCAAATGAAGGATATTGATTCATCTTGACCACTCCCTACTTCCTTGCATCCTTCTCTTTAGGGGATATTTGACTGGTAAATTTTGAAGCAACAAAAGTGGGTCTTGCTCCTTCTCCTCCACTTTTATCCTTGAGCTCTGCCTCCTTTTGGGTGCAGACACTCTGGTCCTAGTGGTTCATAAGGTGGTGTAATTATCAGGTGCTGTTGACTATGACCCAAAGCATCCTCATAAACAATGGTGGATCTCACCCTTGCCCTACACTATGCCATAGGTGAGTGGGGCAGATAAGGTCATGCTCTAGACTCAAGAAAGGCTTTCAACTGATCCTGCTTAGTTCAGTAAAGGACAACAAAGCGAAACCAGAAAAAACTTGCATTTGTAAAATGTGGGTGAAATGCGTAAAGAAATGGGGTGGGGGGAATCACAAGTCGAGACCTAGTTAAAAACTTAATCTCCTTTCTAGGCATCATGTGAATGGCATAGAAACCAAGTCGCTTAGCTGGCCCAGTTTGGCCTTCTCCAAAACAGTGGATCACCACCCTGCTTTGAATGTGTGTTACTCTCCACAGTCCTGATGATAACCCAGTCTCTTACATCAGATTTCTCAAAGCTTCCATCCAGACTTTTCCTCCATTAGAGTTATCAGTTCACTTCACTCAAATTTTTAAAATCCTGGTCTGTTGTGATGTCATTTTGTTGACCATGTCTGAATGAGTTTAAATCCATTTGTAGCCCGGAGTTTAAGAAGCCTACAGTTGTTTACGTGTTACCTATTAATCAATCCTGGAATTCAGTAAATAAAACCTCACTGCTTCCTACAACCAGGAGAAGATAAAATAGATGAATGGGACCTCCTAACAATCAAATCCCTATGCACATCCAAAAACTTCTCCAACAGAGAAAAAAGGGAAGCCACAAACAGGGAAAATGTACTTGGTAATGACATGTCAGATAAGGGACTTATATCTCGAATTTATAAAATACTTGAGCACCACAATAAGATAAAGGGAAACAATCCAAGTGAAAAATGGACACAGGATATGAACAGACACTTCACCAAAGAAGACATTTAGATGGCCAACAAGCACATGAAGAAATGTTCAAGATCCCTAGCTCTAAAAGAGACGCAAATAGAAATAACTATGAGATATCATCTCATCCCAGTAAGAGTAGCAAAATTTAATAGAACAGCAAGCAACAAATGCTGGCAAGGTTGTGGAAAAACTGGAACCCTTATTGACTGTTGGTGGAAGTGTAAAATGGTGCAACCACTGTGGAAAGCGGTATGGCGTTTTCTCAAAAAGTTGCAAATAGAGATGCCATTTGACCTAGCAATTCCACTACAGGGAATATACCCTAAACAGACCATAACTGATAACCAAGCAGATATATGCACACTCATGTTTTATCGCGGCTTTGTTCACAAAGCAAGGAGTTGGAAGCAACCTAAGTGCCCTCAACAAGTGAATGGATAGAGAAGCTGTGGTATATTCACACAATGGAATATTATGCTGCATTGAAAAACAAGGAACTCATGCAATATTATTAAAAATGGATGACCTTGGAGGACATTATGCTGAATGAAGTATCTCAGTCACAAAAGGATAAATACTGCATAGTGACACTGTTGTAAAACAGCACTGACATCAGGGTTGCGGTGAGACTGAGAAAGATGGTTCAATAATGTATACTGCATTGAAACAAATGAGGGAGAAAACTGTTTAAAAGGGATATGTGATTAGGTATTTTTGTCACGGCGGGAGTCCAGAGCAAAGACTGCATAGTAGAGTGGACTTGGGGGGAAAGATTGTAAAACAATGAAAAAATTTTCCTTTTACTTTTCCAAGAGGGGAGTGTACTGGGGGAAGGGCTGGGAGGGGAGAAAAGTGCAACAGTGAATTAATGGAAATCCAAAGTCTCCGTAAATTTTCACTGAAATGAATAATAAATTAAAAACAAAACAAAACAAAAAACCTCACTGCTTCTGTATTTCTAAACCATGTCTCCTAGTCTAACTTTTGAACTACTAAAGTGGATTTTTTTAGATTGATTTTAATGAACGTTTACAGAAACTTAGGGTTTCCATTCATTCATTGTTGTACTTTTCCCTCTGCCCACCCCCTCCCCCCAATTCACTTCTTGAAAAGTAAAAGAACTCTTTCATTGTTATGCAATCCCTCCCCCCAAGTCCACTCCACTGTGCAGCCTTCATTCTGGAACTTCTTTCAGGACAATAATACCCAATCATACGTCCTTTTTTAACAGTTCTTTCCCTCATCTCTTTCAATGCAGTGTACATCATTCCTCCCCTCCTTCTCAGTCTTCCCTCAACCCTGATGTCAGTCCCATTTTACAACAGTGGCCCTATGTTTGTCTAAAGCGGATATCTTGATCTTGAGGAACAACAACAAAAAAGCCTACCATATTAAACTGTAAAGATAAAAGAAGTCTTTTCTTTTTATAAATAATTTTGATTGTGATTTTAATGTAAGTTTACAGAAAACTTGGATTTCCATTCATTCATTATTGTATGTTTTCCTCCCTATTCCCTTTCCAACACCAGTTTGCTTTTCTCTTAAAAAATTCATTCATTGTTGCAGTTTCCTTTCCCTTACCCCATCTCAGTCCACTTTGCTATGCACCTCTTATCATTATTGTCATGCAAATAATACCTCATCATATGTTCCTTTTAAATGGTTCTTTCCCTCACTGTTCCAAAGCAGTGCTCATTATTTAGCCTCTGACTCAGTAGTTTTTTTAGTTTTTTGAGACTGTTTCCTTATTCACAAATATTATTTGCCTTTTTTGTGACTTATTTTGCTCAGCATGCTATTTTCAAGGTTCATTGAGACTTCTTTTACTAAGAAAGACTGACTAAAAGATGCCCTAATGAGCCTTGAAAATAGCATGCTGAGCAAAATAAGTCACAAAACGGCAAATAATAGATGTGAATCAGGAAATATATTTTCAAAAGACTCATTACTGTTGAGTCAGAGGCAACTCATAGCTGACCCTCCACTGGATTTCCACACATCGGAGAGAGTGCAGTTGCGGGTGGGTGTAGATTGCCAGAGGTAAGAAGACTTTGGATGGGCGCAATTTCCTATCGGCTATGTCATCAGAGTTCCCTAGAAAACATGTTGTTGTTGTTGTTAAGTGCCGTTGAGTCGCAGGCGACTCATAGCGACCCTATGAAGGTGAGTCCTCGATGCTTGGGTGCCTTTCATCCTCTCTCCAAGTTCATAGGGTTTCCGGAGACAAGCTATTATGGAAGTGGATGCCACTCCTCCTTCCACGCTTGTTTAATCGGGGAGCTCCACCCCACTCTCAGTCCGCATTGGGTAGCCAACCATTACCGCATTTGACACATCCGTGTCACAGTGTTCAGCCTCACAGCAACCACAAGTGACCGCGGGACAGCAACTTGTACACCAGGGCTATACAGAACGTCTGAACAAAAACAATGAAAGACTGGCCGGAGGGCGGCGAACTAAAAGTCACCCACCTTTGTCTTGGTCACACCGTTTTCTCTTCACTGGGCCAGCTGATCTCTCTCTCTCTCTCTCTCTCTCTTGATGTTATTGTTGTTAAGTGCCGTTGAGTCTCAGGCGACTCATAGCGACCCTATGAAGGAGAGTCCTCGATGCTTGGGTGCCTTTCATCTTCTCTCCAGGTTCATAGGGTTTCCGGAGACAAACTACTATGGAAGTGGACGCCACTCCTCCTTCCACACTTGTTTAATCGGGGAGCTCCACCCCACTCTCAGTCCGCACTGGGTAGCCTAGAAAACATAAGCTGTTATTATTGTTTTGTACCATTATGTTAGAACCAACTCATAGCCAGCCTTCCAGTGGGTTTTCAAAGGCAGAAAATCGCACAGAGGGAGACTGCTGATCTTTCTTGTGGGGAGCAAGTGGTGGATTAAAAACCGCTTTCCTTTTCGTTAGCAGCACAACAAAGCCACCAAGCCACTAGAGCTCCTTTGAAAGCATATGTTGTTGTTAACTTCTGTCGAGTCAAGTACAACTCACAGTGACCTTATGAACAATAAATCCAAGCCCTGTCCTGCCCGAGGGTAAGAGAAGAGGAAAATGGGAAGTTTTGGCTTAGGGATCTTTAAGATTATGTGAATGGCGGTGACCTAATCTGGCAAAGGATAGTGAGAATGGGTGCACACCTGGCTGAGTGCAAGAAACGTCCCTGAACTTTGCTGCATTTTAATTTCGCCAACTTTTAAAAAAGAAGAAAACAAAAATGAACCAGAAGGATTCTTTTTATCTTAAACAACAGGCCTATTTACCCATATCTTGCATTTGTGGAGTGTCTTTTTTTGTGGTGTCTGCTAAGCACTTCCAGCCACTGACTGTCCTTTGATCTTCCTGACAGTTCAGGGAGGTAGGATGGACGGGAAAGCCTTTTGTTGCTTCAGTATTATAATCACACTTATCCCTAAAGCAAAACTAACTCCAATGAGGTTCAAATAGGTTGAGTAACTTGTCCGTATAATGCATGATGTTCTAGAATTAGAACTCAAAGCTTTTGACTCCTCGTAATAAGTTGCTAAAATATAACTTAGTAAGAATCAGACTGGATAAATCCCCCAAGATATTGTGCTAAGATAGTTTTTAAGCTTTAAACCTTAAACCAAAACTATCTCCTTAAGTCTGAAAAATAGCTCGTAAATATATCTGTCTTGGACATTTGTACTCTTTTGAAGAATTACCTATGTGAGATCAAATTGACAACAGAACCTTGAAAGGTTGGAGGAGAAGTTTGGGGTTCCGTGAATTGAAGTCAATGATTGAGGAGCAAACTGGAGAAGGATGGCAAGGATATTTGCCTTCACAGCGTGAAGAGTGTAACAAGTGATCCCGGACCATATGTGTAGAAACCATTGAAATGGAAATGGTGTGCTATTGTACATATTTCCACAAAAAATAGAAGCAAAACAAGATTTTAAAGTGTGAGAATATGTTGATTTGGAAAGTGGTTTAACATCTATAGTCTTGTTTCAAGATACTGATTTATGATTTGATGAAGGGGGCTTTATAGACCATAGTATTGGGCTGTAGAGTGTATCTGAATCACCTGGAAGCTTTGTTTAAAGTGAATAGCACTGAATCTGAGTCCCAGGTATCCTGACTGGATGGGTATGCAGTGGGACCTAAATAAATCAAACCAGTTGCTGCTGAGGTGCTCATGACCACCCTATATGTACCAACACAGAAATGTGCTCCATTTAATTTTAAAGTCTCGTTTTATTTATTTTCCCTCTTTATCTTGTTGTGTACCATCGAAATGGATCCAACTGGCACAGGAGGAGATTGCCTCTCCTTCTCCAGCAGAGCGTCTGGTGGATTCAAACTGTGTGCCCTTCGGGACTGCAGCTTAGCTTTTTGCCTCTAGGCCACCAGAGCTTCCTAAAGGCTCATTTTAGAAGCATATCATCCCGCTTCCCCCCACCCCCAAAAGTGCTTTTTGGTCAACTTGAATTTACACTATCTAGATGAACAGCTGAGGGCTCAATCACTCACATTACCCTGGGATTCCTCTGTGCTACTTTAGAGTCTCTTTATTGTTGTTAGGTGCATCTAGTCAGTTCCAACTCTGTGAACAACAGAACAAAACAAAGCCCTGTCTTGTACTATCCACATGATCATTGAGTAGATAGACTTTCTCTATCTGTGGGGTGGGTTTTTTTTCCCTTCCTTCTATTTTACTAAGCATGATGTCTTTTTCCAGGACATTAGCAGTTAGGAATTGTGCTTCCAGTGCAAAGGTACAAGGTTCAAATCCACTAAATGCTTGCTTAAAGGGATAAGATGGACAATCTCTTCCCAGATGGTTTACTGCCTCTGAAAACCAGCTTAAGGGTCAGCTATGGGTCAGTTCTGACTCGACAGGACACAACAACAAACAACAACAATCCTCCCTGAAACCATGTCCAAATTATGTGAGGTAAAGCCTCACTTCTAAAGGAGCATTCTAGCCGTACTTCTTTCAAGATGAATTTGTTTGTCTTTCTGGCTGTTCAAATGCATCAATTTTTCCTCAATCTTCCTTTTCCATTGTCCACCTTTCACATGCAATTAAAATCAACCAGCCCATCTGTGGGGAATAAAATGTAGCAGTCCACTTCCATTAAGATTTTCAGCCTGTAAAATCAAACTGGAAGTTTCTAGTTGGTCCTGAAGGGCTCAAGCTCTGGTAGCTTAGTGGCAAAGAGCTATAGTGCAATCCCAAAGGCACACAGTTCAAATCTACCAGCTGCTCCATAGAAAAAAAGGGTAGGCAATCTCTTCTTGCTCAGTTTATTGACTCTGAAAACTTGTGGGAGGGTCAGTTCTGACTTGACAGCACACAACAACAACTTGGTCCTATAGAATTGCTTTAAGTCAGGCTTGACTCACAGTAGTGTTTTGGGGGAGTTTTAGTCTATTTTTAGAGCCCAAATGGCTCTAAACTCTCATTTTCTTCAGAAAATTAGATCCTGTGCTCATGAGTTACCGTAATCACTTATGTTTTGGCTGTGTATCCTCAAGCTGGAACCAATTTATAGCTGTGAATTTCCAGAGACAGTACATCTCACGGGAGGAGATTGCTTATTGTTCTCTGGTGGAGCAGCTGGGGGATTCGAATATATATATGCGTATCGCCTTTGGATTGGCAGCACAATTCCTTATCACTGTGTCACCAAGCATGTCTTAAGTACATATATTAACTAATAAAATATCCAAGGAGAGGAAATGATTGGGAATTAGCAATTACATACTTCTGCCACATTTAGAATTTGCTTGCATGTGTATGCATGTAGGAGGAAATTAATGAGAAAGTATGCTTTGTAAGAATATTCACTTTTTTCCCTTCAGTCAGTGACTCCAATGAATCAACAAATAACTGCTGTTAGCAGTCTTTCAGTAGGCCTCGTATGGATGTGGCCCCTATATATAACAGAACAAAATGCTGCCTTCTAGTGTGCCACCCTTAAGGCTGGCTGCGGAGCAGGTTGCTTTGATCTGCATGGTTTTGATTGGCTGATTTTCAGGAATAGACTGCCAGATAACTCTTCCCCATTAGTCTTTGTTTGGACCATCTGCTGAAATCTGTTCTGCTCCATTGTTGTTGCTGGGTTGAGTAGACAGACTTCAGCTCATCATGATCCTATAAAAAGCAGAACAAACCCTCATCACACTACATCCTCACATTATCTCACTGTGCTTAAGCTCAGTTTTGCAGTACTGTGTCTATCTCAGTGAGAGTCCTTCTCTTGTTTCATGATTCTCTATTTTTCTTAGAATATGATCTTTTTCCCAAGAACTGGCACCTTTTGACAATAACCTCAAAGAATGTGAATAATCATACTTACCTCTAAAGGAACACCTGGATGAACTTCTTCCAAGACAGATTTGTTTGTTGTTTTGGAAGTTAAAATCAGTACTTTACACCACCAGCTCCATTCAAAGGCATCGATTCTTCATGGTTTCGTTTATACATTGTCTAACTTTCACACTCATATGAAGCTAGTCTTCAAACTGACATCCTTGCTGACCCATAAATATTGCTTCCAACAAATAACATAAAACCCCTCAAAAACAAACTAGGTAAATTTATTGACATCATGACTTCTGTTTGAGCAGAAGATTAAGTCTTGCCTAACTATGCTACAGTGTTTTCAAGTGTTTTTGTATGTGTGTGAAAGTTGAGGCAAGGATAATGAAACTTGGCCCACATTTTTTGAGTGTGTTGTAAGGAAAGGCCTGACTTTGAGGATGGGCTTGGAAAGGCACAGCATAAAAGAGGAAGACCCTCAACAATATGGATTGTCACACAGACTATAACAATAGGCTCAAGTGTGTCGGAGATGATGAGGATGGTACAGGTTAAGGCAAGTTTCAGAGCTATTGTTCATACGGTCACTGTGAGTCATAGTTGACAGCACGTAACAAAGACATTGTGTTCCCAAAGCTGTAAATCTTAACAAGAAGAGTCTATCTTTCTCCCACACACTATCTGCTGGATTCTTACCACACAACATTTTAGTTAACAGTGCAACATTTTAAAGACTAGTCCGGTTGAAAACACCACATTAATAGTTTGATGAGGATGGGAGCCAATTATATGAGTAATTATTTTGTTTTAAAGATAAGGGAAGGACTCAAAAGGCTGATGAACTCTTGCTATCTTCCCTAAGTGCTCAGAGAAAGTCTGTTGCCAATTGGTTTTCTCCTCTTTCCACCTCCAAGTCAAGCTTCAGAGGAAACTCTTTTTAAGTTACACTGGAAAAAATAAATTTCAAGCTTCATTGACTGCTTTAAAAACTTAAATCCTTCTTGAAAATAAGCTGCCTCTCAGGAATTCTTGGTCTCAAGGAATTATTAAGCTTTCCCTTGGGCTGCAATGGCCTCATTATTTACTCTGATTACTTAAGTCTCTGAGTAGAAGGATGCAATAAATCTGAAAGTATTTGTTCTGGTTTGTGACTAAGCAAAACTCTGTAATATTGAACTGTATAATATTAGATCAGATGTTGTTATGAACAAATGAAATGGTGTAATTTTCCCCAACTTGAAATATTGTGCACGGAGCTCCTGGGAATCTAATACAAAAAAATATGTTTACATTCTTGAGCAACTTCTTTCTGAACATGTATGTTAAATAAAAATCCTTCCATTTATCTCTCAGTGGTTGCTCATTGGTGTAACAAAACTGAGTATACAGGGGAATCTCTGAGTAGCATAGGTAGCCTCCTACTGCAAGTTTGGCGGTTTGAATCCACCCAGAAGTACCTCAGAAGAAAGACCTGGTAAGCTACTTCTGAAAAATTAGCCTTTGATAATATTGTAAGGCACAGTTCTGAAACACATGGGATTCCTAAGAGTTAGAACTGACTCAGCAGCAAATGGCTTCAGCAGAGAGAAGTCGTTTCACTCCTGTGCTATTGTATGTTTGTATCTAGTAGGTGGATTGTAGCCTAGCACCTTGGAACGTGTGGGTTGGAGGAGATCTTTGAGACAAGCTAGTTAGACCAAGCTCCTCACAACTCAAAACTTGTAATTTCAAGCTTGAGGAGCCCTGGTGGCAGAATGGTTAAGTGCTTGGTTGTAAACAGAGTCAAACCAGTGGCTTTGCAGGGAGAAGACCTATAAAGTCTAGGAAACTAGGATGCCGTTGACGGCATCACATAAGGTGGCTGCATCCGAATTTAAAAGCTGATGACACACAGGCTTTAAAAGTTTGTTCAGTTGCATGTGAAAGATAAAGTAAAAAAATCCCGAGATTGGAACGCATTTGGAAAGAGTAGTAAATTCATCTCCTATTCATTTCCTTTTCACTCTGAGTTCTCAAGGAATATGGCACTTTCCACTTATTTAAGACTTGCTTGGTTGCCTCCCCACCTTATTGTATACCATCAAATCAGATTTGATTGGTACAGGAGGAGATTGCCCCTCCTTCTCCAGCACAGCATCTGGTGGATTCAAAGCTTGCACTTTTGGGATTGTAGCACAGCTTCTTGCCATGAGGCTACCAGAGCCTCCTTTAAGACCTGTGTGGAAAGGGAGTGTTGCATAGCCCTGGCAAGCAATAGGCAGCCCTAGGGATGATGTCCTCATCCCAATAATGCAGAAGCATGGCTGGGAGGAATGAACATAGGCTTGACCACCCTGACCTGTTTTACTCAGGGCCCCATTTTCACATGTAACAAAGAAAGGAACTTCAAATGGCTCTTAAAACTTCCTGGGCAGGTTCCCATGATGTAAGGAGCTACGAGGCCAGACATTTAGGTTTGCTTCTGTTACCTCTTGCCTGGATGAAGAGCTGCTGAGGGTAGGGCTGGTGGGCTGGTTGACAGGTCGTATGGTTGATCTGCACCTGTTCTTAGGTCATTCACCTGGCCTTGTGTATTAACAGAGAAAGACCCTTTTAGAAAACTCTACACAAGCCTCTGGGCAGTCTTCTTGAACTTGACTTTTTTCTACCTCAAAGTTGTAGTAACCCTGCTATATGATGCACACAATGACAAGAAAAGAACTGGACAAAAATAATTACATATTATGAATGTAAAAACCAGAAATATGAAAGCAACTATGAGATATCATCTCACCCCAGTAAGAATAGCAAAATTTAACAGAACCACAAATAACAAATGCTGGCGAGGTTGTGGAGAAACTGGAACCCTTATTCACTGTTGGTGCAAGTGTAAAATGGAGCAACCACTATGGAAGGCAGTATGGCGCTATCTCAAAAAGTTGCAAATAGAAATACCATTTGACCCAGCAATTCCACTACTGGGAGTATACCAAAAAGAAACCATAACTGCCACCCAAGCAGATATATGCACACCCATGTTAATCACAGTTTTGTTCACAATAGCAAAGAATTCGAAACAATCTAAGTGCCCATCAACAAATGAATGGATAGAGAAACTATACTAAATTCACACAATGGGATACTATGTTGCATTGAAAAACAAGGAACTCATGTAATATTATTAAAAATGGGTGACCCTGGAGGACATTATGCTGAGTGAAATATCTCAGTCACAAAAGGACAAACACTGCATGGTGCCACTATTGTAAAACAGGGCTGACATCGGGGGTCTGGGTCTGGAGAAACCGAGAAAGATGGGTTTAATAATGTATACTGCATTGAAACAGATGAGGAAGAGAACTATTTAAAAGGGATATTAGTGATTAGGTATTACTGTCATGACAGGAGTCCAGAATGAAGGCTGTATAGTGGAATGGACTTGCGGGGAGGGATTGTATAACAATCTTTTCAAAGAAAAGAGTGTACTGGGGAAGGAGGCTAGGGGTGGGCATGGAGAAAAGTGCAACAATGAATGAATGGAAATCCAAAGTCTATGTAAATTTTATTAAAATTAGTAATAATAAAAAATTTTAAAAAAATAACAAAAAAACAAAAGGGTAGAAATATACATTTTTAAAATATGAAGCTTGAAGAAAAGCTTTTTATATTTACTAATAAATTTGTATGGTCTTGAAGAGAGAAAAAACAATAACATGCTGCATGCCGTGCTTAGTAGTAAACAATCATGATGCTAAAGCAAAGGCTGTTGTTGCTGTTATGTACTATCAAGTTGCCTGAGACTCATAGTGACCCTATGTACAGCAGCTCTGAAGCCTGCCCCATCCTGAACCAGTCTCACTGACTCCAACACACCTACTCCCATTACCCCAGTTACTATTTCAATCCATCTCATCTGAGGTCTTCCTCTCCTGCACTGTCCCTCCACCCTTCTGAGAATGATGTCCTTCTATGAGGACAAAAGTATGTGAGATGGAGCTTCAAAATCTTAGCATCCAAGAAGAAACTTGGCTTCACCCTCTCCAAAACAGATCTATTTGTTCTCCTGGTGGTCCATGGTATGATCAAGACTCTTCTCCAGCACCACAACTCAACAGCATTAATTATTCTGTTAATTATCCATAGTGGTTCAAATACACCAGCTGAGCCACAGAGGAAAGATGGGCAACCTTCTCCCATGTGATTTACAGCCTTTGAAAACCCACTCGAGGTTCAGTTATGAGTGGGTTCAGAATCGATAGTACACAACAACAACAATACATGCTAAAAAAACAGACTAGAACTTTTTCTAGAAGTCTCATAATTTTTGTGTACAACCAAACACCTCATGGAATTTAGTTACTTGGTAAGGAGGTTTAGGGTTATGGTTTCATGTGATAGCTCTTAATTGACTTAAAAATATATTTATTTCTCCAAGTTCATAGGGTTTCTGGAGGCAAGCTATTTTAGAAGCCACTCCTCCTTTCAAGCTTGTTTTAATAGGGGAGCCACACCAAACACTGTCTAACATGGGTAATCTTTATCGCATTTGACACATCAGTGTCACAGTGTTTAGTATCACAGCAACCATGAGTTACTTCTGTACAGCAAATGGACAGACCAATACTATACCACTTAGATGAATGTTTGACCAAAAACAATTAAAAGCAGACCTGAGGGCCACAGATTAAAATCATCTATCCTTGGCTTGGTAACATCACTTTCTGCCCATTAGGCCAACTGAGTTCTATGTTCATAGGGTCACAATGAGTCATCTACAACTCGATGGAACTTAACAACAACAACATGATGAGACTCATTTTCAACAACAGTAACAATATTTTTATACCTGAGAAAATGAAATTTATATAAAAATAAAATAATTATCTTTGACATTTAATATATTTAAAATTACTTTTAAAAGAATGAACTGGGATATTGATAACATCCAATGAGCTCTTTGGAAATGAAATGTTCAATGTATGTGACTACTGGGCACTTGATGGAGGTGTATTGTAAGTGTGACATACACACCAAAATTAGTACAAATAAAGGAGTGTATAATAAGTTCTTAGTAATTTTTTATGATTAGTTGTTGTTAAGATAATAGTTGTGTATGTTTAAGCAAATAAAATAGATTGCTACAAATAATTGAACCCGTTTATTTTTATATTTTGAATGGCACTATTACAAAATTTATATACTTTCTGCTTAAAGTCAAAGACTATAGACTTTAATATGGATTACATTTCAATATCAAGAAAACAAAAAACTTCACCATTGGACCAATAGAAATCAAGATAGAGGGAGGAAAGGTTGAAGTTGCCAACTATTTCATTTTACTTGAATCAACAATACCATAGTAGCAGCATCAAGAAATCAGAAGATGGGCTACTGACACAATGCACACTCTGGGGAGTAGCTGACACATGTGCCAGGGAGCGGCACACCGGAAAGTGACATGCTGGAGAGAAACATGGCAGGGAGTGATACTGGAATTTGAGTGAAGTACTTTGGGTGGGGGTCACTGCTTTTTGGCTGGGACCCCTTTCACATGGAACCCCTTTAACTGAATGAAAGGGGAAAGACACACCTGGAACTCATTTTTGAAGGGAAAACAAAGGCTTCCTGATTTTCCAGTCAGGTCTCCGCATTCCACATTGCATCTCCTCATGCCCAGTCCATCAACTGCCTTTAGCCCAGAGCACCATGAGCTACCCTAGCTGCAGCAGTTGTCTGAAAGAGGAGGAGGAGGAGGAGGCTGCTTCCACAGGCTTTTTCTCTGTTGAACTAAAGAATATCTTCCTTTGGGTCAGAAGGCAGAAAGAAACCCAGGAAGGGTAGGCGCCCCACCTTCTTCTAGAGCGGTGAGTTCATGTAAAAAACCTGCTATCACCTGAGACATGAAAAAAATCTACTACAGCAATGTCGTGTAGGAAGCAGGCTATACTAAAACTCCTACACAAGCCCAAAGCAAGATGTCACTCCAAAAAAAAGTAAGAGTATTAATGGATTTCCTGAAGCCAGAAAGTCTGATGAAACTTTCTGACACAGAATTTAAAAGAACAATGATTGATTATTTTCAGTGAGTTAAATACAAACTTGAAGAATTAGAGGATAATGCAAACAAAAACCAGGAGGAGCATAAAAAAATCCAAAAAAAGCAGATAAAACAAATGAGGCCTTAGGGACTCTGGAAAAACAAGAAACCACAATCTAAAATTTGAGGTCCAATGTCTCAGATGCTGTCAACATGATGGAGGGACACATGAACAGAGTTGAAGGGAGGGAACATAGAGCCAGTGAAATAGAAGATAGAATTGTCACCACTGATCTGCTAGAACAAAATGCAGAATCAAAAAGGAAGGGGAAAGAAGAAAATCTAAGAATAATGTGGGATACCATTAAGAAAGATAACATGCACATAATTGAAATCCCAGCACAAGAAGAAACTAAAGGCACTGAAAAAGTTGTGGAAGAATTATTAGAAGAAAACTTTCCAGACATAATGAAGAATGAGGGAATATATATTCAAGAAGCTGAGTGAACACCATATAGAATAGACCCTAAAAGAAAAACACCAAGGCATATGATGATAAAATTTGCCAAAACCAAAGATAAGGAGAGAATTCTGAAAGTAGTGAGGGTGAAACAAAGAGTAACCTATAAAGAAAAGCAAATAAGATTAAGTGCTGATTTTTCAGCAGAAACCATACAAGCAAGGAGAAAATCGAATGAAATATATTGAACACTCAAAGAACACAACTGTCAACCAAAAATATTGTACTCAGGAAAATTGTCCATCAAGCATGAAGGTGAGATCAAGATATTCCCAGAAAAACAGAACCAAAGGTAGTTTGTAAAAACAAGACCAGCATTGCAGGAAACACTGAGAGACATCCTTCTGACAAAGGTGCCACAGAAAGCAGAATGGACCAAAGTAACTAGCAACAACAGCAAAAAGAACTCAACAAAATGATAGCAATGAAACCTTGCTTCTCAATAATCGCACTGAATGTAAATGTACTACTGAAGAGAAAAAGCACAGCAGGTTGGATAAAAAAACCAAAATCCATCAATATGCTGTCTACAAAGAGATACACCTGAAAAGTAAGGATAAAGAAAGACTAAACATAAAAGAATGGGGGGAAAAATATACCAAGCAAATGGCAATCAGAAAAAAAAAGCAGGAGTAGTGATATTAATCACTGATAAAATAAATTGCAATGCAAAAACCATCACAAAAGGACAAGGAAGGTCACTACATAATGATTAAAGGGTAAAAAGATCAAGAGGACAAAACAATAATAACTATCTATGGGCCAAATTATAGAGCTGCAAAATACATAAAATAAAGATTAACAACAACAAAAAAAGAACTAGACAATAACACGACAGTACTTAGAGACCTCAATACACTACTCTAAAGAAAAGCTAGAACTACCAGAAATAAAAAAAAAAAACATGCTGAAGAATTAAACCACACAATAAACCAACTTGATTTTATAGATAGATATTTATAGGCTAGTGCACCCCCCAAAAGCACAGTATACCTTCTTCTCCAATGTGCTTGGAATATTCTCCAGAATAGATCACATTCTAGGTCACATGGCAAGCATTAATAAATTAAAAAACACAGAAATAATACAAAGCATCTTCTTAGACCACAATGCTACAAAATTAGAAATTAAGAACAAGAGGATAAAGGAGGGGGAAACCCATACATTTGGATGCTGAACAGCATCTTGCTTGAACATGAATGGGCACTAGAAGAAATAAAAAATGAAATTAAAAAGTTTCTAGAAACAAATGACAATGAAAACACAACTTACCAAAACCTCTGGGAAACAGCCAAGGCAATAGTTAGAGTTCAATTTATAGTAAAGTAAATACATTAAAAGGCAGGAAAAAAATGACCATTCACTCTCTAACCTAACATTTCAAACAAATCCAGAAAGAACAGTAAGAAAATCTGACACCATCCTAAAAACTGAAATTATAACAATTTGGCCAGAAAGAAATGAAATAGAAAACAGAAAAACAATTGAAACCATTAACAAAACCAGGAGTTGGTTCTTCAAAAAGTTCAGTAAAGTCGACAAACCACTACCAAAACTAAAAGGAGGAAAAGAAACAAATAATCCAAATAAAAGATGAAATGGGCAATTTCACAATGGAACCAACTATAATAAAAAGGTTAACAACAGAATATTATGGAAAAACTATACTCAAACAAATATGAAAACCTAGAGGAAATGGACAAATACTTAGAAACAACCTACTAAACTGACTCAAACCAAAATTGAACACCTGAACAAATCCATTAGAAAAGAAAAAATTGAAAAGGTAATAAAACAACTTCCAGCCAAAACCAGCCCTGGATCAGATGGTTTTACAAGTGAATTTTATCAACATTCAGAGAACTGTCTCCAATTCTACATAAACTATTTCAGAAAATAGAAAAAAGATGGATTTCTCCCAGACTCATTCTATGAAGCAAATATCCTTGATATTCACCAACACAATGGAAAACTAGAGGCCAACATCTCTCATGAACATAGATGCAAAAATCATAAGTAAAATCCTGGCCAATAGAATCCAATAATACATTTAAAAAACCCCAAGAGTTCCATGATACATCTTCAAGGATATGAACATGTACAGCTAAGCACAATTGATAACAGTGCATCTAAATTCCAAAATCATCTCCACAATAGTCTACGTGTTTCCTATTGCCAAAAGGGCCCTTTAGAGTAGTGAGAGAAGATCTTCACCCTGAAACCTACAGCGTCCCTTTTCAGCAGGAAGAGAATAAGAGAATACAGTGTCTCCTTTTCCTTATGAATCAGGGTAAGTCTCTCTCAGGGAGGACTGATAGGGAATGACAAAGAACACACTGACAAAGGAGATTAATCAGAACTGGCTTTGACAAGCACTGTGGCAATTGGACGATTAAAACAGACTTTCAAGGGGGAAACAAAAAAAAAGAAGAATGAACTGGGGAGGAGGGTACAGAAAATAGTGCAACAATGAATGAATGAAAACCCAAAATTTCTGTAAGTGTTCATTAAAATTAATAAAATTTAATTAAAAATATCAAGAATATTAATAAAAAATAGTTCACCATGACCAAGTGGGATTCATAACAGGTATGCAAGGATGGTTCAACATAAGGAAAAACTATCAGTGTAATTCATCACATTAACAAAAAAAGAACAAGAACCGCATGATCCTATCAACTGATGCAGAAAAGGCCTTTGACAAAATTCAACACCCTTTCCTGATTAAAACACTCAACAAAATAGGAATAGAAGGGAATTCCATCAATATAGTAAGAAGTACATATGCAAACTCAAGAGCCAACATTGTTCTCAATAGTAAGAGGTTAAAGGCATTTCCCTTGAGAATAGGAACTAGGCAAGGATACCCACTATCACCTCTCTTATTCAATATTCTACTAGAAGTCATAGCAATAAGGCAAGAGAAGGAAATAAGAGGTATCCAAATTGGCAGGAAGGAGTTAAATTATCTCTATATGCAGATGAAATGATAGTATACTTAGAAAATTCTATAAAGATTCAGCAAGAAAACTACTGAACATAGTTGTCCAACTCAGTAAAGTGGCAGGATACAAGATCAACATACAAAAATCAATTGGATTTCTCTACAGTGACAAAGAGAATATAGAACTGGAGCTAAGAAAAACAATACCCATCACAATAGCTAGTCACAAGATTAAATAGTTGGGAGTAAATCTAACCAGAAATACAAAAGATTTATTCAAAGAAAATTACAAAACATTACTACAAGAAAAAAAAAAGAGATCTGGAGAAATGGAAGACTGTATCTTGCTCATGGATAGGAAGACTCAATACTGTGAATATGACAATCCTACCAAAGGCAATCTATACATTTAATGCAATCCCAATATAAATACCAATTCCATTCTTCAACAAGATGGAAAAGGCAATCTCCAATTTCATTTGTAATGGGAAGGGACCCTGAATAAGCAAAAAGAAACAAGGTAGGAAGCATCTCACTCCCTGATTTCAAATCCTATTACACTGCCATGGTGGTCAAGACAGCATGGTACTGGTACAATGACAGACACCTGGATCAATGGAATAGAATTGAAAACCCAGAAATCAGACCATCTGCCTACGGTCAACTGATTTTTTACAAGGAGATGGAATCAGTTAAGTGGGAAAGGACTGCCTTTTTAACAAATGGTGTTGGCAAAATTGGAAAACCATCTGCAGAAAACTCAAACAAGAGCCACACTTCACACCATACACAAAAATCAACTCAGAGTGGATCAAGGACCTAGGACTAAAACCAAGGACTATAAACTTCATTAGAGAATAGCTTGGAAGAACCCTAGAATAACTAATCCACAACATCAACTGTCTTCCAAATATCCTGAAAAACCTACAACCAGGAGAGGATAAAATAGATGAATGGGACCTTCTAAGCATCAAATCCCTAAGCACATCCAAAAACTTCTCCAACAGGATAAAAAATGGAAGCCACAGACTGGGAAAAAAAATATTAGGTAAAGACTTTGTATGATAAGAGACTTATAGTTAGAATTATAGAATATTTGAGTGCCACAACAAGATAAAGGTAAACAACCCGATTTCACAATGGGCACAGGATATGAACAGACACTTCACCAGAGAAGATATTCAGATGGTGAACAAGCACATTAAGAAATATTCAAAATCCCTAGCTCTGAAAAATATGCAAATCAAAACAACTATGAAATATCATCTCATACCAGTAAGAATAGAAAATTTAACAAAGCCGCAAACAACAAATGTTGGTGACATTGTGGAGAAACTGGAACACTTATTCACTGTTGGTGGGAATTTAAAATGGTCCAGTCACACTGGAAGGCAGTATGGCACTTTCTCAAAAAGTTGGAGATAGAAATAACATTTGATAAAGCAATTCCACTACTGGGAATATACTCGAAAGAAACCAGAACTGCCACCCATGCAGATATATGCACACCTATGTTTATTGTGGCTTTGTTTGCAATAACAAAGAGCTCGAAATATCCCAAGTGCCCATCAACAAAGGAATGGATAGAGGAGCTGTGGTATATTCACACAATGGAATATTTTGCAGCACTGAGTAACAAAGAATTCATTAAATATTATATAAAATGGGTTCCCCTAGAGGACCTTATACTGAGTGAAATATCTCAGTCACAAAAAGACAAATACTGCATAATACCACTGTTATAAAACAGGACTGATGTTGGGGTTGGGGGAAACTAAGAAAAGAGGGGATAAATAATGCACACAGCATTGAAACAGACTAGGAAGATAGCTGTATAAAATGAATATATATTTAGGTATTATTGACATGACAAGAGTCCAGAGTAGGAGTTGCATAGTAAAATAGTCTGGGCGGTGGAGAGATGCAGGGTGTGGGGGAAAGGACTGTATAACAATGAAACACAATAGTGAAGAGCTGGAAACAATCCAAATGCCTATCAACAAATGAATGGATAGAGAAGCTGTTGTATATTCACCCAATGGAATATTATAGAGCACTGAAAAACAAAGAACTCTTGTCACGCCAATAATACCTAATCATATATTTCCAGTAGTGGAACTGCTTGGTCAAATGGTATTTCTATTTCCAACTTTTTGAGAAAGCGCCATAGTACATTCCAGAGTGGTTGAACCATTTTACACTCCCACCAACAGCTAATAAGGTTTCCAGTTTCTCCACCAACTCGCCAACATTTGTTGTTTGCTTCATTGTTATTCTTTTTTTCCAAAGGAAAAAAGTGAAGAGGGAGATAGGAGGAGCAGGGAAGAAAATGTGCAATAATGAATGAGTGGAAATCCAAGTTCTTTATAAGCTTTCTTTAAAACCTCAATTAAAAAAAACCCAAAATAGTGTTTCAAAATTCAGAAGATGGGTTGTGTTGTGTGAGGGAAAATGTATAGTCAAAGACTTCTGCAAAGAGTGAAAAAGCAAAGATGTCAGTTTAAAAACTAAGTTGTTGTGTGGACAGTCTGTTTCTGTTGGATGCCTGGCACGAAGTACAACTCTTTCATGATCTCCACCACAACCAGCACCACAAACGTCATGGCCCCTCTCACATGCACAGGAAAGCCCCATCCTTCCCCTTCTCCAAGGAACTTCTGCACATGTACAAGGAATGTGCACTCCGTGCTCTCCTCAAGGATGTGGACATCAGGGTGTTTGGAGGACACTACAGAGGTCAACAAATTGGCAAGGTCGTTCAGGTGTACAGAAAGAAATACATCTATCTAGAAAGAGTGCAACATGAGAAGGCTAATGGTACTACAGCGGGCATTCCTCCAAGCAAGGTGGTTTTCACCAGGCTGAAATTGTGTAAATATCAGGGGAAAAAATTATTGAACATAAAGTCACATTTCAGCAAGCTGGAAAAGAGAAAGCCAAATATAAGGAAGAATTTATTGAGAAAGTGCAGGAGTGAATTAACCTGTTGAGCAATCACAGTTTAACTACATTTCTAGCTGAGTATGTGTTCTTGTGAACTTTCCAAACTTTCCTTTTGTTATTCAGAACTGGGTCTGCTAACCTGCCTTTGCAACTTTGATTCATAATTTTGATCCAAGCCACGTTCTTTTCAATACTTCCATGGACTGCCAAAAGGACAAACAGCTATGTCAAGGAAAAGGTGCAGCCAGAGTGTTCTTTGGAGGTAATTATGGTGAAGCTTCATCACATGTACTTTGGGTGTGTTAGAAAGTTAGACAATGAATAAGAATGACAGAAGAAGAATTGATACCTTTTAATTGTGAACTAAACTCATCAGAGAACTGAATATTTCATGGACTCAAAAAGAACAAACAAGTCTATCCTAGAGGAAGTGTAACCTAGAGGCAGGGATGGTGAAACTTTGTCTCACATACTTTTGGCATGATTTCAAGAGCGGCTAGTCCTTGGAAAAAGACATCCTGCAGGGAAGGGTAGTGCGTCAGAGAGAGGAAGATCCTCAACAGTGACTATGACAAAGGACGAGAATGGAGCAGGATGCATGGTTCAGATCTCCAGTTCTTTTTTTAAAATAACATTTTTATTTTATATTGGTTTACTTACAAAGTTCGTATACATTGTTTTTCACACTGGATCTTTCCCGTTTCCTTTATCTACCCTTCTCATTACCCATCAAATTGTGCCACCCTAAGATTAACCCTCTGCCCATCCTCATCCCCTCCTTCTACCCTTCCCCCCGGTATCCTCACACACATTTTTCTAGTTATTTTTTTTATTTCTACTATAATGGTCTTATACAGTATTTGTCCCTACTGCACTGAGTTAGTTCACCTAGCATTCTGTTCTCCAGACTCTCCCAAGTTAGGTAGTAATTTTAAAAATCATTACTCCTGAGTGCTGCATAGTATTCCATTGTGTGAATGTATCATAATTTTTAAACCCATTCAGTTGTGGTTGGACATTTGGGCTGTTTCCATGTGCTTGCTATGGTGAATAACACTGCTATGAACATTGTTGTTCAAATCTCTAGTTGTGCCTCAGTTCTAATTTTCTCAGAGCAATGATTTCAATCTGGAGGCTAAGGTGCACCTCATACAGGCCATGGTCTTTGCAATCACTTGCTATACATCAGAGAGCTGGACAATGACTAGAGATGATAGGAGAATTGATGCCTTTGAGCTGTGGTGTTGGAGAAGAGTGTTGAATGGACTGCTAAGAGAATGAACAGGTTTGTCCTAGAGAGGGTTAAACCAGGTTGTTCCTTGGAGGCAAGGTTTCTGAAGCTTCGTCTGACCTACTTTGGACATGTTGCAAAAAGGGACCAGTCCTCATAGAGGGACATCATGTTTGGGAGGGTGGAGGGACAGTACAGGAGAGGAAGACCCTCAATGAGACGGATTGATTCAGTGACTGGTGTAATGGGGTTAGGTGTGTCGGAGACAGTAAGCTTGGCACAGGATAGAGCAGGGTTTAGGGTTGTTTTACATAGAGTCTCTATGAGTCACAGGTGATTCAAAGGCACATAACAATAACAACAACAACAACAACAACAACATATTCCAAGCAGTGGAATAGCTGGGTCATATGGAATTCCTATGTTCAGCTTTCTGAGGAAATGCCAAGCTGCCTTCCAGAGTGGTTGTACCATTTTACAATCCCACCAACATATAAAAAGTTTACAGAATCCTACAGTGCCTCCTCATGAAAAAGAATGATAACAATTAAAAAATGGGCAGAAGACATGGAAAGACTTTTCACAGAGGAAGATATTCTGGTGGCCAACAGACCCATAAGAAAGGCTCAAAACCACTGGCAGTATCAAAACCACAGTGTGATACCATCTCACCCCAGTAGCAGTAGCAAGTTTAACAGGACAGCAAGGATGTGGAGAGACACAAACTCTTATACATCATTGGTGGGATTGATGGTACAGATCTCCAGTTTTTAGGGTCTATATGAGTTGATGGCATGTAACAACAACTACTACAAAATTTGGTGCCCTTGGTTGTTATAGAAGTCCTGATGGCCCTGGTGGTTAAAACATTCTTTTATTAACCAAAGATTAGTGGTTCGGACCAATCAGCTCCACCTTAGATGTAGTAGTCTGCTTCCACAAAGATTTATAATCTCGGAAATTCTATGGAGCAGGATTGGTTGCTTTAAGTTGAAATCATCTCAATGATGTTGTTGTTTTGTTAAGTGCCATAGAGTTGCAGGCGACTCATAGCAACCCTATGAAGGAGAGTCCTTGACGCTTGGGTGCCTTTCATCCTCTCTCCAAGTTCATAGGGTTTCCGGAGGCAAGCTATTATGGAAGTGGACGCCACTCCTCCTTTCACGCTTGTTCAATCGGGGAGCTCCACCCCACTCTCAGTCCGCATTGGGTAGCCAACCATTAACGCATTTGACACATCCGTGTCACAGTGTTCAGCCTCACAGCAACCACAAGTGACCGCGGGACGGCAACTTGTACACCAGGGCTATACGACCTAGAGGAATGTCTGAACAAAAACAATGAAAGATTGGCCTGAGGGCCGCGAACTAAAAGTCACCCACCTTTGTCTTGGTCACATCTCTTTTTCTTCGCTGGGCCAGCTGATCTCTCTCTCTCTCTTTCTGTCTCTGTTGATGTTATTGTTCTTAAGTGCCATCGAGTAGCAAGCGACTCATAGCGGCGGTTATTTTGTTTTGATTTGTTTTTCATTCGAATGATACAAATAGTCAAATGCTTTGCTATTAAATAGAAGGCTGGCAATTTGAGCCCTCCCAGAAGCATGGTGACTGTAAGTGGATCTCCCATGAAAAGACTACAGAGAACAATTGTACTCTGAAATACATGGGAGTCACCGTGAATCAGAATCTTCTCAGTGGTAACTTGTTATGCAGAAGCAAAACTCAAGAGCACTGCCTTCAAGTAAATTCTGACTCATCTGTTACATTTCTGAGCCTGTGAATTTTCATGGGACTACTCATCTTTCTTCTGCAGAGCTGCTGTGGGGTTTAAAACACTGAGATACACAGTCTTTTGGCTGGTCGCATAACAAGTTACAGATATTGTATAAAAGGAGTGGAGTGTCTTTGAAAAGAATGGAGATTCACAGGTTTATATAACACCTAGAGAATTAAGATCCCCTCCCCCAACTTAGTAATATATTTTAATTTCCTTTTATTGTGATCTGAGTGAAAATGTACAAAGCATTTTGGTTTTTCATTCAATCATTCATACCTACTTCATTTTGTAATATTAACTATTAACACAATGCTTACATAATTTTCTCAACCCTTATTGCACATTGCCATTTCCTTCATCCGACCTAGTAAACGTCCAATATTGTCTATATTAATTTGTGTTTCTTTCTTCCTCCCTTTTCATCCAAGATAGCTATCCAAAAACCTCCTATCAAAGAGTAAATATTTTCTTAGCTTTTTAAATAGCGACCTCATGCAATATTTGTCCTTTTTAATAGACTTATTTTATTTGGCATAATATCTTCTTGATTCATCTATATAACATAATGTATTTCAAATTCGTTATTGTTTCTTAGGGTTGCATAGTACTCTACTGTGTGAATGTACCATCATTTTATAAATGATTCATCTATTGTTGAACAATTGGGTTGTTTCTATCTCATTATTGGACATTTAATTGTGGTGCTGGAAAAAAATATTGAACACACCATTGAGAGCCAGGAGAACAAACAGGTCCATCTTAGAGAGGGTAAAACCTAGTTTTCATTGGAGGCAAGGCTTTTGAAGCTCCATCTCACATACATTGGGCACATGGACAGGAGGGACCAGTCCTTGGAGAAGAACGTCATGCTTGGAAGGGTAGAGGGGCAGCACAGGAGAGGGAGACCCTGAATGAGATGGATTGACATAGCTTTTGCATGCATATGCTTGCTTATTCATCATTTGTTCTTATTAGTACAACACTTGTCTGTAAATTTTCTGTAGTGGGGTAACTTGTGGTTGATGTGATGCTGCGAAGTATACCACTAGTGTGTCAAATGCCAGAAGGATCATTCACAGTGGACAGATTTCAACAGATTTCCCATATTCAGACAGACAAAGAAGCAGGAATGGTTATTTACTTCTAAAATAGCAAACTTCTGGAAATGCTATGAATATCAGAGGGCTTTTAGATATGGAAATTCCATTATTGATCAAGGTGCTTATCCAAGTGTGGTCATCTGGTGGAAATTTACTGAGGTTGTGACTTGTGTGTAACATATGTCCTGCTTTAGTAAAAACATGTGTAAACACAATACCCTTTGAGGGATACATATTTGAGATAGAAAATCTCTCTCCCAGAAGGGATGGACACATGCAATGTGTACTCAGTCAGTACTCAAGTGACAATGGTTAAGAAAGGGCACTGTGTCCACTTCCCAGGAGAACATGGTTGGACAAGGCCTGACAAAGAAGACTGAATGAGGAGGGCCTCACAAACTTTTGACTGGAGGTTATTTTTTTTTGTCACTCACTTCAGAAAATTCACCTATTGCTTTGTCTTTTGTGACTCCATTTGGGGTGCCTAAGAAACTAGGTCAGAACCAACAAGATAATGAATTTCTTTCTCATCTTTTCTTTCTGTTTTTCTTTTTAGCAGCGTCTTTAATAAATAGTGCTGGCAAAATTGGAAAACCATCTGCAGAAAATTCATGCAAGACCCATATACAGTACACAAAGACCAACTCAAGTAGATCAAAGACCTAGGAGTAAAACCAAAGACTATAAAATTCATCAGTTTAAAGCTAGTAACTATTCTAGAGTGCCAAATCCAAGCATAACGAAAAACATGAAAAACCTACTGCCAAGAAAACAAACAGATCCATCCTGAAGAGGGTTAAAACAGGCTACTCCTTGGAGGCAAGGATTCTGGGGCTTCATCTGACATACTTTGGACATGTTGTAAGGAGAGACAGGTCTTTAGAGAGGCACATCATGCTGGGTAGAGTGGAGGGACAGCGCAGGAGGGAAAGACCCTCTATGAGGTGGATTGATTCAGTGACTGGGGTAATTGGGATGGGTGTGTCAGAGGCAATGAGATTGGCACAGGATAGAGCACGGTTTAGGGCTGTTGTACATAGGGTCGCTATGAGTCGCAAATGACTCGACGGCACATAACAACAACAAAACAACAACAACCAAGAGAAAGCAATATAGATTAACAGGACTCTCCAAGAATAAAATCTCTATGCACATAAAAAACCCATCAGGATATAAAGGAAACCCATAGACTGGGGAAAACTATTTGGCAATGACATACCTGATAAGAGACTGAGATCTAAAAATCTATAGAATATTCCAGCACCTCAACAAGAAACAATTAAACAATCCAATTACAAAATGGGCACAAGATATGAAAAGATACTTTGCCAAAAAAGAAATTCAGATGACAAACATAAAGAAAATTTCAAAATCCCTAGCTATCAAAGAGATACAAATAAAAACAACTATGAGATATTATCTTATCCCAACCACAATAGCAAAGTTCATCAGGGCAGGACATAACAAATACTGACCAAGTTGTGGAGAGATTGGAACCTTTTTTCAGTTTTGGTAGGAATGTAAAATGGTACAACCACTATGGAAGGCAGTCTGGTGCTTTCACAAAAAGTTAGAAATACAAATATCATTTTACCTAGTAATTCCACTACTGGGAATATACCCTAAAGAAACTAGAGCAGCCACTCAAACAGATGTATGAACACTCATGCTTATTTCTACATTATTCACAATAACAAAGAGATGGAAGCACCCCAAGTGCCCATCAACAAATGGATAAAAAAACTAGGGTGTATTCAGACAATGGAATATTACGCAGCTCTAAAAAACAGTATGTTTGTAAAACATTACACAGCATGGGTGACGCTGGAGAACATCATACTGAGTGAAACATCTCGGTCACAAAAGGACAAACACTGCATAACACTACTGTTATAAAATAGGATTGACATGGTAGGGTTGGAGGGAGAATAAGGAAAGAGTGGATAGTTAATGAGTACTCCACTGGAACAAATGAGCAGAAGAACTGTTTAAAAGGAGCAGATGATTAAGGATTATATGTATGACAATAACCTGAAATAAGAGATGTATTACAAAATGGGTTGGGAGAGGAGGAAGAAAAGGGGCGAGAGAAAAATATGTGCAATAATAAATGAATGAAAATTCAACTTTTTTGTAAACTTTCAGAAGATTTTAATGTAAAAATCATAAAATTAAGTGGATACACACACATATATGTCTATACATACATGCATATCTATACATACATATATGCATGTAGAGAGAGTGAGAGAGAAAGAGAGATTGAGATGGTTAACAGTTTTAGTTTGCTTGGCTCCACAATCAACACTCTTGGTACCAGCAGCCAGGAAATCAAGAGAAGAATTGCACTGGGCAAGTCAGCTGTCAGGGATCTCTCCAGAGTACTGAAGAGTAACATCAGTCTGAAGACTAAGGTGCACCTGATCCAGGCCATAGTCTTCACAGTTGCTTGCTATGTTTTAGAGATCTGGACAATGACTGTGGATGATAAAAAGAAAATTGATGCATTTGAGCTGTGGTGCTGGAGAAGAGTGTTGAATATACCACGGACTGCTAGAAGAACAAACAGTTTTGTGCTGGAGAGGGTGAAGCCAGGCTGCTCCTTGGAGGCAAGAATTCTAAGACTTCTTCTGACATAGTTTGGGCATATTGCAAGGAGGGACCAGCCCTTGGAGAGGGACATCATGCTTGGAAGGGTGGAGGGACGGAGAAAGAGAGGGAGACCATCGATGAGATGGATTGATTCAGTGACTTGGGTAATGAAGGTATGTGTGTCAGAGACAGTAAAGTTGGCACAGGATAGAAGCAGGTTTCAGGGCTGTTGTACACAGGGTCAGTATGAGTCGCAAGCCACTCAACAGCACACAAAAACAGCAACAACAACAATGATAAATATATACAAACAAAGCCCTGTCAGGGTAAGATTATAAGGTCCTAATCACTGCAAAGATAAAAAAAAGCTCACAAAGAGACAAACAAGCACAAACTGAGGAAGATGGAGTCATATGAAGATCACCAAAGACTCTAAGAATACCTCCTGGCATTTGGCTTTCACAGAAATGGAAAGAAACTAGAATCTCCCCCGATAAGTGACGGTGAGAAAGTCTTCTAGAGCTGGAACCTTGACTCTAGACTTCTAGCCTCCTGAACTGTGAGACATTTAATCCCCGTTCTCTTAAAGGCACCCACTTAGAATATTTCTATTAGAGAAGAACTAGGACAAATACAATTTGTTCGGTTGTTGGGTCTAGGTAAGACATTGAATGCTGACCATATTCTTGGGAAAGATTAGACTTCTATCCTTGCTGCAAATAGATAGGCTGAAGGGCGGAGAGCCAGCGTGGAGGAAGCAGGTCTACAGTTATCACCTGCGGAAATCCTGTGTGGGACTGAAGACTGTCTTCTAAAAGGCTGGAGAAGAGATTACTTAGAGCGCAGGGCCTGAGTACGCAATTGTGGGAGGTTATTGGACAGATAGCAACCTGGAAGCCAGAGGCATGGGAGAGATGGGTCAGAGGAGCATAAGCGGAAATGAGGGAGGAAAAAACAAATAAATGAGATAAGCAACTTCATTGGCTTCCTCTCTTATTACCCTTTTGCTGTGTGTCCAGGACCATGCTCTCCCCTGAATTTTTTTTTTCTTCTGGGACAACAGCCTAGAGGCTACTTTTAAATGTCAGGCTTGATCGCTTTCTCACAACTCTTCACAACTCTGCAGCCTCCATTTCACATATTCACCCCTTTATAGGGAAAGGCAGCTCAGCCCGGGCAGGGTTCCCACAGCCCAGATGCTTGTCTTTGGCCCTGCAAGTGCCAAACAAAATTGTCTCATCTGCATAATGCAGGTTGTCTTTTACCTAAGTATATCTCCTTTTGTTTTGGCTTTTTTTTGTTTCAATGTAAGTTTCAGAGTCTCTTCTGATAACTATTGTGGCCTTTTAATTCTTTCCTGTCTTTTTAATGACCATTTGCGTTCTTTATGGAAGGTGCCCTTGATATCAGTCCACAACTTTTCTGGCCATTATTATTCAATGTCTCAAATCTATTCTTTAGATCTTCAAAGAGAAGAAAGGAATCCCAGAAGATTTATTTGTGCTCCCACGAAACCTATACTTAAACCAAGAAGTAATTGCCTGAACAGAACAGCAATCAGGAAAGATGTGTGTCAGGGATATATCCTTTTCCCATACATATTCAATCTCTATAGTGAGCAAATGATTTGAGAAAATGGACTATATGAAGAACAAGGCATTAGGATTGAAGACATACTTGTCAAAAACTTGCATTATGGAAACAACATTGTTTCCAGAAAGTGAAAAAGACTCAAAACACTTACTGCAGAGGGTCAAAGACTAAAATCTTCAATATAAGATACATCTCAACATCAAGAAAATAAAAGTCCTCACCACTGGGCCAATAGGTAACATCACGATAGATGAAGAAAAGATTGAAGTTGTCAATGATTTTATTTTACTTGGGCAATAATTCACACTCATGGAAGCAGCAGTCAAGAAAGAAAAAAAAGTATTGCTTTGGATAAATCCTCTGTGAAGGACCTTTCCAAAGTTCTAAAGAGCAACAATATCCATTTGAAGACTAAGGTACACCTATTCTAAGTAAAGGTACCTTCAATGGCTTCCTATGGTTCTGAAAGTTGAACAAAGGATGACAGAAGAGTAATCAATGTCTTTAAACTGTGGTGTTGGAGATGAGTACTGAATATTTCATTAATTGCCAAAACAACAAATTAATCTGTCTTGAAGGAATTGCAACCAGAGTGCTTCATAGAGGCAAGAATGGTGAAACTTCACCTCTTTACTTTGAGCATATTTTCGGAAGAATCAGTCTTTATTTTAATTTGCTATTGTTAGGTGCTGTCGAGTTGAGTAAAACACATAGTGGCACTATGGAGAATAGATTTGAAGCTTGTCTTATCCTGTGACATCTTCATCATAACTGAAATACTTGAGCCCTTTGCTGCAGTTACTGTGTCAATCCATCTTAAGTGTTGAGTGTCTTTCTCTCTTTTGCTGACCTTCCACATTTCTAAGCATGGTGTCCCTTTTCAAGGAATAACCTCTCACTAACAACATGCCCAAAGAACGTGGACAAAGTTTTGGCATCTTTTGCCTCCAGGAAACACTCTGGCTGCACCTTCTCCACTTTCTCTGTCTGTTTTTTAGCACTCCACGTGATATTTAGTATATTTCTTCATCTTCACAGTGCCAAGACATCCATTCTTCCTCTGTCATCCTTACTCATTGTCCAGCTTTCAAATGCATAAGAAGTAATTGAAAATACCATGCACTTCAAACTAACATCAGTGTTTCTTAATAATATGGAGAGGTCCCTGACTGCAGACTTTCTGGTGCAATACGTCTCCTTATCTCCTGCTGTTGGTAACAGAGTGTTGATTGTAGATTCAAGTAAGATGATGAAGTCATTGACAATTTCAATCTGTTCTCCATCTATCTTGTTGCCTACCAGACCAGTGGTTAGAATTTTTGTTTCTTTGATGTCTGAGATGCAATCTATATTGAAGGCTGTATTTATTCTTTGATCATCTATAGCAAGCACTTTAAGTTCTCACTTTCAGTAAGCAAGGTTTTGTTATCTCTAAAACAAAGGTTGTTGATAAGTCCTCTTTTGATCTGGATGCCACATTCTTCTTCACAGTGTCAAGCTTCTTGAATAATTTGCTCAGCACACAGACTAACAGGAATATAAAGATGACACAACACTGACACACACCTTTCCTAACTTTGAACCATGCAGTATTCCCTTGCTTTGTTTGTACGACCTCCATGGTTTCACATGAGTACAATTAAGTGTTTTGAAATTCCCAGTCTTCCCAGTGTTAGCCATAATTTGTTATGATTCACATAGTCTAAATGTCTGCATAGTCAATAAAGCACAAATAAACAATTTTTCTAGTATTCTTTGCATTCATCCAGGATCCATCTGTCATCAGCAGATACCCCCGGTGCCATGGCCTCTCCTAAATCCAGCTTGAACTTCTGGAAGAGCTTTTTGTGTTTTAGCCATTTTTGAATGATTTTCAACAGAACTTTGCTTACATGTGATAATAATGATAATGTTCTATAATTTCTATGGATCACCTTTCTCGAAAATGGAAACAGATATGGATTTCTTCCAGTCAGTTGACCAGGCAGCAGTCCTTCAAATTTCTTGGAATAAACTGGTGAGTATGTCCAGGGCTGCATCTGCCAGTTGTAACATTTCAATTGGTATCCCATTGATTCCTGGGGCCTTGTATTTTGTTAATGATTGAAGCTTCAACTTCTTCCTTCATTACCATTGGCTAATGATTATAGGATACTTTCTGAAATATTTCATTGCCAGCCAATAGTTTTGGTACAGTAATTCGGTATACCTCTATATTCTTTTGATGCTTCCTGAAGAAATCAGTCAACATTCTGTCCAGAACACCTCTAAATATTGCAACTCAAGGCTTGAATTTGTTTTTCAGTTCTTTTGGCTGAGCAACTTCTTCACTTTTTATTCTCCAATTCCAACTTTCTGCACATTGTTACAATATTTTGTTTTTTCATCTCTTCAACTCTTCTACTTCAGTATTTCTTCCCTTTGTCTTGGCTTTTAAATGCTGTAGTGCAATTTTCAGAGCCTCTTCTGATGTACCTTTTTGAATTTTATTCTCTCTCTTTTGTCTTTGTAATAAACTTTTGCTACCTTCTTGAATAATATCCTGATGTCATCCAACAACTTATCTGGTCTTTGATCATTGGTATTCAATGCTTCAAACCTATTCTTAAGATTATTTTTAAATTCAAATAAGATAAACTTAAGATCTTATTTTGGTTCTCATGGACTTGTTTTAATTTTATTCAGTCTCAACTTGAACTTGCTCATAATTAATTAATGGTCTGTTCCACAGTCAGCACCCGGTCTGATTTTGACTGCTAATATTGAACTTCTCCAATGATTCTTTCCACGGCTGTAATCAATCTGATCCGTATGCAGTGTATCTGGTAAGATCCATGTGTAAAGTCTCTTTTGTTTTGTATATTATCTTTAGGAAGAAAAAAAAATAAATTTTAGATGAATAAATTACTGAACATACAAAATTTTATCATTCTATTTCCAGCCTGATTTCTATCACCAACTATGTACTTCGTAACAATTCCAACTTTTGCATTCTAGTCACAGATTATCATTAATGCATCTTGTTTGCGTGTTTGGTAAATTTCAGACTGCAAAATCTGATAAAAACCTTTAGTACCCTCCTCTTTGGCTTTTGCTGTTGGTGTGGACATTGGAATAATAGTCGTATTGACAGATCTTCCTTGTATGTATATGGATAATAGCCTGTCACTCACAACATGTACTTCAGGATACAATTTGAAATTATCTTTTTACCTATGCTTTTCATCATTATTCCAAATCAGGCTTTTTGGTTTAATTTGTTTGTACCAATGGTCTTTTCAATCACCTCCTATGCATCTGAGAGCTGGACCTGGATGACAGAAGAAGAATCAGTGCCTCTGAGTTTTGACGTTGGAGAAGATACTGAATATCTATGGACAGCTAAAACTACACAGAACTATGTCTTGGAGAAAGTGCAACCAGAGTGTTCCTCAGAGGCAAGGATGGTAAAACTTCCTCTCACATGCTTCAGGCATGTTGTTAGGAGGGGACAATCTTTGGAAAAAAGATATATATCATGCTTAGAAAGGTGGAGGGTGAATGAAAGAGAGGAAGACCTTCAAGCAGATGCATCAACACAATGGTTCTAACAACAGGTTCACATATACCAGAGAATTACATAAGATAGAGCAAAATTCAGACCCATTGTTCATAGGGCTGTTATAAGTCTCACTCAACTCCACAGCACCTCACAACTCACCCTCAATCTAAAAAAACAAACAAAACCCCAAACCAAAACGAATAACAATAAAAACAAAGCCCATAGGCAAAGCGGCAAAACCGTAAGAATAAAAGCATTATATCTGAAAGCTGATGTCCTTAATTTTTTTTTTTTTAAAAGTCAGATGAGTAGCACTACCTTTTTAACTGAAGAAAGCTCTTAGGAGGAATTTTTAAAAACTATTTTACCTGAGTGAAGTGGCAATTAAAATAAAAAAATTTATTTAAAAGAAAATAAATTTTAATGTGAAGTCATATTGTAGTGAATAAATGTTCACTTTATTTGTACATGATTGTGACTGTGTGATTGTAGGATTGTGAGAATGCTGCTGGCTCCACTGCAGACTCAGTTTCTCAAGAAAAGTGAGAGGTGATTAGAGGATTTGTTTCACTAAAGGCATTGGCAAAAAATAAGGATCCAACCACTTAAAGCAATGAGGAAGAAATTGAGGATTCCACCAACTTTTGTAATCTATATTGATTGGCCATGTTACCAAGGTTTTTTTGCCTTTTTAAAATTGGTTTTCTTACAATACTTTGTTTACATTGTGTTTTGTTCATATAACCTATGTTCCACACAATCTCTCATTCAGATTGTTTTATACAATCATTCACACGCACTGTATCCCATATAATCATCTACCACATTGATCCATACCTATCATTACACCATCTCTTTAAGTCCCCATTCAATGTTTTCTGTTCCCTCACCCTCCCCTCAATTTACCCACCCTTCCTCTTTTCCCACCCTTTTTCCTTTCCCATTTTGACCATTTATACACATTTTACTAGTTATCCTTCTGTTTTTACAATAATGGTCTTATGTAGTATTTGCCCTTGAGTCTAATTTATTCAGCATAATGTTTTCCACTCTCTCCTCTGTTAGGCAATATTTTAGAAATAATTTTTCTTTCATGCTGTGTAGTATTCCTTTGTGTGAATGTACCACAGTTTCTCAATCTGTTTGTTTGTTGACGGGCATTTTGGCTGTTTCCATATTCTTACTACTGTGACTATCACTGCTATGAATATCAATGTATCTCTGTTTTCCTTGGGGTATTTTCTAGCAATGGAATAGCTGGGATATATGGGATTTTTTAAAAAAATTATTATTATTAATTTTAATGAAAATTTTGACACTTTGGATTTTAATTCATTCATTGTTGCACTTTTCTCCCTGTCCTTGCCCAGCCTCTCCCCTGCCCAGTACACTCTTCTCTTTGAAAAGTAAAAGTTCCCCTATTGTTTTACAGTCCCTCCCCCCCCAGATTCACTACACTATGCAGCCTTCATTCTGGACTCCTGTCATGACAATAATACCTAATCACATATCCCTTTTAAACAGTTTTCTCCCTCATCTGTTTCAATGAAGTATACAATATTTATCCCAACTTTCTCAGTCTCCACCCAACCCCGATGTCAGTCCTGTTTTACAACAGTGGCACCGTGCAGTATTTGTCATTTTGTGAATGACATATTTCACTCAGCATAATGTCCTCCAGGGTCACCCATTTTTAATAATATTGCATGAATGTTTCTTTCCCTGAACAATAGGCGGTGTCATGATGGATGGGGAAGAGATTGAAACTGTCAACAGCGTCATCTTGCTTGGATCCACAATTAACACCATTGGTATTTTCTTAGTCAGGAAATAAGGAGACACATTGCACTGGGAAAATATGCAGTTAGGGATCTCTCCAAATTATTGAGTAATGTCAGTTTATGGACTAAGATGCATCTGATTCAGGCCCTAGTCTTTCGGATCACTTGTTATGCAACTGAGAGTTGGACCAAGAATAAGGATGAAAGAAAAATAATTGATACCTTTGAGCTGTAGTTTTGGAGGATGCCCAAGAGAACAGATAGTTCTTGGGGAGAGTGCAGCTGTAGTACTCTTTGGAAGCAAGAATGATGAGCCTTTGCCGCACATACTTTGAGCATGTTTTTTGTTGTTATGTGTTGTTGAGTGGCCTCCAATCCATTGCGACCCTATGGACCCTATGGACCTTTGAACCCTGCCCTGTACTGAGCCAGTCACACTCATTTCAACACACCAACCCTAATTGCTCCAGTCACTGTATTAATTAATCTCATCCGGGGTCTTCCTCTCCTGCTATCCTTCTCCAAGGGCCAATCTCTCCTGGCCAAGTGCCCAAAGCATGCAAGACAAAGCTTCAAAATCCTAGCCTCCAAAGAGAAACGTGGTTTCACACTCTCCAAGACAGACCTACTTGTTTTCTTGGCAGTCCATGGTATGTCCAAGACTCTTCTGCAGCACCACAATTTGAAGGCATTGATTCTTCTGTCATCCTTGGTCATTGTTGTCATCGTTAGTCTGAAGCACAGCAAGTAATTGGGAAGACCATGGCCTGGATTAGGCACACCTTAGTCTCTAGACTGACATCTTTGCTTTTCAGCACTCTGAAAAGTTCCCTGATGGCAGATTTTCCCAATGCACTTAATATTTTCTGACTGCAGGTGTTAAAAATTTTGTTTGTGGAGCCAAAAAATATATTCCTTGGAGAAGGGCATAATTCTGGCAAGGGTGGAGGATTAACAAAGGAGAGAAAGACCCTCACCAGATGGATTGATATGGTGATTGCTACAATGGGCTCTTGTGTGTCAGAAAGTGTGAAGATGGAGCAGAATAGAACATGGTTGAGATCTTCTGTTCATAAGGTCACTATGAGTCATACTCAGCTCAATGGCACTAAAACCAACAGTATACATAAGCATTGTGCATTTTCCTATTTCTCTTTCTTTCCTTGTAACAATGTTTTGTAATTTTCTGCCTATAGCCTTTTATGTCTCTGGTTAAATTTATTCCCAAGTATTTCCTCTTGTGGTTAGCTATTGTAATTTGTATTGCTTTTCTTAGCTTCATTTCTATATTCTCTTTGTCACTGTACAGAAATCCAACTGATTTTTGTATGTTGATCTTGTACCTTGCTACTTTGCTGAACTGCTTGACTATGTCCAATGGTTTTCTTGCTGCATCTTTAGAATTTTCTAAGTATATTATCATATCATGTGCATATAGAAATAGTTTCACTTCTTCTTTACCAATTTGTATATTTATTTCCTTGTCTTGTCTTATTACTCTTGCTAATACTTCTAGTACTACATTGAATAGGAGAGGTAATAATGGGCATCCTAGCCTAGTTCTTGTTCTCAAGAGGAATATCTTTAATCTCTCTTTATTGAAAACAATGGTGGCTTTGACTTTGCATGTATGATTTTCACTATGTTGAAGAAATTCCCTCTATTCCTATTTTGTTGAGTGTTTTATTTAGGAAGGGCTATTGGATTTTGTCAAAAGCCTTTTCTGCATCAATGGACAGGATCATATGGTTCTTGTTCTTTGCTGTGGTAATGTGATGAATGACAATATTTTTCTTATTTTGAACTATCCTTGCATACCTATTATGAATCCTGCTTGATCATGATGAATTTTTTAAATTATTCTATCAGCCAGGATTTTTTTTTTTTT
>NW_006399896.1:1804775-1834610 GCF_000299155.1 Elephantulus edwardii
GGAAGACTTTTTTATGTTGTGGATTAGGACCACTAAAGTTCTTCCAAGCTTTTCTTGAATGAAGTTTATGGTCCTTGGTTTTAGTCCTAAGTCCATGATCCACCTTGAGTTGGTTTTTGTATATGGAGTGAGGTGTGGATCTTGTTTTAGTCTTCTGCATACAGCTTTCCAATTTTGCCAGCACCATTTGTTTTGTAGAGGATTTTTTTTTCCATCTTTGCCTGTGAGTGATATTGGCCTTTATCACCTATTTTGGTGATGTCTGTATCTGATTTTGGCATTGTGGATATGTTTGCTTCATAGGAGTCTGGGAGTATTCCATATTTTTCATTTTTTTTAAAATACTTTATGTATCATTCAAGACTTTTCTCATAGATGCCTTCAATGTTGCAACATGAGATTCGAATTTGTTCTTTCTTCACTTCTTTCAGCTTGAGAAATGTTGATCATGGTGTTCTCTTTGGGTTTTCTAACTCTGTCACTTTGTACGTTTCGTTAAAATATTTTACTTAGTCTTCTCACACTCCCCTTTGAATTCTTCTGTTCAGTTCTCTTACTTCAGCATTTCTTCTCTTCATTTTGGCTTCTTTATGTTCAAGTGAAAGTTTCAGAGTTTCAAAAGCCATTTTGGTCTTTTCTTTCTTCCTTTTCTTTGGAATGGCCTTTTGCTTTATTCATGGATGATGTCCTTGATGTCATTCCCCAACTCATCTTCAGTCATTAGGTTCCATCAATGAGATAGATTGACACAGGGACTATAACAATGGACTTGAGTGTGTTGGAGATCATGAGAACGATGTTGAATAAGGCAAGGTTTCAATCTGTTATTCACAGGGTTCTTGTGTGTTGTAGTCAACTTGACAATGCTTGACAGTAACAACAGTCATTAAATACCCAAACTGCCAAGCCTGTTGACATAAGTCCAGCTCACAGCAACACTATGGAACAACTTAGAAATGTTCTATTGGCTTTCCAACTAAATTTTTATAGAATCAGAGAATCAGATGGCTCTTTCATAGAGCTGCTTTTGAGTTTCAACCATTGACCTTTCTGTTTGCCGTCAAAGACATAAGCATTGTCGCACCAGGTATCCAAAAGTATTTTCAGTATGGAAATATTATTTGCTTTGCATGGATTAGAGTGACTAGTTCAATTTGTTTTAAGATTATTAAGAGTAGTTCATAAAATTGTAACACAGAACTATCCCCATAGGGTTTCCAAGGCTGTAAATACTTACAGAAGCATATCGCAACATTTTTCACAGAGCAGATAATGGATTTGGATCAACAACTCTTCTGTTAGGAGCTGATAGCTTGAGCCACTGTATCATCAGCAGAAATTGTTAAGATTTTGGTCGCTGAATTGGGACTGTTTTAAATGAGTTTGAATTTCACACTCATAATACAAATGAATGGCACTTCATTTGGACTACCATCCTTTACCATAATGCCTGATGGATGGATATAGTTCTTTCAATAAGAGTGCAGGCTCTTTCCATTTTCCTCAAGTACATGAAAATATTTTACATATGTGAAGCCATCAGTTTCATTGAATTGTTAAGTAATGAAGATGGGCTAAGATTCACTGTAAAAGAATCTGGATATTGCCAACTTGTTTTTTTCTTTCTGCCATTGCCTACAGTAATGTTTAATCAGTGCTGTTGTACATTACTTAACTTTTTAAAACTTTAAAAGATTTTTCTTACATTCTATGTTCCAATTATTCATGAATGTTTGCAGCTCTTTCTTCTCCTTTGAGTCTTGTCACATCAGCAAATGAAGGTCCTTCCCTGGGTGAAAGTTTGACTTCATGTTGTTACAGTAGTCTCTATGTTGAAGAGGCAGCACTTCTACAGCCTGAGGGGCTCTACTCCCAGCATTATATTTATCAATATTTTTCTATTACCCATAAAGTTTCCAAAGATTTATTATTAAGAAGTGAATTGCTAGTCCTGCTTCTCAATCTGTCTGAGTCTGCAAGTTCTGCTGAAACCCAAAGAAAAGACAAAAATGGATATCAGAAGAGACTCTAAAGAAATCAAAACAAGGGGACAGAATGCTGAAGTAATATTGATTCATTAATTAATATTGATTAATTAATGCTGAACAGAATATTTCACAGGTCCGAGAAGATAAGTACTATAATGAAATGGGTAAAAAGTTGGAGTTAGAAAACAAGAGAAGAACATGCTCAGCATTTTTCAAACTGAAAGAGTGAAGAAAAAAAAATCCAAAAAACAAATTTAAGCCTTGAGTTGTAACACTGATGGATTCTACAGGCAAAATCTTGAATGATGTTGAAAGTATCAAAAGAAGATGGAAGGAATACACAGAGTCACGGTACCAAAAAGGATTTGTCGACACTTAACCATTTCCAAGAAATAGCATTTGATTAAGAATCAACAGTACTAGAGGAAGAAGTCCAAGCTGCACTGAAGGCCTTAGCAAAAGAGCAGGCCCAGGAATTGCTAGAATACCAATTCTTTTCAGGAAATAGATGCAACCCTGTCAACAAAACAGAAGACTTGGCCAGCTGACTAGAAGAGATCCATATTAGTTCACATTAAAAAAAAAAAAAAAAAAAAAGGAATTCTTTCCAAAAGAATGTGGAAATTGGGGCTTGGGATGGAGGGCGGATGGTGGTTGGCTGCGGCAAGCTATGCGGTGTCCTGCGTCTTGGCGGCCTAGACTGGCGAGGTGGCGCGGCCTCAGACTGTAGCTCTGTCAGCCTGGGTACTGGGATTCCCAGTAGTAGAGTGAAATACTGAAGACTCTCCACAGACGATAGCTACATTGACCTTCAGGAGGAGCTAGCTACAGAAGCCAACAGAGTGTGGGGAACTTCCTTCTTTGTTGCTGTCATGAGATCCAATTTATTAAAGTTTAAGAAAAGCCCACCTAAGATCCCTTACAAAGCCGTTGTCCTTGCTACTGTGCTGTTTTTGATCGGCGCCTTTCTCATCCTGTCTTGATCATTGTTAGCATTCTGGTGTTTCTGTCAGGATTCTACCACCTGCGCATCGCCTACTAAGCATCCAAAGGTTACCGGGGCTACTCCTATGACGACATTCCAGACATTGATGACTAGCACCCACTGGGGGCCAGCGGTGAAGCGACATGGCTGAGACCCAGCCCTGTTTTAAGACACCAGGCCGGAGCCTATTCGAAGATATTTAGCAAGATTAGGGCCATATTTTATGGGTCTATTCCAAAGCTGTTAACTGAGCTTCCAAGTAACTATTTAGGACATGCTTTATTATTCCTCTCCTGGCTTTGGCAAACCTCCCGACAAGTTTTCCACAGGAATCAATATCATGGAAGAGTAGTGATGTTAATTATGTGAGAAGACACAGAAGGTATTCTGCAGTGGAAAGTGTTCTCCTCAACCTCCTTCTAATTGAATTGTTCTTTCAAACAGTCTTCTATGTCAGTTTGTTCTGTGGCAAATGGAAAACTGTATGTTTGTTTGTTTTGGGACACAAGATAATCTAGTGGGATATTATATTGGTAAAAATTATATAATGTCACCACATCTGTTAACTCCTCCCTCCACCCACACACTTATTGAAAGCAACTGGGGATTTTTCAAACCCTAGAGCAGATTTTCAGAATGTACTTTGTTTATTACTCATTCAGTTCTGATGTACTTTGAAGAAGGTGGCTCAGCAGACACTTTGCGTTGTACTGTTCTCTATAGCTCACGGTGCTCTGCGTAGTCTCCCTCTGGGGATGGGGCTTTTGGTTGTTTCCCAACGTAGAATACCAGCAAGTGAGCACCTTGCATTTTCCAGGCCTCTGCATTCCTGCTGTTGTTCTGAAGATCAAGACTGAATCACTAGAAAACTGGACAGCTTAGTTTTTTCTTTTCTAGCTTGCAGAGATGATACTCAAAAGCGATTAAAAGGTGAAAATGCAAATCTCAGCCTTAAGAAAAAGAATGTGGAAATTATTGAAGCTAACCCATTTCTAGAGAAAGAGGTTGATAGCACAATGTTATTAATATCATTACTATCACATGACAGTATTACTTGTGTTTTGTGGACCATGCAATGGCATTTTATTATGTGGATATTAATAAGCTATGGGTAACATTGAGAAGAATGAGAATCCCACAACACTTAATTGTGCTTATCAGAACCTATATCTAAACCAAAAATCACTTATCTTAACAAAACAAAGGGACATTGTATGGTAGGAAAAAAACAGGAAAGGTGTAAGTGAGGGCAGCATCCTTTTCTCCGTGACTATTCAATCTGTATGCTGAAAAAGTAATTTGAGAAGCTGAACTATATGAAGAAGAATGGGGCAGCAGGATTGGACAAAAATCCATAAACAACCTGTGTTATCAGATGATACAGCCTTACTTAGAGATCATGAAGAAGACCTAGAGCACTTACTTCAGGAGATAAAAAACTACAACCTTCAGTATGGTTTATACCTCAACATCAAAAAAAACCCCAATATCCTCACCGATGGAGTAATAGCTAATATAATAATAGATAGATACAAGACTAAAGCTGTCAATTATTTCATTTTACTTGGATCCACATCAACACCCATGAGAGCAGCAGACAAGAAAGAAAAAGGTATGTTGCTGTCAAAGATATCTCCAAAGTTCTAAAGAGCAAGGATGTTTAAAAACTAAGGTGCACCGGACTCAAGTCTTTTCAATTACTTCCTATTCCTAAAAGTTAAATAACAAATACAGAAGACCAGAGAAGAATTGATGTCTTTGAATTGTGAAGTTGGCAAAGAGTACTGAGTATATAATGGACTGTCAAAATAAAGATAAAAAAAACCCAAAAAAGCAACAAACTAAATCTGTCTTGAAGGAAGTACCACTAGAATGCTTCTTAGAAGTAAGAACTTCATCTCACCTCCTTTGGGCATGTTCTCAAGAGGAATCAATCCTTGGAGAGAAAGATCATGCTGGGAAAGGTGCAGTGTCAAAAAAGAGAGGAAGACCTTCAACAAGACAGATTGACATCGTCTTTATCATAATGAGCTTGAGTATGACAAGCCATGACCACAATGCAGGATAGGTAGGACACGGTTCAACTCTGTGGTTGATCGCATTGCTATGAGCTGTAGTAGACTCAGTAGCATGTAACTAACAAAGCAATTTTATGAATGGTAGCATGAATAACTATAACTTTTCGTTAGTTTTCGGCAGCTACGTTGTTGTTAGGTGCCATCGAGTCAGCACTGACTCGCAGTTGACCCTCTAGCAAGTTTTCAGAGTTGGTAAATTGCACAGGAGGAGATTCAACATCTTTTTCCTGCTGAGCAGCTAGTCATCCAAACCACGTGCCTTTGATTTGGCAGCAGAGCTTCTTACTATTAAGTTACCAGAGCTCCCTCAGGACTCAACAGATGAGAACTCTATTTTCCCAGAGACAATCTAGGATGCAAAACATATTGTTCATATGTTGGTGGGATGGGGAGGGAATAACTCCCAGAAACAATAAAAACAAGATATTGTAAGAACTTTGAAGTGCTTGGGACACAATGGAAGGTTCCTTTGTTCAACAATGGATTTTCCTACAGCCACTCAGCCAGATTCTTATCAAACATTCTGAGCAGGAGACAATGAAAATGAGCCTGCATGAGTCAAAGAGCAGATGACAAATGTATGATGACTAAAGTCCGAAGATTGAAAAGGAGGGAGGCCAGGCCCTGGGTCCTTATGGAAAACAAATATGCTGAGTGGAGAGAGGAGCACACACTGTTCAGCTTTCTTTCTCTAGTTCTATTTGAGCTTTTGTTTGCCCTTGAAGACGAATGGAGTGTTGGAGAAAGCTGCTTGGCCTGATTCACTGGCCTTTCCACTGACTGTGCAGCCACGTTAATGAGTTACTTTCACAGTTACCCCACAAGGCAGGTCACCATCAATATCCTTGCTTTGGAGGCAGAGCTATGTGAGGCAAGGGATGAGGGTGAATCAGTAATGAGTCTTAAATATGTTAGGGTCATGCAACTGATGATGGCAAGCAGCTGTCTTTCGGAGTCTCTCTTGAATTCAGAGGAGAGGATGTGAGCAGAGCCCAGTGGAAAAGGAATGAAATGAGCTCAGGGGGGAAAAGAAGCTCATGATTTGGAGGACTGTTCCCTTTAATTTTGGCAAACTTTCTGAGGGAAAGAACCTGTCTTCTGCTTTTTGGTTTATAACACCACAGCATTTACTAGCTGTAGAGCCAGGAGACACTGCATGGTTCAAAATCGGGAAGGGTGTACACCAGGGATGTATTGTGTCTCCATAGCTTTTGAATCTATATGCAGAACAGATCACCTGGAAGGCCGGGCTGTATGAGGAAGAATGTGGTGTCAGGATTGGAGAAAGATTCTTCAATAACCTGCACTGTGCAGCTGACAAAACCCTGCTTGTTGAAACTGAGGAGGACCTGAAGCGCTAGCTGCAGAGGGTCAAGGACTGCAGCCTTCAATACGGATTGAAGCTCAACATCAAGAAAGCAAAGATTCTCACCACTGTGCCAATTGACAGCATCAGGTTGGATGGTGAAGAGATTGAGATTGTTAACAGCTTTAGTTTGCTTGGCTCCACAGTCAACACTCTTTGTAGGAAACACTCAGCCAGGAAATTAAGAGACAAATTGTATTGGGAAAATTGGCTGTCAGGGACCTCTCCAGAGTACTGAAGAGCAATGACATCAGTCTGGATACCAAGGCCATTATCTTCACAATTGCTTCCTATGCGTCAGAGAGCTGGACAATGACTAGGGATGATAAAGACTTGATGCCTTTGAGTTGTGGTTCTAGATAAGAGTTTTGAATATAGCTTGGACTGCCAGGAGCACAAACAAGTTCATCTTAGAGAGGGTGAAACCAGCCTGTTCCTTGGAGGCAAAGATTCTGAGGCTTCATCTGACTTACTTTGGGCATGTTGCAGTCCTTGTTGAAGGGCCATCATACTTGGAAGGGTGGAGGGACAGAGAAAGAAAGACTATTGATGAGATGGATTGATTCAGTGACTGGGGTAATGAGGGTAGGTGTGCCGGAGACAGTAAAGTTGGCACAGGATAAAGCAGGTTTCAGGGCTGTTGTATATAGGGTCGCTATGAGTCACAAGCGACTCGACAGCACATACCACCACCACCACCACCACCACCATATGTCCCTAGAAAATAAATGCTCAATTGAATGATTGGTAAATATATTTGTGTAGGAATCATTTAATCAAGGCTTGAAACACATTGATAGGGGTGACTTGATCTAATGAGAAGAAAGGAACCAATGACCCTATGAGCTCAATTCTGTGTCTTGGGTTCCATAGCTAGTTCTAGTCTATTACTGTTATTGCTTTTAGTTGCCAGAGAGTCAGTTATAACTCTTGGCTACACCTTATGTGCTGAGGAGAATTGCTTCTAATGGATTTCAAGTCTGTGACCTTTTGGGATCAGATCACACTGCCTGATTTAGGAGGCTTCTAGGTGACTTTGAAATGTCAACCTTTCGGTTAGTAGTGGACAAGTGCTTAACAGTTTGCACTACCCAAACCAACTATCATCTGATACTGGCTCTGTTAAATTAAAAATTTAGTCAGGTAACATTTTTGATCATGTACTATGTGAAAGGCAATAGGTAAGGCTCAGTGTGGATCGTTGTTGCTGTTTTTCTAATGTATCATTGAGTTGCCTGCGACTCATAGTGACCCTATGTACAGCTCTGAAGCCTGCCCTCTCCTGAGCTAGTTCACTGATTCCAACACACCTAATCCCTTTGCCCCAGTTACTGTTTCAATCTATCTCATCCAGCGGTCTTCCTCTCCTGTGCTGTCCCTCTACCCTTCCAAGCATGCTGACCTTCTCCAAGGACTGGTTCCTCCTGGACATGTGCCCAAAGTACATGAGAAGGAGCTTCAAAGTCCCTGCCTCCAAAAAAGCTATGGATTGTAGGAATGACTAAATCATTGTCATTGTCCTCATAAAGCTAAAAGTGGAATGGGAAAGACATGCCTATAACTTCTTATGACATAAGTGTCTGAGAATATAAGTGCTATCTTAAAAAATCTCATCAAGATTCATAAAACCACCTATGAGAAAGTAATGAATTTCAATTTGCAAATTGGAGGCTGGGACGATGATAGCAACACAAACATTGTACCATGCAGATAAATTCTTTCTGGAACTATTTCATTTAATCCTTACAACAACTACATAGAGCAAGTACTAGTATAATTTTCCTTTTACTCATGATAATATTTAAGCAGAGGGAAGTTAAGTCACTTGACCAAGGTTCCAGTTAACAAGTAGCAGAGGAAGGATTGAATTTGAGTAATCTCCAAAATTTAAGCTAAATATTGAAAGAAAAGACTGTATTTACCGTTGTGGTTAGTTGTCATCAAGATGGTTCTGACTCATGACAATCCCCTTCTATATGACAGAAGGAGGGTTGCTCAATCTTGTGCTATCCTCACTATGCATAATATTCCTACATTCATTGTTGCAGCTACTGTGAATTTTGAGTGGCTTTTCACCCAGAGAGCTCTATTTCCAGCATTATATAGAACAAAAAACTTGTGATTCATAAAGCTTTCACTGGGTAATTTTTTCAAGTTGTTTGCCAGGTCTTTCTTTCCAGTTCAGCTTAGTCTGGAAGCTCTGCTGAAACCTGTCCAACATGAGTGGTGATATTTGAAATACCGATGACAAAGCCTGCATCCTCATAGCAACATGCAAACCACCACGATGTGGCTTAAGTGTAAATAATTCCACTGCCAAAGCAAAGGTCTATGGGTTGATTCCACCAGCTGCTACATGGAAGAAAGATGGGCAATCAACTCCTGTGCAATTTACTGCCTTTAGCAAAAACCCACTGGATGGTCAGCTAGAGGTCAGTTCTGACTTGACAGTACACAACAACCACCATGTGACAGGTAGTGATTAATGTTGCTAGCACCTGTAATAGTTCACTCTTTGTACTAGGCATTCTTTTAGCATGGATTATTAATTTACTTCTCAGACTAAATCTGGAAATAAATATTAACCTCTTTTATAAATCTGAGATGAAAAGAGATTAGGTGATGAAATTGCGTGGACATTGTTGTTACTATTATGTGCTGACTGCAACTTATAGCAACCTTATGCACAAGAGCTGTGAGCCATGCTCTATCCTGAGCCAATCACACTATTTCTGACACATCTGGCCCCATTACCCTGGTTACTGTGTCAATCCGTCTCATCCAGGATCTTCTTTCCCGTACTGCCCCTTCGCTCTTCCAAGCATGATGTCCTTTGCCAAGAAATGGTCCCTCTTTGCAACATGTCCAGAGTACATCAGACAAAGCTTCACAATTCTTCTCTCCAAGGAGCAACTTGGTTTCACTTTGCCCAGGACAGATTATTTTTGTTTTCTTGGCAGTCCACAGTATGTTCAATACTCTTCTTCAGCATCATAACTCAAAAGCATCAATCTTCTTCTATCATCTTTAGTAATTTTCTAGCTCTCTGTTATAATTGTGAAGACCACAGACTGGATCAAGTGCACCTTAATCTCTAAACTGACATCATTGCTCTTTAGGACTCTGGACAGGTCCCTGCTCACAGCAGGTTTTCCTAATGCAACTGTTGTTGTGTACCTTCGAATGGGAACTGACCCTCAGCTGACCCTCTAATAGGTTTTCAGAGGCAATTAATTGAACCGGAGGAGATCGCCCATCCTTCTCCAGCAGAGCAGTGGTGAATTTGAACTGCATGCCTTTGAGACTGCAGTATAGCTTCTTATCACTAGTCATCAGAGCTCCCTAATATTTTTATTTCCTGACTGCTGGTGCCAAGAATGTTGATTGTGGAACCAAACAAGCTGAAATAGTTAACTGTCTCAGTCTCCTCTATCTATCATGGTTCTGCTAATTGGCCCAATGGTGAGAATCTCTGTTTTCTTTTTTTTTTTTTACCGCTCCCTGAGAATCTTTGTATCTTTGTTTTCTTGATGTTAATCTTCAATCCATATTGAAGACTGCAATCCTTGACCATCTGTAGCAAATGCTTCAGGTCCTCGGTTTCAGCAGCAAGGTTGTGTCATCTGCATAACAGAAGTTGTTGATGAATCTTCTTCTAATCCTTATGTCTCATTATAAAGTCCAGCCTCCTGAATGATCTGTTCAGCATATAGATTGAAAAGGTATGGAGATAAGGTGCATCCTTGATGCACTCCTTTCCTGATTTTGAACCTTGCTTTGTTCTGACTACTGCTTACTGGTCCAAATATAGGTTTCACATGAGCACAATCGGTTGTTCTGAGATTCCCATTCTTCTCCAGGTTGCCCACAACTTGTTGTGATCCACACAGTCAAATGCCTTTGCATAGTCAATGAAACACAGATAGACATTCCTCTAATACTCTACTTTCGGCCAAGATCTGTCTGACTTTGGCAATAATGTTCCTAGTGTTATAGCCTCTTCTAAACCACTGGGCCAATTGGCAGCATCATCATGGATGATATTTATTGCTATTAAAATGCAAAATATCATTTCAAAGAGGAAAGAGGAAGAAAAGACTGAGATATATGTTGGAAGTTGTTAATTTTCGTTGAGTCATACGCAACTCATAGCGACCCTATGAATGAAGGACCTGAACACTTGTATAACTTTCATTGTTTCTCCAAGTTTATAGGGTTTCCGGAGGCAAGCTATTTCAGAAGTGGATGCCACTCCTGCTTCCAAGCTTGTTTTAATCAGGGAGCTCCACCCAACACTGTCCACCATGGGTAACCATTATGTTGAAAGAGACTCTGATTATTGCATGAGAGCACCAAGAAGCCAAAGCAAAGGGAAGAAATCAAGAAGTTAATGCGCTGAACAGAAGATTTCAAAGGACAACTTGGGAAGGCAAAGCAAAGTATTATAATGAAAGGTGCAAAAAAGGAGAAACTCACTTTATGTTTCTTAGCTGAAGGAGCTGAGGAAAAATTTTAGCCTTAAGTTGCAATTCCTACGGATGCTATGGGCAGAGTATTGAATGATCCAGGAAATATAAAAGAAAAAAAAAGATGGAAGAAGTACACAGAGTCACTATAAAAAAAGAATTGATTGACACAGAAGAATTTCATGAAACAACATCTGGCCAAGAGGCAATGGTGATGAAAGAGGGAGTTCAAATTGCTCTGAAGGAGCTGGCAAAAAATAAAGCCCCAGGAATAGATGGCATAACAATTGACATATTTCAACCAATAGATGCTGCCCTGGGCATGCTCACTAGGTTGTGTCAAGAAATCTGGAGAACGTAGCCAATGGACTGGAAGAGATACATATTTATTCCCCTTCCAAATAAAGATGATCCAATAGAGTGCAGATATTATCAAACAGTATCCTCAGGCTGCTGTAGCTTCTAAATATGTCATTTCCAGCAAATACAATGCTGACTTGAAGCTGATCTCTTGGGATCTCAGGACCCCCAGGCAGGAGTCATACTGAGGCGACTAGGAGAGGTCAAACCTAGGCCCCAATGAATCTCCACCCCACTGTTGATAAAACCCCCTTGGATGAACCTGAAGACCTGTAGCAACAGCAGACCCCAGGCAGAGCTACTAGTCCTGCCCCTCAGAACTGGTCAAATTTCTCTACAGTGGTTTTATGAATTTTATATTGCTGTGTATAGATTTAGTAGTTTATACACAAAGATACATTTACTATCTCACAGTTCAGGTCAGAACTCTGAGCACAGTTTAGCCAGCTCCTTTGCTGAAGATCTCACAAGGCTGTCATCCAGGTGTTGGCTAACTGCGTTGTCAGCTTAGACTCAGACTCATTCAGGTTGTTGACGGATCTCAATTCTTTCTGGCTGTAGAATTGAGCCCCTCCACTTCTAGATATCCATTGTTCAAGGCCTATATTTTCTTCTTCAAGGTCAGCAGGGAAATACATTTTTTTCCCCTGAGAAAGGGTCCTGTCCTTCTTCCAAGGGCTTTCCACTAGGTCGTCAACTTTTCCTTTTGACTAGGCAGCATTTGGTAGAGCTCTCCAGTCAAAACAGGCTTGGAAGCAGGAGCGGCATCCACTTCCGAAATAGCTTGCCTCCGGAAACTCTATGAACTTGGAGAAATGATTAAAGTTATACAAGTGTTCAGATCTTTCGTCTCAATGACACTTAACAACAGGCAACATTAGTCTAAAAGCTGGCTTTTTTTTGGTATTTTTTTTTTAGCCATTATAGCTAAAAACATTACATTGTTTTTGTTCAGACATTCCTCTAGGTCATATAGCCCTAGTGTACAAGTTGCCGTACTGATGTGTCAAATGTGTTAAAGGTTGGTCATCCAATGCAGACAGAGAGTGGGGTGGAGGTCCCTGATTAAAACAAGCTTGGAAGGAGGCGTAGCATCCACTTCCGTAATAGCTTGCCTCGGGAAACCCTATGAACTTGGAGAGAGGATGAAAGGACCCAAGCGTTGAGGACTCTCCTTAATAGGGTCACTGTGAGTCGCGACAGCATTTAACAACAACAACAACAACAACAACAACAACAACAATTACAGTTAGCCCCCTCTGGTCTTTAGTCACCTTAACTTGCAAATCATCAACACCTGTGAGGCTAGGATAAGCTTGAGAGCGCTTACTACACTGCATAGCAAAACATGGCAGGTAGACAGTGGTCAGCAAGACGTGAGAGACTGGAGCAAGACCCTGGTGATGGTGGTGGAAAGGCTGTGGCATTGCTTGTGGAGTAACTGTGGCAAGGTGTGACCTGAGGCTTCTTGCATTTGTGCTAGCCACAGTTAAGCATTTTGCTGTTCTTATCTTTGATGATGAAAGGAAAACCTGCTTGCTTAACTGAAAGTGGAGCCTGGACTAACTGAAAAGTTGTACCTTGGCACTACTTGGCTAAGACTTGGATGTGTATTGGGTGATATTCTTTGCCTCCTCCACTCTCCCAACTTGTTTCCCTGATAAACCCCATTCTCAATACAACTGTGAGTCAAAAACAAATAAACAAACCTTTTGCTGCTGCTGCTGTTGCTGCTGCTGCAGCTCTAAAGACTCCATGAGGCTGAGCTATCCACTCTTTACCTGCTTTCTGCTCTGGGGTAGTGAGAGGCTGTGCTAGCCTCACTTCCTCTGTCCCTTTCAGAGAGACACTCACGGCCTCGTGCCCCAGTGTTCTGGTTTTTGCTCAGTAGGCAGACTAACTCAAAGCCAACTGATTTGAGAACAACTCAGGTATGCAAAATGTCTTCATTTTTATTATATAATATTTTGCCATAGACTATAATGAAGGGTGTTTGGTGGTTTAGTGGTAAGGAGTTGCACTGTCAACCCAAAGGTATGCAGTTTGAACCCACCAGCTGCTTCTTAGGAGAAAGATAACCAATCTTCTCCTGTGCAAATTATTTCCTCTGAAAACCAGCTAGAGGATCAGCTATGAGTTGGTTCAGACTATGGTACTCAGCATAGAAACAATATAAGAAAACATCTTTGGTATATAACATACCAATAGGTAACAAAGATGTAATTTTCTGTCATACTCATAAATCCTGCCCACACTGGGGGTGGGAGGAGAGGGGAGTTGTACAGGGTGTGCCTGTCATTGGAAAGAGTAGCTCTGAGGTCTTTTTAGAGTTCTTCCTACCACAGTGGACCTCATTGCTAATGTTGTGGGTGCCTTGCCCTGCTTCAGAATAAACAGGACCACAGCCTATCAAGGCCAAAACAGAGTCTAGCTTGAGGAATTCCATTTTTCCATTTTCCCTTGGACAACCAGAGTGTTCACTGAGGTTTCATCTCACATACTTTGGACATGTTGCTATTATTCCTCTGAAAAAGGCATCATGTTTGAAAACATTAGCCAAAGAGAATAAGGCCCTCATCAAAATGGACTGATACTATGACTGCAGCAATTGGATCAAGTATTGTTGTGGTTGTTGTACACTATGGAGTCTGAATCAACCCTAACTGACCCTCTGGCAAGTTTTCAGAGACAATTAATTGCACAGGAGGAGATTGCCAATCCTTCTTCCATGGAGCAACTGGTGTCCTCGAACTGTGTGCCTTTGAGATTGCAGCACAGCTTCTTGCCACTAGGCCACCAAATCTGATTAGGATAGCACAGGATAGGGCAGGATTCAGATCTGTTGCTCATGGAATCACAATGAATCATACTCAACTCGATGGCACTTAACAACAAGAGCTCACACCATCTAGCAGCCAGTTTGGGCCATCTGTCAGTATTTCTGATGAAACATTTCATGGGAAAGGAGAGACATTTCAGTTCTAGGTTCAACTTAGTGGCTAGCTCTGCTGATTGTTTTTAAATTTTCTCTGCTTCCTCTCTCTTCCATTGTTGTTGGAAGTCCACTGTGGTACTGATTATTTATTGAAAGAACTGAAAAGGAAAAGGCTAAAGCTAACATCTAATCATTGAAAGGATATCTGTCAAGGAAGCAACATGTCTGAAGACATTATAATGCCAATACACAGGATCAGCTTGTAGAATTGAAGATAATATCTTTATACAGTCTTAAGACACAGCATTTTTATTTACTCAGCTACATCTTAGAAATGGAATGCTTGCTTTTTTTCAGAGATTGTCTTCTGAGACCAAACAGTGGGTATTTTTGGTTTGTTTTCTTTTGTGTTGTTTTTCCATTTATATCCAGTTAGTCCAGAGTTCCTGGGTGGCATGAATAGTTGGATGCTCAACATCTAATTGAAAAACTGGCAATTCACAACCACTTAGAGGTTCTCTGGAAGAAAAGCCCAACACTCTCCTTTTAAAGTATCAGCCACTGAAAATCCTTCAGTGGCATTCATTCTGCACAGAAGGTACTGGCATGAGTCAGACTGATTTGGTGATGCCTGGCTTACACTTAGCTTGAAGAACTTGGGCAACTACAGAAGTCCCAGCCCATGACACATAGAAAAATCTGTAAGAGAAAAAACTCAGGGATTTCAAAATGTCCATATTTCAATATATTTTGATGATGAACAAGAAAGACTGAAGAACTGATACCTTTAAATTGTGGTCTTGGTGAACAGTATCTCATATACTATGCACTGCCAAAAGAACAAACAAATCTGCATTGGACAAAACACAGCCAGAGAGCTCCACAGATGCAAGATTGGTGAAACTTTGTCTCATATACTCCAGGCACGTTTTTGTCAGGAGGGGCTACTCTCTGAAAAGGAACCTACATCATACTTGGAAAGATTCAGGGTTAAAGAATGGGAAAAAGACACTCAATGAGAAGGACTGACCCCGTGATTGCAATGTACGTTTGAGCACAGCAGAGATAGATTGTGATGACAGCACAGGATGAGCCAAGATTCATTGCTCATAGGATGGCTATTGGAGTCAACTTGTTGGCACCTAGTAATGAACTGTTTGTGCAATGTTATTGTTGTGTGCTGTCGAGTCAGAATGGACCCAAATCTGACCCTCCAATGGATTTTCAGAGGCAGCAAATCACACAAGAGGAGATTGCCCATCCTTCACCGGGGGAACAGCTAGTGGATCTGAACAGTGTGCCTTTGGGATTGCAGTGCAGCTTTTTACTACTAGGTTGCTGTTGTTGTTATGCACTGTTAATTCAGAACTGAACCACAGCTGACCCCCCAGGGGGTTTTCAGAGGCAGTTAATAGCACAGGAAAGGGTTGCCCATCCTTCTGTGGAGTAGCTTGTGGATTTGAACCGTGTGCTTTCTGGATTGCAGCACAGGGTTCCTGTATGTGATAGAAATGATCAGTAGAGACCACTTTTTGCTCCAAAGTCATTTCTGATGATGAACCACATTTCAATAAATTCAACATACTCTTCTAATCAAAGGCTATCATCTTTGAGCACTGTCCTCAAGACTGGAAAGAGTACAATTTTACTGCCTTACTCTCTTTCCATTATTAACTCCATCCAGGAGTCAATAATTTTGCAAATTCTCAGCTTCTAGAAGTAGGGGAGAAAAGTTGAGATGAGAGAGGAGATGAAAGGACTTTTGTGGGCTTGACATGTGGGGCCCAGATCAAGACCAATGTGAGTCTGGAATATTCTTTAAGTTCTCCTCTGCTCCTCATCACCTACCCATTCCAAACATCCTCAGCTTTGAAGGCCCTGATGGCTTAAATATCTTCCTGTGTCTGTAATGAAGAAACTTATAAATATTACAAGAGATTTATCACTTCAGTGTGAAATTCCCTAATACCAACCGTGAGTTTTTAAACACAACTGGCAACAAGAAACATACAGTCAAGGAGATCCAAGCCATTGTTACTCTTTTTTTTTTTGTTATTATTATTATTATTGTCTGCCAAGGACAATATATTTTTTTCCCTTCGTCAAAATAAACATTGTGCAGGAATGTGTTTCAGCAAATAACTCAGGCTCTATTATATTTCATGCAGATTTCTAAACAATTTCTAACCCCGGACTGGCCTGGTGTCAAACAGAAGGCAACCAACAATAGCAAAATCCCATTAAAGCTGAGAAGGTTCCTTCCTGAGGCAAACCTGGCCAGAAATAGTCATCTTGGCTCATTCTCCAATTTGGCACCAGGGACTAATAATGCACAGTCTCCTAATGGAAATTATCTAGTTCCATCCAAAAGCTCCACCAAAGAGAGCCGGGCTGACGCACTAACAGTCAATATAACAACATTCTTCTTAAAGTGCTGAACAATGGGCCTTTGGAGGGCCTGAGATAAACTACGTCAGACTCTGGACAAACATGAGTGTAAAAATAGGCATCAGAGTCATTGACATAGCCACTTCATTTCTCAGGAGACAGGCCCACAGAGGAAGGTTTGCTCAGTAAGCTTGTTGGGAAGAGTCCATCAGATGTGGTGGGAAGTAGGCCAGTGGAGAAAGAAAGGAAAAGGAAGCACAAACTAATGAAAAGACAGAACAAAATTAAGAGTAGGTAAGGAATTTAGGAGAGTAATAAAGAAAATATAGAATATTTCATTCTTCATCTGTGGTGCAAAGTATTTAGAAGCTATGTCAGTTAGTATAAATCAGGCATTGGGTGTGATTTCAATTAACACTGGGGCCTGCTTTTCAAATGCTGTGTGCAAGGAGCAGCCAAAAGAAATAATGCTTCATTTCTCACTCACTCTCATTACCATCAGGTTGGAATCAGCTCATAGCTGACCTTCCAGTGGGTTTCTGAGACTGTAAATCACATGGCAGGGGATCATACGTCTTTCTCCCAAGGAGTACTGATGGATTTGAACTGCCAGAGACATGTGACTTCTGGCTTAGCAGTGTAACTCCCTAGAGACTAAGCCACCAGAATTCCCTAATGCTCTATTTAAGTACATATGTACCGTGAATCCTTAAAGGATTTATGTAGCTTCTTGTGTACATATATGTACATAGAAGACATGGACAAGGATCTGGGTAGGTTACAGAAGTGAATGAATCATGACCTCTGTTTCATAAAGCAAAATGGTGGAACTGGAGAGAAAGCTTAGTATACAACTGCCTAACATAGGTATTTGAGCATATGAGAAGTGCTGTCTTGGAAATCTAATAAAAACTTTTATAATCCCCAAAGATGGATCTTTTGATCTTTAAAAAATTGTGCTATTGGCCTGGTCAACAAAAATATCATATAGAGTGACTGATGTATATAAATTACATATTGACTTATAGGTAGAGGAAGAGTCAGTTTACAATGTGGGTATTGTAATTGCAGTTATGAAAGACAATGTGTGTGAATGATTCCATGGAAAACCAATTTGCTCAACACATTTCAAATTTTCAAAGCTCAATAAACCCCCCCACACACACAAAAGTCCTGGACCAGATAGCTTCACAGTTGAATTAAATCACCAATTCTACTTAAGTTATTTTAAAATACAGAAAAAGAAGGAACATTTCCACAGACATTCTATGAAGCATAAACCTAAACCCAAAACCAGACATAGATATTACCAAAAAAGAAAACTGAAGACCAATATCTCACATACACATAGACACAAAAATCTTTAACAAAACCATAGCAAATAGAATCCAAAAATACATAAAAAATAATTCATCATTACCAAGTGAGATTCATAAGAGATCCAAGGATGGTTCAACAAAAGAAAAGCAATCAATGTAATTCACCACATTAACAAATCAAATAACAAGAACCATATGATTCTAGCAATTGATGCAGAAAAGGCATTTGACAAAACCCAGCATCCTTTCCTGATTAAGACACTCAGCGAAATTGAAATAGAAGGCAATTTCCTCATCATAGAAAAAAACATACATGCAAAACCAAGAGCCAAAATCATTCTCAATAGAGAAAGCCTAAAAGGATTTTCCTTCGTAACAGGGATCAAAGATACTCACCATCGCCACTTTATTCAATATTGTTTTGCAAGTACTTGCTAAGGTAATATAACTAGAGAAGGAAATAAAAAGCATCCCAATTGTCAAAGAGATGGTTAAACTGTTTCTATATGCAAATGATATGATAGTGCACACAGAAAATCCCAAGGACTCACCAAAAAACTGTTAGAGCTAATAGATCATTTTAGTAAAGTGGCAGGATACAAGATCAATATCCAAAAACCAGTGGGATTCCTCTAAAATAACAAAGAGCACTCAGAAGGAAACCAAGAAAAGTAATACCATTTACAATAGCCACTCACAAATTGAGATACTTGGGAGTGAACCTAACTAGAGACACAAATGACCTATACAAAGAAACTACAGAACATTTTTATGAGACACAATAAAATATCTAAATAAATGGAAAAATGCATCCTGTTCATGGATGTTGTTGTTGTTGATTGCCATCAAGTTGAACATGGTTCATAGTGACCCTATGAACAAAAGTCTTGAAGCCTTTTGATAACTACCATCATTTATCAGTCCATAGAATTTCCAGAGACATGTTTTTGATAGTAAGATACAATTTTGTGAAAATGATAATCCTACCCAAAGCAATCTACATGTTCAATGCAATACCAAAACAGATATTGAATTAATTTTTCAAAGAGATCAAAAGGGAAATTGTTACATTTATTTGGAGAGGAAACAGACCCTGAATAAGCAAAACACTTCTGAAAAATAAAAATAAAGTGGAAGACATAGCACTGACTAATCTCAAAACCTGCTACACAGTGGTAGTAACCAAAATAGCATGGTACTGGTACAATTACAGGCACATAGACCAATGGAACAAAAATGAGAACCCAGAAATGTACTCATCTATCTACAGTCAACTGATATTCAACAAGAAAATAAAGCCTATCAAATGGGGAAATGACAACTTCTTCAAGAAACCTGCTGGCACAACTGGACTGTTAGCAGCAGAAAACTGAAACAGGATCTATATCTCACATCATACAGAAAAATCAACTTAAGTGCTCATTTTGGCAGCACATACACTAAAATTGGAACAATACAGAGAAGATTAGCATGCCCCTGTGCAAGGATGACATGCAAATTTGTGAAGTGTTCCATATTAATCACACACACACACACACACACACACACACACACACGACCAACTCACGGTAGATCAGAGACTTGAGAATAAAGCCAAAACCATAAAGTTCATAAGAGAAAAACTGAGAACAAGCTTAGAAGGCCTAGTCTGTGGTTTAAAGAGACTTCCAAATACAGCCAGAAATGCACAATCTGAAGAGGACAAAATTGATTCATTGGATCTTCTAAAGATTAAATCTCTGTACTCATCAAAACCTTTTTCCAAAAGGGTGCAAACAAAACCTACTGATTGGGAACAAACATTTAACAAAACCATCTCAGACAAGGGTCTCATAATAAAATTTTACAAAGTACTTCTGGGCCTTCAGAATAAAAAGACTGATAATCTAAGTACAAATTGGGCAACAGACATGGAAAGACTTTTCACAAAGGAGGTCATCTAGATGGACAACAGACACATGAAGAATTGATCAAAATCACTGGCATTAAGAAAGATGAAAATAAAAAACACAATGAGACAGAGGTGAGAGCGATGTGCAGAGAGCAACATGCAGAGCAAGAAGGACAGTAGGAATTTGAGTGAAAACTACTATTAAAATAATTCATTTGAGAGTCATAGAAGCAGCAAGCTGTGGGACCTGGCAGGAGCCAGCCAAGCCCAAGTAGGAGCCACCAGCTGAGCTGCTGTGGGACCCACCTGCCAGGAGCAAGCAGGACACCAAAAATTTGATTGAGTTTTCTTAAGCCCTCCAGGATCCAGATCCCACCAGACCTAGAGACCTGCTGGGCAAGAGCCACTGTGTGAGAGCCAAAAAACTGGAATTTGAGTGAGAACCCCACATGAGCCCACTGGAGAGCTGGAATCTGAGTGAGATCCTAGCATATGCAAGCCCCGCCCCTGTGCCGGCCTGAGTTCATTCTGCCCTGTACCCCTGCCTCCACATCCAGTCAACTAACTTGCCTTTAATCTGAAGCACACTGATCTGACTTAGCTGCAACAAGAGGCTGCTCTCACAGGTCCTGAGTGGAACCTTCCCTTGGGTCAGAATTTCAGAGAGAAAACACAGGCAGGGTAGCTGCACCACTGATTTCTAGAGCATTGTGTTCAGAAAAAGAAATTATCATTGCTTCAAGCATGAAAAACTCTACCACAGCAATGTTACAAAAAGCAGGTTACCTCACACTGTAGAGAAGTGCAAAGCAAGATATCATCCCCAAAAGGTGATACAGTATCAATAGATTTCCTAAAGCCAAAAAGTCTGATGGAACTTTTTGATACAGAATTTAAAAGAACAATGATTGAATATTTTCAATGGGTGTAAAACAAACTTGAAGAATTACAGGACACTGCAAGCAAAAATCAGGAGGAGCTTAAAGAAAATCCAAAACAATGCAGATAAAACAAATGAGGCATTAGAGGCTCTGGAAAAACAAGAAATCACCATCTAAAACATAAGGTCTAGTGTTTCAGATGCTGTCAACATGATGGAGGGACACATGTGCAGAGTTGAAGAGATGGAACACAGAACAAATTGTCACCACTGATCTGCTAAAGCAAAAAGCAGAATCAAAAAAGAAGAAAAAAGAAGAAAGCCTAAGAATAATGTGGGACACCATCAGGAAAAATAACATGCACATCATCAGAATCCCAGAACAGGAAGAAGCAAGTAAAGGTGCCCCCAAAAATTGTGCAAGAATTACTAGAGGATAACTTCTCAGGCATAATGAAGAATGAGAGAATATATATTCAAGAAGCTGAGTGAACATCATATAGAAGAGATTCCAAAAGAAAAACACCAAGGCATATCATATCAAGTTCGTTAGAACCAAAGATGAGAGAATTTTGAAAGCAATGAGAGAGAAACAAAGAGTAACCTATAAGGGAGAGCAGATAAGATTGTGCCAATTTCTCAACAGAAACCATGAGAGCAAGAAGACAATGAAATGACATATCTTGAACATTCAAAGAACACAACTGTCAACCAACAATATTGTACCCAGCAAAAGTGTCCATCAAACATGAAGGTGAGATCAAGATATTCTCAGAAAAGAAGAACCTAAGGGAGTTTGCAAAACCAAGACCAGTGTTGCAGAAAATATTCAGTGATGTCCTTCTTACAGAGGTGCCAAACAAAGCAGGATGGACCAAAGTAATTAACAAAAAAACCAAAAACAACTCAACAAAATTATAGTAACAAAACCTTATCTCTCAATAATCACACTGAATGTGAATGGTTTGAATGCACCACTGAAGAGAAAGAGAGTAACAGATTGGGTAAAAAAACTCCAAATCCATCAGTATGCTGGCTAAAAGAGACACACCTGAAAAGTGAAGACAAAGAAAGACTAAAAAGAAAAGTGTGGGGGGAAAATATATCAAGCAAATGGCAACCAGAAAAAAAGGAGAAGTGATGTTAATTTTTTTCCTTTTACTAATTCCAACAGCCATATTGCCTTTATTTCAATTCTTACCAAGTTGATGATTCTTTGTCTTGGACCTTGTTTTTAAAAACCCATTACATTATAGTTTCCCACTTTGTTCTTGTACTTCTCATTTACTTTCCTATTTTCACAGTAGCAGTTTTATGCAGAATTTGCTGTTTAGTGGATGAATTATTTCAATCAACATGATGTTCTCTAGACTTTCTCTTGTTGTGTCACACTTTGCAAATACTTAATTTGTTAGTGTTGCATAATATTCCATTGTGTAAGGAGTAGTGATATTAATCTTTAATAAAATAAATCTCAATACAAAAAGCATCACAAAGGACAAGGAGTATCACTAAATAATGCTTAAAGGGTCAATAGAACAAGAAGACATAACAATAATAAATATACACCAAATGACATACTTTGAACATGTTGTAAGGAGGGATCGGTCCTTGGAGAGGGACATCATGCTTGGGAGGGTGGAGGGACAGTGCAGGAGGGGAAGGCCCTCTATGAGGTGGATTGGTTCAGTGACTGGGGAAATCAGAATGGGTGTATTGGAGACAGTACGATTGGCACACGACAGAGCAGAGTTTAAGGTTGTTGTACATAGGATCACTACAAGTCGCAGGCGACTAAATGGCACATAACACCACCACCACCACCAAATGAAAGGCCTGCAAAATATAGGAAAGAAACATTAACAAAACTGAAAAAGGAAATAGACAAAACTACTATAGTAGTTGGAGACTTCGCTACACCCCTCTCAAGAAAAGATAAAACTACCAGAAAGAACCTAAAAAAGATACTGAAGATTTAAACCACACAATAAACCAACTCAACCTCATAGATATTTATAGGCTAATGGACCCCAAAAAAGCATAGTACACCTTCTTCTCCAGAATAGATCACATTTTAGGTCACAAGGCAAACATCAATAAGTTAAAAAACAGAAATAATACAAAGCATCGTCTCAGACCACAATGCTACAAAATTAGAAATTAGTAACAAGAAGATAAAGGAGGGGAAAACCCACCCATACATTTGGAAGCTGAACAACACCTTGCTTGAACATGAGTGGGTACTAAAAGAAATAAAAAATGAAATTAAAAAATTTTTTGAAACAAATGACAATGAAAACACCACTTACCAAACTTCTGGAAAACAGCCAAAGCAGTAATCAGAGGTCACTTTATAGCAATAAGCAAACATATCAAAAGGCAAGAAAAAAAGATCATTGACTCTAATTTCACATCTCCAACAAATGGAAAAAGAACAGCAAGAAAAACTGACACCCTATAAAAAGAACTGAAAATATAAAAATTAGAGCAGAAATAAATGAAATGGAAAACAGAAAAATAATTGTAACCATCAACAAAAAGGGAATCTAGCAATACTAACAAAGGAAAAGAAGGAAAAGACACAAGTAATCCGAATAAAAAATGAAACAGGCAACATCACAACGAAACCAACTAAAATAAAAAAGGAATATTATGAAAAGCTACACTCAAAGAAATATGAAAACCTAGAGGAAATGGACAAATACATAGAAATTCACACAACTGACACAAACCAAAATTGAACACTTGAAAAGACCCCTTACAAAAGAAGAAATTGAAAAGTTCATAAAACAACTTGCAGCCAAAAGAAGCCCTGGACCAGAGAGTTTAACAAATGAATTTTATCAAACATTCAGAGAAGAATTGTCACCAATTCTACATAAACTATTTCAGAAAATAGAAAAATATGGAATTCCCCCAGACTCATTCTATGAAGTAAACATATCCTTGATACCAAAGCCAGGAAAGGACACCACCAAAATAGAAAACTATAGGCCAATATCTTTCATGAAGACAGATGCAAAAATCCTGAATAAAATCCTGGCCAATAGAATCCAAGGATACATCAAACAAATAATACACCATGACCAAGTGGGATTTGGGATTCATATCAATTGATGCAGAAAAGGCCTTTGACAATATCCAACACCCTTTCCTGATTAAAACACTCAACAAAATAGGACTAGAGGGGAGTTTCCTCAACATAGTAAAAAGTGTATATGAAAACCCGAGAGCCAACATTGTTCTCAAAGGAGAGAGATTAAAGGAATTCCTTATGAGAACAGGAACTAGGCAAGGATACTATCACTTTTCCTATTCAATATTGTTTGGAAGTCTTAAGGATAGCAATAAGACAAGAGAAAAATTAAGAGGTTTCAAAATTGGCAAAGAGGAGGTAAAATTATCTTTCTGTGCAGATGATATGATAGTATACTTAGAAAACCCTAAGGACTCATCACGAAAACTACTAGACATAGTTGACCAATTCAGCAAAGTGGCAGGATACAAGATCAACAGACAAAAATCAATTGGATTTCTCTACAGTGACAAAGAGAATACAGAACTGGAGCTGAGAAAAACAATACCCTTTACAATAATAATCACAAGATTAAATACTTTGGAGTAAATATACCAGAAGCACAAAGGATCTATTAAAAGAAAATTACAAAACATTACTACAATAAACAAAAAGAGACCTGGAGAAATGGAAGAATGTAGCCTGTTCACGGATAAGAAGATTCAATATTGTGAAAATGAGAATACTACCAAAGGCAATTTACACGTTCGGTGCAACCCCAATACAAATACCAATTCCATTCTTCAACGAGATTGAAAAGACAATCTCCAATTTCATTTGGAATGGAAAGAGGCCCTGAATAAGTAAAATACTCCTTAAAAAGAGAAACAAGGTAGGAGGCATCTCACTCCCCAGTTTCAAATCCCAGTGTATGCTGTGTTGTCAAGGTAGCATTGTACTGGTACAATGACAGACACATATGTCAATGGAATAAAATTGAGAATCCAGAAGTCAGTCCATCTACCTATGATCAACTGATTTTTTTACAGGGAAATGAAATCAATTAGGTGGGGAAATGACAGCCTTTTTAACAAATGATGTTGGCAAAATTAGAAAACTATCTGTAGAAAACTCAAGCAAGATCCACCCTCACTTTGTACTTAAAAACCAACACAAAGTTGATCAAGGACCTAAGGCTAAAACCAAGGACTATAAACTTCATTAGAGAAAATCTTTGAAGAACTCTAGTAGTACTAATAATCCACAACATAAACAGTCTTCCAAGGATCCTGCAAAACCTACAACCAGAAGAAGATAAAATAGATGAATGTGGTCTTCTAAGAATAAAATCCCTATGCACATCCAAAAACTTCTCCAACAGGGTAAAAAGGGAAACCACAGACCGGGAAAAAAATTTGGTAATGATATGTCTGATAAGGGACTTATATCTAGAATTTATAAAGTACTAGATCACCACAAGAAGATAAAAGGAAACAACACAATTGATAAATGGGCACAGGATATGAACAGACACTACCAAAGAAGATATTCAGATGATGAACAAACGCATGAAGAAATGTTAAAAATCTCTAGCTCTAAGAGAGGTACAAATCAAAACAACTATGAGATATCATCTCACCCCAGTAAGAATTGCAAAATTTAACAGAACTGCAAACAACACATTCTGGCTAGGTTGCAGAGAAACTGGAAACCTGATTCACTCTTGGTGGTAGTGTAAAATAGTGGAACCACTATGGAAGGCAGTATGGTGTTTTCTTGAAAAGTTGGAAATAAAAATACCATTTGACCCAGCAATTCCATTACTGGAATATACCCTAAAGAAACCCAAACTGCCACCCAAGCAGATATATGCTCATCCATGTTTATTGTGCTTTGTTCACAATAGCAAAGAGATGGAAACAACCTAAGTGTCCATCAACAAATGAATGGATAGAGAAGCTGTGGTATAGTCACACAATTGAGTACTATGGTGCATTGAAAAACAAGGAACTCATGAATTATTATACAAAATAGATGACCCTGGAGGATGTTATGCTGAGTGAAATATCTCAGTCAGAAAAGGACAAATACTGCATAATTCCATTGTTGTAAAACAGGACTGACATTGGGGTTTGGGGGCAAACTAAGAAAAGAGGGGATAAATAGTGTATATTGTATTGAAGCAGATGATGAAGATAACTGTTTAAAAGGGATATGTGATTACATATTATTGTCATGATGAGAGTCCAGAATGAAAGCTGCAGAGTGGAGTGAACTGGGGGGCTCCGGGGGGGGGGCATGTATAACAGTGAAAGATTTTATTTGTTTTTTATTTTTTTTACTTTTCAAAAGAGAAAAGCGAACTGGGAGGAAGGGGTGAGCAAGGAGGAAAGTATGCAGCAATAAATGAATGGAAATCCAAAGTCTCCGTAAACTTTCATTAAAATTAATTTTAAAAAGGAAAAAAATGTCAAGAATTAGAATAGAAGAATAGAACACAGGAAAACATGCAATGAGCTACAATGAAATAAGCCAACTCAGAAGAATATGATGAAAATGTAACTCAATGGGATATAGAGGTTTGTAAAGAGAAAAATAACCACCACCAAATTAAAATATATCTTATGAGATTTAAGCTATCAGGTTGACTTTCTAGAAAACAATACTGAGAATCAAATTCAAAAGCATACATTGAAATAATAGTTACAAACTGAGAATAATCCACATATCTTATAGAATGGGCATGTTGCAAGATATTCATCTGATTAAATACTATATATCCTGAGAAATTAACAAATTACATCTATATCCACTGAAGATTAACTTTGTAAATATAATATTGACCAAAGGAAGCCAGGTTTTGTTTTTACACACAAAAATGTATAATTTGTAATTCCATTAATAAAGTTTGAATCAGGTAAAACTAAAAAAGAAACCCCAAAAAACCCAAAACACCAAAACAAAACCATAATACCATCTTATTTCAGTAGCTGTGTCAAAGTTTAACAGGACAGCAAGTAATAAATGTTGGAGAGGATATGGCAAGAGAGGAACTTTTATACATTGTTGGTGGGGTTATAAAATGATACAACCTCTCTGGAAGGCAGTTCGACATTTCCTTAAAAAGCTGAACATAAAAATTCCATATGACCCAGCTATTCCATTGCTTGGAATAAACCCTGAGAATATGAGAACTGATGAACAAACAGAGACTTGTATGCCAATGTTCATAACAGCATTATTCACCATCGCAAGAACATGGAAAAAGTCCAGATGTTTAACCACAATGGAGTGGATTGAGACATTATGGTATACATTCACACAATGGAATACTATGCAGCACACAAAAGCAATGATTTTGTAAATTACTACCTAACTTGGGAGGGTTGGGAGGACTGAAGAGCATTATGCTAAGTAAAGTAACAGCAATACCATCTCAGACAGGTGTCTCATAACAAAAGTTTAAAGAATACTCCTGGGCCTCCACAAGAAAAAGACTGATAACCCAATTACAAACGGGCAAAAGAAATGGAAAGAATTTTCACAGAGGAAGATATTCAAATGGCCAACAGACATGTGAAGAAATGCTCAAAGTCACTGGCAATGAGAGATGCAAATCAAACCACAATAAGATACCATCTCACTCCAGTAGCAGTGGCAAAGTTGACAGCAAGTAATAAATGTTGGAGAGGATTCAGTGAGATAGGAACTCTTTTACAGTGTTGGTAGGATTGTACAATGGTACAACCACTCTGGAAGACAGTTTAGTACTTCGTCAAAAAAGCTTAACATAGAAATTCCATATGACCCATTGCTTGGAATATACTTCAATGGAATACTATGCAGCACACAAGAACAATGATCTTGTAAATTACTACCTAACTTGGAAGGAACTGGAAAGTATTATACTGAGTAAACGAACTCAGTCCCACAAGGAGACATACTGCATAAATCTATTATTGTAGAATGAGTATGAGGATCCAAGAGGGGGTGTGGAAATAGAGGGTGAGGATGTGGTGGGGAGGGGTAGGGTGTTAATTACAGGGTTACACAATTTGATGGGTGAGTGGAGTGGAAGAAATAAGGATATTTTGTGGAAAAACAATGTATTCAAACTTTGTAAATACATCAGAATAAAATTTAAAAATAAAATAAAATGTATGTACACATGCACACATACAAAGACAAATACTGTATAAAACCATTATTGTAAAACAAGTACAAGGACGCAAGGTGGGGAACGGGAAGCAGACGGGTGAAGATGAGCATGGGGGGACCTTAATTAGAGGGTCCCACAATTTAATGGTGGAAGGAGGGATGGGGAAAGGGAAGGGGAAAGATCTGGTTTGAAAAACAATGTATATGAACTTTGTAAGTAAACCAGTTGTTGTTGTTGTTAAGTGCTGTCGAGTCACAGGCGACTCATAGCGACCCTATGAAGGAGAGTCCTCTACGCTTGGGTGCCTTTCATCCTCTCTCCAGGTTCATAGAGTTTCCGGAGGCAAGCTATTATGGAAGTCGATGCCACTCCTCTTTCCAAGCAAGTTTTTTTTTTTTTTTAATTTTTATTGTATTATTTTTACATGTACCGTCAAATCAGATCTGACTGGTCCAGGAGGAGATTGCCCCCTCCTTCTCCAGCAGAGCATCTGGTGGACTTCCAAGCGAGCTCTACCCCACTCTCTGTCCGCATTGGGTAGCCAACCGTTAACACATTTGACACATCAGTGTCACAGTGTTCAGCCTCACAGCAACCAAAAGTGACTGCAGTACGGCAACTTGTATACCAGGGCTATATGACCTAGAGGAATGTCTTTGGCTTGGTTGTTGTTGTTATGTGCCGTCGAGTCGCTTGCGAGTCATAGCGACCCTATGTACAACAGCTCTAAACTCTGCTCTGTCCTGTGCCAATCTCATTGTCTCCAACACACTCATTCCGATTGCCCCAGTCATGGAATCAATCCACCTTTCAGAGGGCCTTCCCCTCCTGAGCCTGCCCTCCAGCCTCCCAAGCATGATGTCCTTCTCCAAGGACCAGTCCCTCCTTACAACATGACCAAAGTACATCAGACGAAGTTTCAGAATCCCTGCTTCCAAGGAGCAGCCTGGTTAACCCTCTCCAGGCTGAATCTGTTTATTTTCTTAGCAGTCCATGTTACCCTCAGCACTCTTCTCCAACACCAAAGCTCAAAAGCATAAATTCTCCTTCTAGCCTCCCTGGTCATTGTCCAGCTCTCTGACGCATAACAAGTGATTGCAAAGACCATGGCCTGTACCAGACACACCTTAGTCTCCAGAGACACACCGTTGCTCTTGAGTACTTTAGAGAGGTCCCTAACAGTATATTTCCCATAGCGATACATCTTTTAATTTCCTGGCTACTGGTGCCAAGAGTGTTGATCGTGGAGCCAAGCAGACGAAAGCTGTGAACAATCTCAATCTCTTCACCCTCCATCCTGATGCTGCCAATTGGTCCAGTGGTGAGAATCTTTGTCTTCTTGATACTGAGCGTCAATCCATATTGAAGGCAGCAGTGCCCCTGATCCTCAGCAGCAAGCACTTCAGGTCCTCCTCAGTTTCAGCAAGCAGGGTTGTGTCATCTGCATAACGCAGATTGTTGATAGATCTTCCATCAATCCTGATGCCGCATTTCTCCTCATAGAGCCCAGCCTCCTTGATGATCTGTTATGCATAGAGGTTGAAAAAGTATGGAGATGGGACATGCCTGGAGTACACCCTTCCCAATTTTGAACCATGCAGTGTTTCCTTGCTCTGTTCTGATGACTGCTTCTTCGTTCAAGTATAAGTTTTGCATTAGCATGATCAAGTGTTCTGGATTCCCATTCTTCTCAGAGTCAGCCAGAGTTTGTTATGATCCACACAGTCAAACGCCTTTGCATAATCAATGAGGCACAGACAGACAGTCCTCTGGTACTCCCTGGTTTCAGCTAGGATCCATCTAACATTAGCTACAATATCCCTAGTACCACGACCCCTTCTAAACCCTGCTTGCACTTCTGGCAGTTCTCTGCTGATGTGTTGTTCCATTCGTTTTTAGATAACCTTTGGCTTGGTTGTTGTTGTTGTTATGTGCCGTCGAGTCGTTTCCGACTGATAGCGACCCTATGCACAACAGCCCTAAACCCTGCTCTATCCTGCGCCA
>NW_006399896.1:1835550-1837690 GCF_000299155.1 Elephantulus edwardii
GGTATTCTCTGCTTTCAGACAAGATCCATCTTACATCAGCAACAATATCCCTAGTACCCCGACCCCTTCTAAACCCAGCCTGGACTTCCGGTAGTTCTCTGCTGATGTGCTGTTCTAATCGTTTTTGGATGATCTTCAGCAGAATCTTGCTTGCATGTGAAATCGGACACTGTTCTGTAGTTTCCACACTCAGATGGGTCACCTTTCTTTGGAATGGTAACAAATATAGATAACCTTTGGCTTGGTAGTATTGTGAAATAACCACTTTACTAAAATTTTAGTAAGGATGATTTCTGCTGTACTCTGCTAGGATTAAATTACATAATGCATGTGAGGTTGTTCTTAAAAATGAGTTCTATTTATTGCTGTTTTTAGGTACTGTCAAAATCTTAGTAACCCTGTGATCAACAGATCTAGACCTTTTCCTATCCTGTGCAATAGTCAACATTCTGATACATTTAAGTACATTGCTGCAGTCATTGTGTCAATCCATCTGGTTGATCCTTTCCAAGCATGACATTTCTTTCCAAGGAATAGTTGATCTTAGCAAAATGTCCAAAGTATATGAGACGAACCTCCACCATCCTTGTCTGTAAGTAGCACCCTGCTTGCACTTACTCCAAAACATATCCGTTTGTTCTTTTGGCAGTCCATGGGATATTCAGTACTCTTCTCCAACACCACAGCTCAAACACATCCAGTCTTCTAGCATCCTTATTCATTATCTAGCTCTCAGATGCATAGCAAGGGATTGAAAAGACCATGGTTTGAATCACGTGCACCTTAGTCTTCAAAATGACATTGTTCCTTAGTAATTTGAAAAAAGTCTTGATAGCAGAATTTCCCACTGCAATGTCTTATCTCTCCTGTCTGCTGGTCCCAAGGGTGTTAATTTTGGATCTAAGTTAGATAAAATCATTGTCAATTTCCATATTTTTCTTCATGTATCATGAAAGTACTTATTGGTTTGGTGGTGAAGATTTTGTCTTTTTGATGTTGAAGACTATAATATTTGATCTTATGCACCAAGCCTTCAAGACCCATCATTTTCAGCAAGGAAGGTCATGTAATCTGTAAAACACAGGTTATTTATGAGTCTTCCTCCAATCGTTATTCACATTCCTCTTCATAGAAAGGAAAAAGGTGAAAACCTAGACTCCGGCTGTGTTTAGAGCCCCAGTGTTTCTGACGCAGGCCTGAGACTGAAAGCACCCATCTTCTCCAATTATTTGCTCAGTATACAGATTGGATAGGATTTGAGAAAGAATAAACCTTGACACACTTCTTTATTAATTTTAAATTAAGCAGTGTTCCTTTCCTTTGTTTGTATAATACCTTCATAGACTAGGTATAGGTCTCATATGAGAATAATTATGTGTTCTGGGATTCCTATTATTCTCAATGTTACCCCTAGTTTGTTATGATCCACACAACCAAATGCTTTTGCATAGATGATAAGGCAGAATTAGACATTCTTCTTGTATTCTCTGATTTCAACCAGGATCCATCTGACATCAGCAATGATGTTCTTGGTGCCACAAGAATAGTCTCTTCTAAATCAAGTTTGAACTCTTGGCAGTTCTCTGTCAATCTACTACTCCACCTATTTTTTTATAATCATCAACTATATTTTTTGTATGTGATATTAACAATGTTGTTTGATGATTCCCACATACTGTTGGATCACATTTCTTTTTTTATATATTTATATTTTATTGTTTATGCAAAAGCGTTTGACTGTGTGAATCTTAACAAGCTATGGTTAACATTGAAAAAGATGGGAATCCCAGAACACTTAATTATGTTCATACAAAATCTGTATATAGACCAAAAAGCTGTAGTCCAAAAGGATCAAGGAAATACCACATGGTTTAAAATTAGGAAAGTTATGTGTTGGAGGGTTTTTTAAAATTATTAAATTTTATTAATTTTAATGAACATTTACAGATATTTTGGGTTTTCACTCATTCATTGTTGCACTATTTTCTCTACCCTCCTCCCCAGTTCGTTCTTCTATTTCCCCCACCCCTTGAAAGTCTGTTTTAATTGTCCAATTGCCACAGTGCTTGTCAAAGGCAGTTCTGATTAGTCTCCTTTGTCAGTGTGTCCTTTGCCATTCCCTATCACTCCTCCCTGAGAG
>NW_006399896.1:1838667-1861358 GCF_000299155.1 Elephantulus edwardii
TATGAGTAAGACTTCCTTTTCCTGACACAGGCCCTAAACTGGCAGCAATAGCTGCCCTGGATCACCTTTCTTGAGAATGGGAACAAACATGGATCTCCTCCAGTCAGTTTTCCAGGCAGCTGTCCTCTAAATTTTTGGACATAGACAGATGAATGTGTCCAGGGTTGCATCTGTTAGCTGAAACATATCAAGTGGTATCCCATCAATTCCTGGAAATTTGTGCCTGATTCAAGCCATGCTCTTCTTGCTTGCTATGTATTTCAAAGTTGGACAATGAATAAAGATGACAGAAAAATCAATGCCTTTTAGTTGTGGTGTTGGCGAAGAGTACTGTATATCCGATGAACTACCAAGAGAACAAATATCTGTTCTGGAGAATGTGAAAACAAGAGGTTTCTTGGGAAGATAATGTGAAAACAGGAGGATTTTTGCTCCTTGGAGTGAAGGATGTTGGTACTTTGAGCAGGTTGTTAAGGAAGGCCAGTCCTGAAAGAAGGACATCGTGCTTAAAAGCGTCAATGTAAGAAATGAAGAACTTCAACAAAATGAATTGACACAGTGACTATAACAATGGAGTCAAGTATGTCAGAAATGGTAATGATGGAACAGGATAGGGTAGGGTTCAAATATTTTTTTTAATTCTTTTTTTTTATTGTGAAAAACATATTGAGGGTACAAGGAGGTGAGGGTTGGGGGCAGAAGGATGAGGATGGGCCAGGATGCAGTTGCAGAGCTGCACAATTTGGTTGGTGAGGGGAGCAGGTGAAGGAAATGATGAGGGTCCAGTGAGGACCAGATGCTACAGAGGAATGACAAGCATTTTCCAATAGTAATTAAACCAACTGTCTTATTGATTTGGGAATTGGATGCCGACTCTCTGGCTTCTTCATGCTGAACAGGGGTGTAGATGTAAAGGGGGGACGGGAGGACACTTTATCACCTTGCTGGTGGTCTTGGGTTAAAGATGCTTGCCTTCTTGCTCTGTTAGAAGATATTTTCCTGTCATTTGCTCTCCTCTGGTCCAGTGGGGATGGCTGGTTGAATCCAGAGGCTCCATCCTCCTTTGCTTCCTTAGCTGTCAGTTGTATTTCCTTTTTGTCACTGGCACTGGGTTCAGGGTCAATTCTGGAGTAAAACTTAGTGTTAAGGTTACCTATAGGAAAGGGAGCAAACCTAGAGAGAACAAACTTGTGAGTTACAAATAGAAGGGCTTTGAGGGTGTTGCTTTCAGGTTTACTGGGGGGGGGGGTGGCAGAAGGTGGCCTAGGTAACATTGGATACCCTAGGCATTCTTTTTTTTTTTTCTCTTTCCCCACCCAGGGGTCAGATGGCACAATCTGGGGACTGAGGAGCTCACCCTGAGGGCCGCGACGGCTCGCTATGAGCTGGGGGCTGAGGGCAGCCCGCCCCGGGCAGAGGGCCGCGATGGCTTGCCCCGAGCTGGGCAACACCCCCCAGGAGCTGGCTGGTATACTCCCCCTCCAATTGCTCCTACCCCAGTCTGGTCCCCTCGCCTGACTGAAGACTCTGTGGTCAGGGATAGTGTTTCCAATTCCAGCACTGCCACTTTTACCCCCCCCCCCATAAGTGGTCATACTATATTTTGACGTAGGTGTCACTGCCCTCCCCCTTTATATGTGATAAAGGAAACCTGAGAATTATGAACAGACTTCCCCTAGGTCTAATCATCTTTTGGCAGAAGCATTCAACAGAACAAAATATGTGGTGCATTAAGATGTCGGTCCTCTTGTGCATTCTGCCACTGTTAAGGTCATCAGACTCACAGTGACTTTCAGCAATCCATTGCATAGGTAATCATCTTCTTTGGCTTGTCCAAGGAAACCCAAGCATGCAGATGGCGGGCATGCATCCCATCCCCCACCTCCTACGCAGGCAGTCAGCGGGGCGCACATCCCCCCAGCGCAGGAGGCCTGTGGGAGGCATGCGGACCCCCCAGTGCAGGCGGCTATTGGGGGTGTGCCCCCCCACCCAGCCGCACAGGCGCTCAGTGGGTTCGCGGCCCCTCTTGTGCGGTTGGCTGGAGGGTGCTTGCTTCCCCCACAGCCACCATCCTGGCTCCAAGAATTCTCTCCAGACCAAGTCCACCTTGTAGCAGTGTGGTGGCTTCACTGTACCAGTCTTGAGGTGGGCCGATGCCCAGCACCCATCCTGGGTGAGGGAATCCATTCGTTCTGGGTGTGGAAGCCTCATGGAGCTGCAGCGGCTGTGCGGCACAGCACGGGCTCTGCAAGGGGGGGTTGGGAGCCACGAGACTCACCCATTTCTCCTTGGGAATCCTTGAATTCCTGTTGTTAAACCTCGATCTTCACTGAGGGCCAGTCATCAACTGTTTAAGTGTTCAATTATCAATAAGCTGAAGTCTGTGGAAGGCCATAATGGCCCTGCTTTAAGTGTTTCACTGCTCCCACAGCTCACCACGCTGTCTCTGCCTCCGCCACCATCTTGGATCCCCCAAATCTGTTTTTTATAGGGTTACTGTAAGTCCCAATCAAATTGATGATGCATAACAACAACAACATTATTACCATTGGGCACATAATTTGAATTCATTATTTGTTCTATGGGAAAGAAATGGGGAATCGTCTCCCATGCTATTTACTGACTCTGGAAAGCTGCTGGTGGATTCTCTATCAGTCGGGTTGGACTCCATGATATACAACAAAAACAACATTAATACTGTTAGAGAGATCCGGTGGCCTAGTCTGTGAGGAGGAGACCTGTTAACCCAAACACGGTGGCTTTGGGTGGTTTGAATCCACTATCAGCTCTATGAGAGAAAGATTATTAAGTTCCTCCTATGTGATTTACAGTCTCCAAAAATCTGCTGACAGGACAACTATGACTTAGTTCTCACTCAATGGCAATGAGTAGTAGGGAAGGTTATTACAATTAAATATTTTGTGTGACCGGGAAGTCTCACCAATGTGCATATTAATACTTTTATTTGGGCTTTTCCCCCCTCAAATGACTTTAATTTACTGAACTAAAATCTGCTTTCAGATTAACATTCTCTCACTGATTCTATTGAAACTGTAGTTTTCATCTCTTGTCCCTCATCCCCCCAATTGCGAAACTGGAGTAAGTCTACTCATTTTCCAACAGGACATTTTTTCAAACAAATTGCAAAATAAGACAACCATCATGCCTGTTTGTACTTTGCACTTCTCTTATCTGGCTAAATAGGCCCAGTTGTGTATCTTTTCCTATGTGAGATGGAATCCAGGTCTTGCACCTTTGAAGTTATGTCTTGAATCCTCCATTCTTTGCTACTATCCATTACTTCCCATGGATAACAGAGTCTGACCAGTGCAGAATACAGGAAACCATTTCTTTTCCTGATATTTTTAAATGCAGTCAGTTTGTTTTGTTTGGTGACAACTTTATCATTTATTTTTTCAGTAGCTCTGTTGGCTCATTCAGCTCTTGAGGAATCATTTACTGAGCATCTTTTAGTGGCTAGCCCCTGTGCTACGTATAGAGGATACAGTCTCAACTAGGAGAGTGTGCCAAGGGCATAGAACAACACAGTGCACAAACGATTGCGAACAGAACAAACACAGATGTCTTTGAGACTCCAGAGGAGAGTTTCCAGGGTAGATTGAATGAAGTGTGGGAAGTCAGTCAAATAAAGCTTCTAGGGGAAGATATCATCTGGGGTGAACTCAAAGGTTTAAGCAGGAAAAGTAACACCTGGTTGTACAGTGATTAAACCTTAGGCTGCTAAGTAAAAAAAAAGTTTGGACTCACTGGCCACTCTGCAGCCTGCTTCTTAAAGATGTTCAGCCTTGGGAACCATGTGGAGAGGTTTTACTTTGTCATGGAACTCTAAATTCAAACTCAGTGTTGTTTAATTGGAGTCAAGGCATACGTGACCCTCCACTGGGTTTCTGAGGTTGTAAACTGTACAGAGAGAAATTGCCCATGTTTCTCATGCAGTGATTTTAACCACTAGAGAGGCACAGCCTTCAGGTTATTACTGCAACACACTACTGTCTAATGGCCATTTTGTTTTAAATAGCACTGATCTGTCCTTTTGCTGTACAGAGGCAACTCGTGGTTGCTGTGATGCTGAACACTGCGACATTGATGTGTCAAATGAGATAATGGTTACCCATGATGGATAGTGCTTGGTGGAGCTCCCCAATTAAAACAAGCGTGGAAGGAGGAGTGGCATCCACTTCTGAAATAGCTTGCCTCCAGAAACTCTATGAACGTGGAGAAACGATGAAAGTTATACAAGTATTCAGGTCTTTCGTTCACAGGGGCGCTATGAGTTGTCTACAATTTGATGGCACGTAGTAACAACAACAACAACAGGTTTACTTATGAACTTCATATACGTTGTTTTCACACCAGATCTTTCCCATTTCCTATACCCACCTCTCCCTCTACCCATCAAATTGTGCGACCTTATGATTAACCCCCTTCTGCCCTCCCCCCACTCATCCTCACCCCTCTGCTTCAGCTCTCTCCTCAGATCCTCATACTCATTCTACAATAATGGTCTTATACTGCAGTTGTCCTTATGGTAAGGAGTTTGCTCACTCAGCATAATGCTTTCCAGTTCCTCTCAATTAGGTAGTAATTTACAAAATCATTGTTCCTGCATGCTGCATCATATTTTATCATGTGAATGTACCATAACTTCTCAATCCATTCCATTGTGGTTGAACATTTGGGCTGTTTCCATGTTCTTGCAATGTTGAATAAAGCTGCTATGAATATTTGCTATGAAAATCTTTGTGCCTTAGTTCTCATCCTCTCGGGGTATATTCCAAGCAGTGGAATAGCTGGGTCATATGGCATTTCTATGTTCAGCTTTTTGAGGAAAACACCAAACTGTTTTCCAGGATGGTTGTACCATTTTACAATTCCACCAATAATGTATAAGAATTCCTATCTTGCCACATCCTCTCAAACATTTATTTCTTACTGTCCTATTAAACTTTGCCACTGATATTGGAGTGAGATTGTATTTCATTGTGGTTTTGATTTACATTTTTCTTATTGATAGTGATTTGGAGCATTTCTTCATGTGTCTATTGGCCATTTGAATGTCTTTCCATCTATTTTGCCCATTTTATAATTAGATTTTCAGTCTTTTTCTTGTGGAGGCCTTGTAGCGTCCTGTTTTGCAGGAAACTTTTGATATGAGACCCTTATCTGAAATGGAATTGCCAAATTTTTTTCACCAGTCAGTAGGCTTTCTTCTCACTCTGTTAGAAACAGTTTTTGATGTGCACAAAAATTTAATCTCATTGAGTCGCATTTATCTCCTAATTGCCATTTAAAAGTCAGAATTCACTCAACAGCAGTGGTTTTATTTTATTTAGGGTCAAAATCCACAACTCATTGCCATCGAATCACACCAATAACTCACCTTCCAGTGGGTTTTCAGGGGCTGTAAATCCAATGGGAGCAAACGAGTGCAAAGGCCATGAACTTGATCAGGCGCACCTCTGTCCTCAGAATGAGACTCTTATTCCTCAATAAAACAACAAATGCTGGCGAGGTTGAGGAAAACTGGAACCCTTATTCACTGTTGTTGGAAGTGTAAATTGGTGCAATCACTATGGGAATGCAGTATGGGGCTCTTTCTCAAAAAGTTGGAAATAGAAATACCATTTGACCCAGCAATTCCAATACTGGGAATTTACCCTAAAGAAACCAGAACTGCCACCCAAACAGATTCATGCACACCCATGTTTATTGCTGCATTGTTCACAATAGCAAAGAGATGGAAACGACCCAAGTGCCCATCAACAAACTAATGGATAGAGAAGCTGTGGTATATTCATACATGGAATACTACACAGCACAGACAAGGAACTCATGAAATATTGTACAAAATGGGTGACCTTGGAGGACATTATACTGAGTGAAATATCTCAGTCACAAAAGAACAAATACTGAATAATGCCACTGTTATGAAACAGGACTGATATTGGGGTTGGGAGGAAACTAAGAAAAAAGGGGATAAATAAGGTACACTGCATGGAAATAGATGGGGGGAAGAATTGCTTAAAAGAAATAAATGATTAGGCATTATTTGCATGACAACAGTCCAGAACAAGAGCTGCATAGTAAAGTGGAGTGGGGTAGAGGTGGGGAATTGTGTAATAATGAAATAATTTTTTTTCCAAAAAGAAAAGCAAACTGGGTGTGTGTGTGGGGGGCTGAGCAGAGAGGAAAATGTACAACAATAAATTAATGGAAATCCAAGTTCTCTATAAACTTTCATTAAAATCTCAATTTTTAAAAAAAATAAAAAAAATTTGGAGAGATCTCAGTCTAGATCCACTCTAATTCCTTCAGATCTTCCTTCTATCCACCCCACCAAATTCTGATATTTCATGATTTTCCTCCCTCCCTCTCCTGTACCTTTTTCTTCCACCTCTGGACTGTTATGTACATCTTGTGCACTAGTGGCCTAGAGGCAAAAAACTGCACTGTGGTCCTGAAGGCACATAGTTCAAATCCACCAGGTGCCCGTGGGAGAAGGGTAGACAGTCTCCTTCCATGTGATTAACTGCTTCTCATAACCCTCCGGAAGGTCAGCTACTGGTCAGATTCTGCTTGATGGTACACAACAACAACAAACTATCCTTCTATTTTTAGAATAAGGGTCTTATGCACTATTTGTCCTTATGAGACAGAGTTAGTTCACTCAGTATAACACTCTCTAGACTCTCCCATGCCATTGTTCTTGTTTTTGTTTCTTACCATTGAGTTGAGCACGACTCATAACGACCCTATGAACAAAAGACCTGAGGCCTTTCTGTAACTATCGTTGTTCCTCAAAGTTCATAGTTTGTAGAGGCATGTTGTTTAGGATGTGGATGCCATTCCTGCTTCTCCCATATTATATAGTATTTTAATAAGTCATTGCTCCTGAGTACTGCATATTCCATTGTGTGAATGTACTAAAATTTCTCAGTCCAATTGTTTGTTGATGGACATTTACACTGTTCCTATTTTCTTGCTATTGCAAATGACACTGTTATGAACCTCAGCTTACAAATCTCCATTTTGTTTCAATTCCACTTTTCTAGGGATATATGTTCTTAGCAGTGGAATTGTGGCCTAGTGGCAAGAACCTGTGCTGCAATCCCAAAGGCAGGCTGTTCGAATCTACCATCTGCTCCTCAGGAGAAGGGTGGACAATCTCATCTCATTCAATTAACTGCCTTTGAAAATCAACCAGGGGGACAGTTAAGGATTGGCTCCGACTCAATGGTGCACAACAACAACATGGCATTTCTATGTTCAGCTTTTTGAGGAGATGCCAAGGTACTTTCCAGAGTTGTTGTACCATTTTATAATCTCACCAGCAGTGTGTATGAGAATTCCAATCTCTCCACATCCTTTCCATCCTTGTTGTTCTAGTAAACTTTGCCACTGCTACTGGGGTGAGATGGCATCTCATTGTGGTTTTTACCTGTATCTCTCCGATTGCCAGTGGTTTTGAGCATTTTTTCATGTGTCTGTTGGTTGTCCATTTCTTCTTTTGTGAAAAATTTTTCCATATCTTTTGCCCATTTTGTGATTGAGTCATCAGTCTTTTCCTTGTGAAAATCCTGTCGTACTCCGGAAACTTTCATTATGAGACCCTTGTCTGAGATGTCATTAACAAATGGGGTCGCCCCCCAAGTCAGTAGGTTTTCTTTTCACCTTATTGGAAAACTTTTTTTAAAAATTTATTTTATATTGGTTTGCTTACAAAGTTTGTATATATGTGTTTCACTGTATTCTTCCTTTACATTGTGTTTCATACAATCATTCCCATTCATTATGTTTTATAAAATTAATCACCATGGGACCAGACCCACCATTACCTTGTCTTTTCAGGCCCCTGCCAGAGTTTTCCTGTTTCCCTTACCCCTGCCCTCCAACCACAACCAAATGGATTGAGAAATTGCAGTACATTTACACAATGGAGTGTTATGTAGCATTCAGGAATGACGATTTTGGAAAAATAGTATGTAATTTGGGAGAGACTGGAAAACATTTTTTGATGCACATAGGACTCAATTTTTAGATCTCATTTGTGGATTTTGTCCTCTTCCAGTTGTGCATTTCTGGCTGTATCTGTCAGACTATTTATACCATAGGCTAGGGCTTCTAAGTTTGACCACATTTTATCTCTTATGATCTTTGTGACTTTGAACTTTACCCCTAGAGCCCTGATACACCATGAGCTGATATTTGTGTATGATGTGAGATGTGGATCTTGCTCAGCTTTCTGAACATAGAAGTCCAGTTTTGCCAGCACCATTTGTCAAAGAGGTTATAATCTTCCCATTTGATAAGTTTTATTTCCTTGTCAAATACCAGTTGGCAATAGGCAGATGAGTTAATTTCTGAGTTCTTGATTCTGTATCATTGGTCTACATGTCTGTCATTGTACCAGTACTATGCTGTTTTGGTTATTACAGCTGTGTAGTATGTTTTGAGATCAGGGAGTGCCATGTCTCCCTCTTCATTTTTGTTTTTTGGAAGTGCTTGCTTAGGTGGGGTCTCTTTCCTTTTCAAATAAACTTGTCTACTGCCATTCATAACTAATATCACACACAAGCAAAATCCTGCTAAAGATTATTTAAAAATGACTGGAACAGTACAACAACAGAGAACTTCCAGAAGTACAAGCTGAGTTTAGAAGAGGCAGTGGCACTAAGGATATCCTTGTCAATGTGAGATGGATCGTGACTGAAAGCAGAGAGTACCAGGGGATTGTCTGTCTGTGTTCCATTGACTGTGCAAAGGCATTTGACTATGTGGATCACAACAGATTGTGGCTAACCTTGAGGAGAATGGGAATCTCAGAATACCTAATTGTCCTCATACAAAACCTGTACTTCAGCTAGGAAGCAGTTGTCAGAACAGAAAAAAAAAGGAGGCAGATTCTCACTAAGATGGATTGACATAGTGAATATAACAGTGAGATAGAGTGGATAACAGAAACAATGAAGATGACACACGTTCAGGTCAGGGTACAGATCCTGCTGTTCATAAGGTCACTATAGGGCAGAGTCAACTTGATGGCCCCTAACAATAGTCTACTCTATTACAAATTCTTTATATGATATTTTAATGATATGGATAGTGATGGTTTCAGAAGGATAAAACTGCTTTCTATTTTGCCTTTCATTTGTCCATTTTTCATTGCTAGTATTACATAAAGCCAGAGGTTTTGAGTAAGTGGTAGATGGACCCATGTGTGAGACAGTCACTAATAAAATAGTTCCTATCAGTAGTAACAATAATAGTTCCTATCAGTAGTAAGAAAGAAATTGTTACAGTGTAAGTAAAAAGAGAGGGAAAAACTTTGTCTTCTTTTCTTCCACGCAGTCTGGATTTCTTTTTATATTGTTTTGGCTCATTTTCATTGCAAGGACTAATAAAATACATGAGTGTCATTTAGGTGGGAGAATCTAAGACTAAGCAACCTAGATTTTAAAAAGGGGTATCTGATGGCTTAATCTGTAGAGTTGTGCTGCTAATCCAAAGGTGCTGTTTCTGGCAGCTTGAATCCATGAGTGGCTCCAGAGAACAAAGTCTGGCAATCTCCTTCTGTGTGATTTACAGCCTCAGAAACCCACAAGAGGGTCAACTATGAGATAGTAAGCTCCAGATTTACAGTGATCAGGTGAGAGACAAGAAAGCAATGAGTTAATTGCTTTCAACCATTAATAAAGCCACATGTTTATTGTGGACCCCAGGAGTATTTCGCAGTTGGCTGGATTCATAGAATACTTCAGGATAATACAAGCATAGCTCCTGTCCTCCTTACAGAGTTTAGGTTTGTTGGAAAAAAATAAAAGCTAGAGAGTAAACAAATGGACTCAATGTTATAAGAACTACTTAAAAAAAGTATTTTGTATTATTGGAAGGAGCAACAAGAGGAGGACCTAATTTAGTGAGCTGACCAATGTGTTCCTAGTTGAAGTATCATTTAAACTGCCAGCTGAAAGGCAAATGAGTGTTGGCTAGGTAAAGGAGTGGGAAGGAAGGCTGTTTCAAGGTCCAGAAATAGTGTATGCAAAGTCCTATAGCCAGAAAGGCCACATGAGTTCACTGCGTCCAGAGTTCCACAACCAGGAGAGGATTACATCGATGAATAGGACCTTCTAAAGATTAAGTTCCTGTGTGCATCAAAACTTTTTCCAAGAAAGTGAAAAGAAAACCTATTGAATGGGGAAAAACATATTTGGCAATGACATCTCAGACAAGACTCTCATAACAAAAGTTTACAGATATGATCTATTACTCTGGAGATGAAAGGGTGAAGAAAAATGGGGTTATTTTCATAGTTAAAAAAGTAATTTCTAGATATGTCTTGAAATACAATATCGTAACTGACAGCATAATATCCATACACATACAAGCAAGTCCAGTGAATACCACTATCATTCAGATATATGCACCAACAACCAGAGCCAAAGAAGAGGAAACGGAAGATTTCTACAAATTTTTAGAGTCAGAGATTGATTGAACATACAATCAAGATGCATTGATAATAATGGGTGACTGGAATGCAAAAGTTGGGAACAGAGAAGGATCAGTAGTTGGAAAACATGAACTTGGTGACAAAAAAAAGAAGCTGGAGATAGAATGATTGAATTTTTCACAAGCAATGATTTATTCATTGCAAATACATTTTATAAGAAACATAAATGCAGGTTATATACCTGGATTTCACCTGATGGTATGCATAGGAATCAGATTGATTACATGTGCGGAAAGAACTGCTGGAGAAGCTCAATATCAGCTGTGAAAACTAGGCCAGGTGCTGATTGTGGAACAGATCACAAACTACTCATATGCTAGTTCAAGCTGAAGCTAAGGAAAATTAAATTGAATCCACTGGAACCAAAATATGACCTTGAGTCTATCCCACCTGAATTTCAAAACCATTTCAGGAACAGGTTTGAGGCCTTGAACACCAATGAGCGAAGACCAGACGAGTTGTGGGAGGATATCAAGAATATCATCCAGGAAGAATGCGAAAAGTCATTACAAAGACAGATTAGGAAGAAAAGACCAAAATGAATATCAGAAGAGACTCTGAATATTCCACTAGAGTGCCAAGAAGCCAAAACACAGGGAAGAATTCAAGATATTAAGGAGCTGAACAGAAGATTTCAAAAGGCGGTGTGGGAAGACAAAGCAAAGTATTACAATGAAAGTATTACAAGGAGCTGGAGTCAGAAAATCATAAGGGCTGAACTCACTCAGCATTTCTTAAGCTCAAGGAACTGAAGAACAAATTCAAACCTCAAGTTACTATAGTTAAGGATGATTTGGATAGAATATTAAATGATCCATGAAGTATTAAAAGAAGATGGAAAGAGTATACAGAGTCATTTTACTGAAAAGAATTGGCAGACACAAAAGAATTTCATGAAACAACATATAAGCAAGAGCCTGTGGTGATGAAGGAAGAAGTTCAAGCTGCTTTGAAGGAACTGGTAAAAACTAAGTCCCCAGGAATTGATGGTATACTAATTGATGTATTTCAACTAACAGATGCTGTCCTGGATGTGTTCACCAAGTTGTGTCAAGAAATCTGGAGGACAACCTCTTTGCCAACTTACTGACTGGAAGAGATCTATATTTGTTCCCATTCCAATGAAAGGTGATCCAACAGATTGTGGAAATTATCGAACAATGTCATTGATATCACTTGCAAACAAAATCAGCTGAACATGATCCAAAAATGACTGGAATAGCACATCAAACAGAGAACTGCCAGAAGTGCAGATTGGACTTAGAAGAGGTCGTGGTACTAGGGATATTGTTGCTGATGTCAGATGGATCTTAGCTGAAAGCAGGGAATACCAGAAGGATACATATCTGTGTGTCATTGATTATGTAAAGGCGTTTGACATGTGGATCACAACAAACTGTGGCTGACTCTGAGAAGAATGGAAATCCCAGAACACGTGATAGTACTAATGCGTAGTCGTCAGAACAAAGGAAGGAAAAACTGCATGGTTCAAAATTGGGAAGGGTGTATGCCAGGAATATGTCTTATTTCCATACCTATTCAATCTATATGCAGAGCAGATTATCCGGGATGCTGGGCTCTGTGAGGAGAAGTGTGGCATTAGAATTGGAGGAAGACTCATCAATAATCTGCATTATGTAGATGACACAACCCTGTTTGCTGAAACTGAGGAGGACCTGAAGCACTTGCTGCAGAAGGTCAAGAACTGCAGCCTTCCAGATGGATTGAGGCTTAATATTAAGAAGACAAAGATTCTCACAACTGGGCCAATTGGTAGCATCAGGATGGATGGTGAAGAGATTGAGACTGTTAACAGCTTTAGTTTGTTTGGCTCCACAGTCGACATTTTTGGCACCAGCAGCCAGGCTGTTAGGGACCTCTCCAAAGTACTGAAGAGCAATGGTGTCACCCTGGAGACTAAGGTGCACCTGATACAGGCTATGGTCTTTGCAATCACTTGCTATGTGTCAGATAGCCAGACAATGGCTAGGGACGATAAAAGGAGAATTGATGCCTTTGAGCTGTGGTGCTGGAGAAGAGTATTGAATATACCATGGATGGCTATGAAAATGAACAGGTTCTTCCTAGAGAGGGTTAAACCAGGCTGCTCCTTGAAGGCAAGGATTCTGAAGCTTTGTTTCACATAATTTGGACATGTTGCAAGGAGGGACCAATCCTTGGAGAGGGACTTCATGCTTGGGAGGGTGGATGGACAGTGCAGGAGTCAAAGACCCTCTATGATTCAGTGACTGAGATAATTGGGGTAGGTGTGTCAGAGACAGTGAGATCGACACATGATAGAACAGGGTTAAGGGCTGTTGTACATAGGGTCGCTATGAGTCACAGGCTACTTGACGGCACATAACAGCAACAACAACAAACAACAATGGGCCTCCTGTTGTTGTTAAGTGCCATCGAGTTGTTAGATGACTCATAGCAACCCTATGAACAAAAGATCTGAACACTTGTATAACTTTTGTTATTTCTCTACTTTCATAGAGTTTCCGGAGGCAAGCTATTTTGGAAGTGGATGCCACTCCTGCTTAAAAGCTTGTTTTAATCGGGGAGCTCCACCAAACACTGTCCACCATGGGTAATCATCAACACATTTGACATATCAGTGTCACAGTGTTTAACATCACAGCAAACACAAGTTACATCTGTACAGCAAAAGGACAGGCCAGTGCTACGCCACTTAGAAGAATGTTTGACCAAAAACAATTAAAACCAAGCCTGAGGGCTGCAGATTAAAATCATCCAACTTTGGCTGGTAGCATAACTTTCTATTCACTAGGCCAACAGAGCTCTCTCTATGTATAGGGCCTCTTGTACATGGAAAAGATTGACAATCCAATCACAAAAATGGGAAAAGATGTGGAAAGACTTCACAAAGGAAGAAATTTGGATGATCACTAGACATGTAAAGAAATGCTCAAAATAACTGACAATAAGAGAGATGCAAATTAAAACCAGTATGAGATACCATCTCACTCCAGTAGCAAAGTTTAACAGGACAGCAAGCAATAATGTTGGAGAGGATATAGAGATATGTTGTTGTTGTTATGTGCCATTGAATTCTCTGCAACTCATAGTGACCCTACATACAACAATCCTAAACCTTGTTCTATCCTGTGAAAATCTTATTGTCTCTGACACACCTAACCCCATTACCCCATTCACTGATGAATCAACCAATCTCATCGAGAGGCTTCTTCTCTTTTGTTGTCCCTCTACCCTCCCAAACATGACATCCCTCTCCAAGGACTAGTCCGTCTTTGCAACATGTTCAAAATATGTCAGACAAAGCTTTAGAATCCTTGCAACCAAGGAGCAGCCTGGTCTCACCCTCTTCAGGATTGTATACGCTATTGGTCAGACTGTAAAATGGTACAATCACTCTGGAAAGCAACTTGATGTTTCCTCAAAAAGTTGAACACAGAAATCCCATGTAACCCACTTATTCCACTGTTATATACTCCAAGAAAATAGAACTGAGACATAAATGGGGATTTGTACACCAATGTTTATAGCAGCATTATTCACAATAGAAAGAAAATGGAAACAGCCCAAATGTCAATCACCAAATGAATGGATTCAGAAATCGTTGTACATTCACACAATGGAATATTATGCAGCATACAGAAACAATGATTTTATAAAATGCTACATAACATGGGAGAGTCTAGAGAGTATTATGTTGAGTGAACTCAGTCTCGTAAGGACAAATGCTGCATAAAACTTATTCTAAAAATGGAAGGATAACTAGTAAAATGTGCACAAACATCTGAAAAGGTAAAGGGAAGGGAGCAAGGAGGCAAACAAAGTGTGAAGAGAGAGGAAAATCACTACACTGACAGAGTTTGGAGGACAGAGGGAGGGGTAAAGGAAGGATCCAATGGGGACCTGAAAAGATGGGGTAATAGTAGGTATAGATCAATGATGATTGGCTTTGTGAAACACAAGGTTTATGAATGATTGTAGGAAACACAAGGTACATGTATGATTGTATGAAACACAATGTGAATGAAGGAAAGTGTGAAATGCAATGTGAATCAAGGAATATGTGAAATACAATGTACAGGAATGAAACACAATGTATATAAATTTTGTATGCTAACCAATAATTTTTTTTTAAAAAAAACCCCAGAATATCTAAAAAAAGAAAAAAGAATCTAGAGTTCAGTTCCAAGGAAAGACAGTGCAGCTGGATGACACAGTGTGGTGGGTGGAGCTCCAACAGGCAAGTCCTTTGGAAGAATAGGGACTTATCCTAGAGGTAGTGAGAAGCCACTGAAGGCCTGCAGACAGAGAAGTGCTGAGATTGTAAGCTTTAAAAGGTCCTTATGTTCTGGCAGAGCAGGAGGAAAATGTAGAACAGAACTAAGATCCTTAAAATAGTTCAATCCTAACGGACTAGTGGAAGCTAGTGGCTGTTCCAAAACTATCACCCTGAGATACTTTTTAAACCATCAACTGAAATGGTCCGTTTTGGTCATTTTTAACTAAATAACAAATTGGCTTATATAATAAAGAGTGTTATGAGTAATGATCTCCTTTGAAAAATTATCTATTTGAGACCAAATGGTCAAAATATGCTCTAAAGTAAAGGGGAGAAGGAAAGCAGGCGAGGAAATGATAGTCTCAGAAATAGAACAACCAATGTGAAATGAATGAGAATGTTGGCACATTGGGGGAAATGTAACCAAACCACAGAATAATTTGTATAGAAATTGCTAACAGGAACTAAATTTGCTGTGTAAATAGTCACTTTAAGCAACATAAAATGTTATTTTTTTAAAAAGTCCTCATAAATTATAGACAAAATTGGAAGAAGTGTAAGGGGCTGCAGGGAGCAGGCCAGGAGGATGATGTAAGGACTCAGGGGACCGACGGCTGTGGCCTGGACCAAGGTAGTGCCAGGATGTAGAGAAGTAGAACAATTGTCAACATATTCCTGTATTCAGCAAGATGAATGAGTAATGGAGAATGAAATTATGAGATCAAAAGAAGTTTAAGAGAATAGGAAAAGAGCAGATAGCTAATGAACACCATATAGGAACAGATGAGGGGAAGAACTGTCTGAAGGAGAAATCTGAGTAGGCATTAAATGTATGACAACAATCTTGAACAAAGGGTGCATTTCAAAGAGGACTGGGCGAGGGGGAAGAGGGAAGAAAATATGCAACAGTGAATGAATGAAAACTCAACATTTCTGTAGCCTTTCATTAAAATCACAACAACAACAACAAAACCCAAAGACAAACAAACAAAAAACTCTACTATGAGGTTTTGACTTAAGCAACCGGAGGTGACAGTGACTTTATCAAGAATCTTGATAGAAATAGATAGAGGAGGTAAACTATGAGTTCAGTTTGGGACATGTTGAGTTTGAGGTACAAATGAGACAAACAAGTTTGAAAGTTGGTGATAGGTTATATTGTTACATGCTGTTGAGTTGACTGTGATTCATAGAGACGTTGTGAAAAATGAATCTGAACCCTGTCCTATCCTGTGTTGTTCTCAACATCTCAGATGTATACTTGAGCCTATTGTTACAATCACTGTGTCAATCCATTTTGTTGACAGTCTTTCTTTGCCATTTGGCAGAGTTCCTATGATAACCCTCCACCTTTCCAAGCATGATGTTGTTTCCCAGGGACTGGCCCCTTCTAACAACGATAAATACATGGGGTTAGGCAACCCTTGGCAGGAAATAAAAATGTCAAAATAAAAAAGAAAGAGGAGAATGCTTAATGCCTGAATTACATTGTTAATTGTCAAACATTCACTTTGTCAGCTGAATTTTTGAGATGAGTGATATTCTCTGCCCACCTAATTTCCTAGAAAAGGTGAGACATCGTCCTTTAGTAATATGAATTTTCATTCAAATGTCAGCTTTCTTGAAACAAACTTCCTTCTTTTGTCAATTCTGAAAACCACAGTGAACAATCAATTGAGGCCATAAGCGACAGAGGGAAAGGAGCTAACTACCCTAAAATGGGTAGATGGCACAGAATTGGGCAAGCTTCAGATTCGTTTTCATAAGGTCACCACATATCATAGTTGATTTGATGGCATGTAACAACAGCAACACACACTGTTATGCTTTCTGATAAACCCCCTGAAGAGTAAATGTACCCTTATTAAGTATTTTATTTTCTACAAATTAAATGCAATGTAGTAGTATCGTATTCCCAATCTTGCTAAAGTGTGGCAACTGGTATCAGATATCTCTGATTTGTCAAAGTTTTGTGTTGTTAAGTAGGTCTGTTTGGAAAAAGGTTCTGCTGAGCCGTCCATCGGTAAAGATAAATAAGGAATTAAACACACACTCACAGCACCACTTTGGGTGTGCCTTATTAGACTGTTCGCAAAATGAACACATAGAAAATTTGACCACAGTCCAAAGGTATAAACTCAAATGTATCTTATCATCCTGAGGCATTGCAGACAATTTGTTATCAAAACCCTTGCCCTAGGAACACCAGCACTCCTGTCTTGAGGACATTTCAGTAGCCTTGTGATACTGCTCTGGAGGAAGGCATTAGTCAGAAGGGAGATCCCGGGCCCATTTATGATGAATTCTCTCTTAAGGCCCATGGAGACTAGTATTGTGGTATATTTGATACCTAAACCTCAGATAAAATAGTCACTAATGTCCTGTTGTTAACTATGAACTTCAAAAGGGAAATATTATTCCCATAATGCACTTCAAGAAGGCTTTTTTAAAAGATATTTTTTCTTTTAATTGTGATTATAATGAAAGTTTATAGAAAAGTTAGATTTTCATTCATTCATTGTTGAATATTTTACCTTCTCCCTCCATTCCCCCTCCCCCAGTTTACTTTAAAAAAAATCATTCATTGTTGTACAATTACCTCCCATCTCCACTCCCCCAGACCTCTTTGCAATGTGCCTAATCATATATTCCTTATAAACAGTTCTTCCCTTCATCTGTTCCAGTCAAGAAGGCTTTAAAATGGAACACAGCTCTCTGGTGCTGATGGTGCTCTTGTGGCCGCATGGAAAACAGTTGTGCTGCCATTGTGGTTTGAATGGCAGAAGAAAGATGCACAGCCCTCTCCTGGGTGATCAGTTTGCCTCTGGCAACCCCCTGGGTGGTCAGCTAGGAGTCAGTTCTGACTTGATGGTACACAACAACATTTGGTGCTGGGGAAAAAGATCCAGGTGAGCCTTTGGTTGGTAAAAATATTAAATAAGGAAGTAAACAAACACTCACAGCACCACCTTCATTTCTCCAAAGTCGATAAGTAGCTGTGCTGTCAACCCAAAGGAATGTGGTTCAAACACACCAGCTGCTCTTCAGGAGGAAGATGGGCCATCTCTTCTCCCGTGATTGACTGCCTCTGAAATCCTACTGGAGGGTCAGCTGTGAGTTGGTTCTGACTCGATGGTATACAACAACAGGCGACTTCGGGAATATTTTTCACACAGAACAGCTCCGCTGCCACTCATGTTTCCTTCCCTTACACCACTGAGAATACTTATGAACACAGATAGAATTCAGGGTAAGCAAGTCCCATAAAGCTCCAATTTCCCTGTGAAGTGCCCTGCAGGGATCTGTCACACTGCCTCCTGTGTGCCCCTCAAGAGTCTGTCCCCTGTGTGCACCTCACACTCAGAGCCTCCGGCTGTCTTTTTTCTGCCAAAACTGCTTTCTGCACTCAATATCGCCAGATACACTCAATCATAGTAGAACGCCTTGTGCCCCGAAAAGGAATCTTCCAGGAGTTCACGGAGAGGAAGTCAAAAGAGAGATTACATACTGGCTTTTACCAAAGCTTCTAATCACTAATTAGCCATGTATTAGGCAATCCACTTTATATCATGTTGTTGATGTAACATTTGCTGGCTTAGACATAACTCTTCTGTGTTTCATTACCTGAAATAAACTGCTATTTCAACTGAAAGTAGAGAACTGTTGCTCTGAGTAACTGTTTCTCCTAAAGAAATTACCTAAAGAACTGAGTAACTGTTTCTCCTGAAGAAATTGTTTCTCCCAAAATAAAAAGAATTTTTTAAAAAAAAGGCATGGCAATTATTGATGAGTCAGAAAACCCATAATCTGCTCCCTGTAACACAACTTCCTTAAGCTGAGGCCTTGAGCAAGTCCTCTACTTAAGTCGTAGTCATACCCATGATTTCTAATCATACCTCTTTTTCATCCCTACAATGGGTTGTATATTTTTTTTTAAGTGAGATAACAAATGTCAGCTGGCCTTGAAATCTGTAAAATGAAGGTATGACTACTGAAGGATGACCGGTTCTCTCATCCTGTCTGTTGATTTCAAACACATAATGCAAAATCTTTCCATATTGTTGGCAGAGGAAACAGCTGCTGGTCAAAGCCAATTTTAGAAACCCTTGTTTTCAAAGAGTTCATTTTCTTCACTTCAAGGTTGCTGTCACAGGAAGTTTTCCAGAAAACAATGCAGAGATGGTCCAGCAGGTGTCACCAGAGAACCAACTTTCTATGTGGCAGACTCAAAGGAAAAGAAGGGCTGTATGCTGGTGGTATGGGACTCTACCAGGGGCCAAGGATATCTCAATTCTGGTGGCATGCAGGTTGGAACCACTGATGTGGAGGTAATCCTTTGCTTTTATTAGCTTCAGGATCCTCCACTGAATCATTTCCTCCGAGATTCTGCCTCTGAGTTCTTTTAGGACTTTAGACCTGTGCCTCAAATTTGGAAACTTGTGTCAAGAGATAGAAAAATCACCAAGAGTGCTTTCACTCTTTCTTTCTGAACACTAAGATTATTTTGAATGTTGTTGTGTTGTTTGGTGCCATTGAGTAGACTATGACTCATAGAGACCCTATGAACAACAGATCTGCAACTTGCCCTATCCGGTGCCATCCTCAACATCTCTGATATGCTCAAGTTCATTGTTACAGTCACTATGTCAATCCATCTTGTAGAGGGTCTTCTTCTCTTTTTCTGACCCTCCAGCTTTCCAAGCACGATGTCTTTTTCCAAAGACTGGTCCCTCTTAACAACTTGCTCAAAGTAAGTGAGACTAAGTTTCACCATCCTTGCTTGCAAGGAGCACACTAGTTTCATTTTCTCCAAGACAAATTTACTTATTCCATTGACAGTGCTTTTCTTCAACACTACGATTCAAAGGTGTCTATTCTTCTTCTGCATCCTTATCCACTGTCTAGCCTTCAGATGCATAGAAAACAATTGAAAAAATCCATGGCTTCAATCAAATGCACCATAATAGTATTTAGACTGAAATCCTTGCTCTTGGCACTTTGGAGAGGTCTTTGACAGCAGGCTTGGATATAAACATAATAATCTTGTTTATTAAATCAAACCCTTCTTCTCCTTTACCATTCAACACATGCACCAGAGGCAAAATGTCAGTAATTTAGATTCAACAATTTAGGCAACATATCCAGTTTGTACAAGGCAAATCATTAAGATGTTAGTAGCTGTGCTGTTTGTAGCTTCCAAATAGAACACAGTTCTTAATCTCTTACATGCTATAGATGATTTATCATATTTTACTCTTACGGGGACATGATTTAACTGAAAATATCTATGTATCTAAAGTGCCATTTGTAAGGAGCTCTGGTGGTCTGGTGGCAGGTTAGGAGTTGCTCTGGCAAACCAAAGGTCAGAGGTTCAAGTTTACCAACTACTTGGCAGGAAAAAAATGGGCGATCTTCCCCAAAGCAATTTACAGACTGAAAATCGACTGTGGGATCAGTAATGAGTTAGGTCCAACTTGATGGGACAAAACAAAAAAGTGTGCCATGTTGAGATGGGTGTTCCTGTTTGTCATCTGATATCTGAAATCTCCTTGCCTGGTGTGTAGGAGATGAGCTGGGGAGACAGGGAAGCAGCCCTTTGGGGAAAACTACTACTTTACTCATTGCTATAGAGTGGGAACCACCTCATAGCTCATCCTTCAGCAGTTTTTCAGAGGTTGTAAATTGCACAGGAAAAGATTGCTTATCTTTCTTTTTCAGAGCTGCAGCTGGATTCAAAGCAGCAATTACGTGCCACTTTTGGGTGTGTAGTGTAACTCCTTATAGACTACGCCAGAGCTCCTAAGTTTCCTGCTATGCCTCTCTGAGATCTCCAGAGTGTGTGTGTGAGAGAGAGTGCACATGAGTGGTAATGCATTTGTGTGTTGTGTGGGAAGGGATACCTTATTGTAACGGGACAGAGGATATAACAGAAATTCCAGGTAGAGTGGGAGAATGGAATCAGACTCCAAAGGGCAGTCTGAGGCTCTGTGCCAAAACTCAGGTAGGAGTTCAAGGGCAAGGCTATCCCCACAAAAAGAACTGCCCTCCTGCATGCCCTCCACACCTGGAAAGTGGAGAAAAGAAATCAAATGGCTATGAACCCTTGTGATTCTATTACATTCTTGGCCTTTCCACATCAAATTTTAATTTTCTCCAAAACTATATTTAATTTTGAAGCAATTCTAAGGTCTACAGAAACAAATTCGTTATCTACAATAGAATAAACAAAGGATTTATCCTTTTGTAACAATGAATTCTTTTTTTTAGAAAAGTGAACTGGGACGGGGGGAAGAGGGAGGGGGTAAAATGTTTAATAATGAATTAATGAAAATCTAACTTCTCTAAATGTTCGTTAAAATCACAATTAAAATAAAATTTTATTTTAAAAAAAATAAACAAAGGAAGGAGATCGATCCAAGAGTACTAAATTTCAGTGTCCAAGCCTTCAGAGAAAATAAAACAAGACAAAAGCAGAAAGCAAACCTGATCTCTTTAAACTCTAGTAGAGATATATTTCTGAAAGAAGCAAAAGCTTAGCACACACTCTCATGGAGCTATTATGTCTTATGCCAGTGTGGATCAGTATCCTTGGACTTGTGAGAGTTTGTATTTGAGGTTTAAGTATGGATCTTTTGAAGGGAGAAAGAGCCAGTGGATAAGACCCACTTCTAAATTTGGTCACTATATAAAATCCTGTTTCAGAGTCTTTCAATTCTAAACTCTCAAAAACTATATTGTCAGATTCTAAAATCTCTGACACTGCCTGTTTCCAGTGTTAGGAGATGCTGTTTGGCTGTGCATACCTTCCAAAAGCTAAGGGGAAGGTTGAAAGCACTAAAGACAGCTTTCAGAACTGACCAAAGGACTCCAAACCAGGTGCCATCAAATCCACACTGGCTAAAGAAGTTCCCAAGTGTGTCCTGTAGAACTCTATGTAAAAGTTGGGGTTTTGTTTGTTTGTTTGTTTGTTTTAAATTATACTAGTTTATTTACAGAGTTTTTAATGGCTGTGATCTTAAGACAAGAGGATGACAAAACCTTTCTCCTGAGATGAGTAAATGAGACCTGCGAACCTTTCGCTGAGTGGCTAGGGCTTAACTGTCTTTTGCTTTTGCAAATATGACATCTTCCACAAAGCAAACCAACCTCTCAAACGCAATGAGACTGAACCTTTCAGTGTAAAACAACTAGCTCGATTGCCAATTGCAATTTTCTTAGTGTAGCTAATCAGCCTCAGGCAGATCACCTTTTCCTTATTGGCCTTCCTTAAAACACAGCCTGGGTACAGCCGGGTTCTGGGTGCGGCAGCTCAAGTTAATTTGGTTTGCTCAGGTTCTCCTCCCCCTGGTGGAGCCCCGTGCCCCCTGGGTCTCTGCGCCGGTCTAATAGCTCCCGGCCACTTCATTTCTCCACAGCTCAGAGCCGTTCCGAAAGCAAAGATTAAAGGGGAAAGTCGCAGCTGTATATTTATATTTTCCCTGCTAGAAGGGAATTGATTTCCGCGCATTTATTTTCGTAGTTGTAATACACAAGGGCGGATTTGCGTCACCCGAGCAACTTGTCGGTGGAGATAAAGTTGCACAAATATTGAAAGGGGAAGTGCTAGGAGTCATTATAGAGTTTTTCTCCGGAAGAAATAAGGATTTCTGCAGTATCCTAAAATACGAAGGCCGCTTCTATTTTGAGACCAATCTCGCAGGCACATCCGCTCATTTAGTCCGAGTTTGAGCCCATCAAAAAACAGGAGATGACCTGGCTGCATTGAGCCAGGGTTTCCTGCTGCCTTCTTAGTTTGAGGGGTGGAGTAAGGAAGAGCTGAGCGTGCGGGCAGAATGGGGCCAGGTCTGGCGCGCTCTCTTCTCTCCTCTTCTCTCCTCTCCTCTC
>NW_006399896.1:1861627-1871980 GCF_000299155.1 Elephantulus edwardii
TCTCTCCTCTCTCTGTGTTCGCCTTTCTCTCACAGAGCTGGAGGTGGACTAGGAGACTGCAGGAGGTGCAATGGAGGGGGAGGGGCTTTGGCTCAGTTGCTCTGAAGCCTTGGACCTGGGAGAGTGAAGGGGCACTCGCAGCGAGGTCCCACACGGACCCAGTTACCACTTGGAACCCATCATGTTTCCTGCCTTGTCAGTAAGCGTCAGGTGGAAAACCGCCCCCTGACTTTACCTTTTAAGGGTGGGCTCCGAGCTTCTGGAGGACACTGTGTAAGGGAGTAGGCCCCAAACGAGGCCAAATCTGGGTCAGAGGTTAGCGGGAGACTGTGAAAATGAGGGTCAGCATTCCCCAGGGCCACTGCTTCCTCCCCTTTCACAAGTCTCTAAACTTTGGAATCAAGTCCAGGCGGTGATGTAGTCTTATCTCTATGAGGAGCGATGGGTTAGGGTGCAGGATACTGCCGGGGTGTGGCCTTCATGCACCTCCTTAGAACCCTGGAGTTGGTGGGGCCTGGGTCTCCTTCTGAATGTTTGAAACGGAACTGGAAGGGACACTGAAAAAGAGAGACGTGGTGGTTACGGTGCTGAGGGCTCCCTCTCCCTTGGGGTTGGAGCCTTCCCACCCCCTCGGGGCTGGGGGCTGTGCAGTTCCAGGAGGCCACCTCTTGTCTGGCTCTTCTTCAAGACATCTCTCAAGAAGCCAGGGCCTTTGCTCTTCACCCATCCATGGTTGCCTTTCAAGACTGACTGGTCTACATGGGTCATTTCCAGGGCTTCACAAGTGACTTTCCTTGTCACACCTTTGCCCTGCTGAACACAAGGACTTGTCTTCCTGCCCCTGTAAACCTGTGAACCCCAATAGACCCGATCTCTCCATTTCCGAGGAAATAGCCAGCGGATGCTTTTATTAAAGAGAAAGGAGGAAGAGAAGAGACCTGGTTCTTAGTAAAGGAATTGATTAGTGATTAGCTGTTTCCAGGACAAAGTTTAAAATGACCGTGCCCACCACAGCGGGCTGGAAAGGAAGGATTTTACTCCCTTTGTCAAAATCTTGAAGATGGCATGACGAATTCGCTTGCTGAAAAGCAAAAGACGTCAAAGCAGTTCGGTTAGGAGATACTTATTAGGACAATCGAAAACAAAAGATTTCGTGGTTTCATTACTGTTATTATTTTATGTTCTTCCTGAAAATATGCAAGAACAGCTCATCTGGGTGGCCTGTGGTTTGTTTGGGAGCAGGGTGGGGAAATCTATTCTGACTATAATTTAAAAGAGAACGAATTCTTAAAATAGAGACGTTGATGTTGCAGAACACGTCCCTCCCCCACTACACCCGCCCTGGGGGCTAAAGACCCCAAAGTGCTTCGACAGACACCAGGATCAAGGGCTTCGCGGCAAAACCATCGCAGAATTCAAAGGTAGGCAGCGGAACACTCCTTTTCAACCCCCAGGAAATGTTCTCTTGCGGGCACTTGCAAAACAAGGGGCCGCACGTGACCCGGGACGTGGCGGAGAAGGGAGGGCGCTTTTCCTACAAGTTGCCCCAGAGGGGTGGAGACCCCTCCTGTTGTCTCTGAAATTCTGGGGCGAGGCCCCATTGCGTTTAAGGGAGATATTCAGAATTATTTGTCTTATTTTGTTTGAAAATCACTCGTTCAGTACAGTGTGACCCCTCGGAATAAAGTTAATTGGCAGCCCCTCCTCCTCCTCCTCTTCAATCGCCCCAGGAAGGAGGCGCAGAGGCTGCGGTCCGGCTGAGCCGGATGGGCCAGGCCATAGGGTCCCAGAGCCCAGCCTGAGAGTTCCAGGCTTGGCAGCGAGGGCCAGAATCCATGGGACAGAGGGAGTTTTTGCACAAGAGGCGCGCTCTCGGGATTATCGAAGGGTGAAGGGAAATTCAGAAGAAGGGAAGTGAAGACACGCGAGCGCAAGTGGCGGCTAGCACGCTCAGCTCTCCGAGAGCGCATTAGGAGAGCAGTGAGAGCAACCCCCCTCTGCGCGTCTCAAATCCGAGCTGCAGATGGTGAAGGGCAGTCCGAGGCCCCGAGCGCCTCCACCAGGACACTGCTCAGCGGAGGAAGCCCGGCACCTCCCGGCTCGCTCACGCTGCCGCAACAAACACTTTGGCGTGTGCGGGGCGTGGCCGAAGATGGTCACGCCCCCTCCCTCCCAAATCCCCTCCACTCAGGGCTCCCATTGGTCTCGAGAATCACCAATGAGGGCGCGGATCAAGGTCCTACCCCGAGTCTGACTCGAAAACTGGCAAAACTTTGGGCGTATTTAAAGAGGAGTTTTTTTTGTGCGTATTGTGGGTTGTGTTTTGATGTGTGTGTTTTTTTAAGCCATTGCTTTTTTTTTTTTTTATAAAAAAATAACTGATTTTTATTGTTGATATTTTAAATTTAGTCCCGAGGCCTCAGTTGTTTGGGTGTCTCTGGCGGGGACCGGCCCCTTCTCTCCGGCTTCCCTTGGTGTGCGAGGCGTGGCCCCTGCGCGCGCGGCCACTTCTGTGCGCTTGGCCTCTGCGCCCCACGCTCGCTCGGGCGGACGGGGAGCGCAGTCGCCGCGCCGCGTTTACAGTGAGGCCAGAGGCCGGCTCCCGGCCCTCGGCTGCTTCTTCGGCGGCGCTAGGGATCCTAGGCTTCTCTGCGCTCCCGGGAAGCGAAAGCGGATCGTCTCGTACGGAACTGGGCTGCCTCCTTCGCGGCTCTGCACGTCCCTCTCTGCGCTCCCACCCGCCCGGCCCGGCCAGGGAGAGGCAGCGGCGCGACACGCCCGCCAGGATGTTCACCGGGCTGACCCCCTTCTACGCCTCCAACTTCAGCCTCTGGTCAACCGCTTATTACTCTTCGGCCGGCCCGGGCGGCTGCTCCTTTCCCCTGGACCCTGCCGCCAAGAAGCCCTCCTTCTGCATCGCAGACATCCTGCACGCCGGCGTCGCGGAGCCCGGGGCCACCGCAGAGGGCCTAGCGGGAGCCTCGGCCGCCGCGCTCACTGCACACTTGGGCTTGGTTCACCCGCATGCCTCGTTCCAAGCTGCGGCCAGGTCCCCGCTCAGACCCACCCCAGTTGTGGCGCCTTCCGAAGTCCCGGCCGGCTTCCCGCAGCGACTGTCCCCTCTCTCGGCTGCCTACCACCACCATCACTCCCAACAACAGCAGCAACAACCAGCGCAACAGCCACAGCCTCCCCAGCAACCGCCTCCCCCGCAGGCCCGGCCCGGTGCCCTGCAGCCCCCGGCCTCGGGGCCGCGAGTGGTCCCTCCGAACCCCCACCACAGCGGTCCAGCCCCGGCCCCCTCCAGCAAGGACCTCAAATTTGGAATTGACCGCATTTTGTCTGCTGAATTTGACCCAAAAGTCAAGGAAGGCAATACGCTAAGAGGTAGGTTTTGGGAAGGACGTTGCAGGCCTTTCTGGCCGCGGACTTGACTCATTTCCCGGACCCTGGGTGAGATTGAGATGCCTGTGAAAGCTTTTATGTTTAAAGGGGGGGGGGAATGAAGAGTAGGAAACGGATTGTGAGAAAGCTAGGGACATTTGAGGTCGAAAATTCACAAACCCGCTCTATGTATATAAAGAAAAAACGCCATGAAGACTTGAAAAACAGTTGTCACTTAAGCGTGGACGTTGTAAATATTTGCTAACATGACTGTCAACCGGCTTTTAAATCACATATCTGGAGGACATACTCATTGCCATTGAGTCCATTCCAACCCGTAGTGACCTTTTAGGACCAAGTAGAGGGTCCCCACAGCGTGTCCAACTCTGGGCTCTTAATAGAAACAGACTGCCACATCTTATATCTAGAGGGAGAACGACGTTTTCTATTAGGAAAAACCCTTCTGGGGAACGTTTTCTCTTTCACATGACTGGTTTTTGGTGAAAATGTTACTGGAGAAATGTAGATAACTCCCAGGAGGAGAGCGCAGAGTAGGGGTCCTTGGGGCTGAGAATGGGACTGGGGAATTCTTGAAAGACACCTGAAGGTGACATCGGTAGGACTGTTTTATGTCACCCTTGACCTTGTTGTATGCGTCCACCAGGAACATTTTTTAGCATCGTCCTTGGTGATGAGGGCTTTCTCAGCACAGATGGGGTTCTCTCATGATTTAACCGTAAACCGTGGGCATGGGAGGAACTGGTGAGTGTGCATTTGCCTGGAGTGTAACCAAAGATCTTTTCCTCTCCACCCAGATCTCACCTCCCTGCTGACCAGCGGGCGGCCAGCGGGGATGCACCTCCCAGGCCTGCAACCCTCCACAGGCCAGTTCTTTGCATCTCTTGATCCCATCAATGAGGCTTCTGCCATCCTGAGCCCCTTAAGCTCAAACACAAGAAGTTCGGTTCAGCATCAATTTCAAGACACGTTTCCAGGTACGGAAACCCTCCCCAGCCAGCGATGGGGGGGTGGGGGGGGGTGGGCAACTTGGTAGTGACAGAATTCTCAAGACTTGATGCCTCAAGGGGCGGTTTGCAGTGTCACAATTCAGGATTGGGCGCGGAAGATAGTGAGTTAGGATAGAGAAACCGAAAGATTTCTCAGTGAGCTAGGAATGACTCCCACCCGGAAAGTATAGGGCATCCTGGCAGAGCCAAGACTGAGTATGTTGTTTCCTTTATCTTAAGGACTAGCTTACTTGCAAATCTGAAAATGCAGCATCAAGAGATGTTGCTTATTACCAAACACACGTTTTAAAATTACTTCACACACTTTAACTCTGTGAGACAAAGCTTTCTGGATGCAAGAACAAGTGAGAGTAAGTACACACACATGCACACCCATAAAAGAAAAATAGAATCTGCCATCTCTTGATGATACAGACTAAGAAACATTTCTACACATGCCTGATGGTCGCATGTTAGAATTATATTTTCCTTCGGATGTGCCTGGGAACCTTAAGGTTTCTCTATGCCACATTTGCCTAGGTCTTATGTCTAATCGCTAAGTAGTTGTACAATTCTAGGTGTGTGTGAAAGGTTTTTTTAAGAAACTTTATTTGCATACCAAAAAAAGTTTTTAAGCAGCTTGGTAAGCACCAGGCCTGTGTATCTCAGGCTGGACATTAATAGACCCTCTGTCACCCTTTCCCCCCACTTTCCCTCACACAGGCCCCTATGCTGTTCTCACAAAGGACACTATGCCGCAGACTTACAAGAGGAAGCGCTCATGGTCACGCGCTGTCTTCTCTAACCTGCAGAGGAAAGGCCTGGAGAAAAGATTTGAGATCCAGAAGTATGTGACCAAGCCTGACCGGAAGCAGCTGGCAGCCATGCTGGGCCTTACTGATGCTCAGGTAAGGTAACTTTAGGCTCCAGCGCACTGCTGTCCTCAGACAAGTGGCCATGCTAGATCTGGTCTCCTCAGGCCTGCCACTCTGGCAAAGTCCCTGCTTGTGGTGGGTACTAAAGGTCTAAAATATTAGAGGCCTTCTGGACCTCAGAACTTGGGGTAGAAGGCTAGAGGGGTGGAGGAAAAGGAGGGAAAGAATAGCTCATCACCAAAGATGTCAACAAGCACTGTTTGTTTATTTTGGCTAACAAGCAAAAGAACCTCGGAGAAAACAAACTGGCCAAGGGAGATAATAATTATGTGCTCAACTAGTGCAATTCACTGTAGGAGGCAGCTTATTTCAGAAGAGATTAAAACCCAAAGTCAAGAGATTGTTTCTCTACTCCCCCATCCCCCCTTAGGTCTTTCTCCCATCCTCCCTGCCACCTCCTCCTCCTGCTGCTGGATTGTGTAATCTCTAGTTGTGAGGAAGTGAAAAGTGAAAACATCATTTCAAACAGAAATACTGAGACTCTGGGCCAGTAGTGAGAAGCCCACTTGGAGAATCCAGAGCCAGCCTGTCTCCTAGCAGTGTGGCCTGTGAGCACAGATCATGGCTAGGGAAGGGTGTGAAGGAGAGGAAGGAGGGGGAAAATTAATTTTTTTTTTGCAGTATCCATGAGCATTTTACGCATATTTAGCTTTTTAAATTTTTTTTAAAGTTGAAAATCTGTTGCGCTCTCAATTCCATTTCCCCTCTCAGTCCAAGAATTGGGCTATAAAAATATTTTTAAGCAGGAGAAATAGAAGAGTCACGATTGTTTTTCCTTCTACAATTCCAGCCCTTGCCCCCTCAGTGCTGCCCTACTGAGCAGAATAGCAGCTCCGAGTGGCTTTTTCTTAGCTTCTCGGCTTTGGGCCTTCTGTCTCTGTGTCTGTCTGTTCTCCATTTCATGATCCAGCTCCCCAGCACTTTATTGGAAGAGCTAGACATTCTCTACCAGCTGTGGATGTTATTTTTAAAAGAGAATCTGGAACTTGTGTGAAGTATCGGATCCTCTTGGGGATCATATATAATTATGTAGGATCTCCGTCGCATCCCTGCTCTTTCCTCCACTTTGCACTAGTTTAATTCCAGAGTTTTCAGGGCCTACAGCAAGATTAGCTTATCCCAACTGGGGTGAGTTCCTTAGCCCCAACTCCTGCAGACGTTCAGAGGAAATGATATTCTGCTGAAGCCCAACAGTGCCCTGGATTGAGTAGGATGCACTCTTTTCCAGCTTTGTATTCTGAGGCTCTTGTTTTAAAAAAACGAGTTGCTGTGTGCAGTAGTGGTAGCTTTAGTAGTGGGCAAACTTAAAGCAAGAATTCTTAACATGGGTCCCCAAAACTCTTGACATAACATGTGAAATTGTGGGGGTATGTGTATTTGGAGTGGCAAGATGGTGGAGGCCTGACTAGTGGAATTAAGAAGTACGATTTAAGGGGGAGCAGAGATTGGGTCGCAGCCATTTCAAGCATGAATTCTGAGGGCCACGTTTTAGGAAAGGAATTAAATGTTCTGGAGGTCAGGATTTGGGACATCTTGGTTTCCCCAGAGTTACCTGTGAGCCCCTGTGCGATTGGCGGGATTTTCCCGAGTTGGGGAGCAGCTGAAGGACAGAAGGGAGCCTGCGTCTCATCCCCGTGTCCTTCCTTGTCTCTCCCGGTGTGCGGTGCAGGTGAAGGTGTGGTTCCAGAACAGACGAATGAAGTGGAGACACTCCAAGGAGGCCCAGGCCCAGAAGGATAAGGACAAAGAGGCAACTGAGAAGCCACCAATGGGACCCCCAGCTTTCGAACGGGATGAGCGGAGCCCCAGCCGCTCAGAGGGCGAGGCTGAGAGCGAGAGCAGCGACTCCGAGTCCCTGGACATGGCCCCCAGCGATACAGAACGGACTGAAGGCCCCGATCGGGCCTTACACCAAACCACGGTCATCAAGGCCTCAGCCACGGGCACGTTGGTCACTGCCAGCAGCTGTGGGAGCGGCGGGAACAGCAGCGGTTGTAGCAGTTTTAGCTTTAGCAGCTCCAGCAACCTCAGCAGCAGCACCAGCGCCAGCAGCTCCAGCAGCCTCAGCGAGCAGTCCACCCACAGCAACGCTGCTCCCCCAAGCCCAGAGCCTGCGCCGGCGGCGCCTCCGCTCAGCAGCCTATAGACAGTGTGAAGGCAGAGGACCCTGGGAAGGCCACCCAGCTGCTGATCCTGTGCCTTCTTTCTGACAGTTAGGCTGGGGGGTGGTCAAGGCCAGGAACGCAGTTGGTGGAGCAAGCTTCGCAGTGGTGGAGCAAGCTTCGTGTCTTCACCCGTTCCCTCCGCCAGGTCAGCAGGCTGCAGCAGAGCTGAGCAGAGCTGAGTAACGTCTGGGAGTGTCCCCCCGTACCCCACCCATAAGCCTATCCCTTCTCCCGGGAAACTAGCAGCTCGAACTACACTGTGAAGTGTCTGCCTCAACAGTTTCTTCCCTCTACCAGAGGTCGTGGCACAGAGACCTGCACTGAGGACGTCTCAATCTTGTAAATAAAATGTTTACTATAGTTTGTAAAGGCCGCTTGGCTTGCTGTGGCTATGCCACCATCAACGCCTCAGGCACTGGAGCTCGAGTGGGCCTGAGGCTGTAGTTTGTGTGTGTAAGGGATGCAACTTCAGAGCCATAGGGCTGTTGTTTGTTGGGGTTTGGAGATTGCATTTAGTTAAGAGATCTCTGCGATGCTGTGCAGCAAACCAGAATGCACGTGCCAGCCGCCATGGAATCCCATGAGTCCATCTTACAAAGGGCTTTTCCACTTGGAAGCTAGATATAAGGAGTGTGTGCATTGAGATTTCTGGGGCTTGAGAGTTCCCCAAGGTGGAGGTGATAGGCATGGTCACCCAGACAAAGCTGTATGCCGATCAGATCCTGGCATGGCGCTGAGGGGCGCTTTCCCAGCCTGGTCTTCCCTTTGCTAGAAGATGGGACAGAGTAGAGAAGGAAGAGGCAGGTATGTATTGTGACTAAGGAGAGAACTGAGTACAGAGGCCTGCTCTGAAAAGAACCAGGGTGCAGTTTGTAAGGATGAGGGAACGCTGGTTGCTTAAGGAGATGGCTAAGGAAGAACCTGGACGTCTTATCTTGTGTGTGCCCAGTGATGGTTCTAAAAACTGCAACTCTTCATCAGTATTCCTTGGAAACAGGGTCATGCTGAGCTCTCTTTCCCAAAGTCTAGGGAGTTGAGAGACACCCTCCCCAGGCGATTACAGCTGGGAAAAATAAACAAATTTGGTCTTTGCTGCTGTTTCTAGGACTGGTCATCTCAAGGTTTTAGAAAAGATAAAAGTCAAAATTCTCTTCGAGATCAGTCCTACAGTACTTTTCTTTCTGGAGACTATGAGTTGGCAAAATCTAAGTTGGTAAAAATGCTTTTAGGGCATTTAAAACCAAATGAACGTTCTAAACACCAAACAATCTAGTTGATTTGCCGTTAAACTTGGTGAGAGTGCGCCTCTCTCAAGCGGGCTGTGGTTCAGGAATAAACACACATGATCTGCACTCGTGCAGAGAGCACCCTGGCCCGTGGTCAGGGTGAAAAGCCTTCCACAACCCTCCTCATTTAAGGTTTTCCTTTGCTACTTTCTGGGTGAGTGGCACCCCAGGAACCTCTCTGTTTGTTCATTCTATGCTCAGTTATGTACTAGAACAGAACGCTAGATTCCGTTGTTGGCTTTGGCAGGGATGCAGCTAGTCATCAGGGCAAGGTTTCTTTCACCCACTCAATAAAGATTAATGTCCCCACCGTCTTCACCTCTCGCCCTCGTACCCTGGACCCCAGAGGAATTGCTCTGTAGTTGGGAGGAGTGGAAGGAGGGTTACCAAGGAGGTCGAAGAAAGAAGGGTAACCCCCTACAAAAGGGGCTCCAAGTTAACATAAACCAGCAGTGTTTCTAAGGTCCCTGGAGGCAACTACAGCCTCCCCACCTGACTTGGCTTTGGCCAGGCCTCTTCCTCCATGCCCATTGCAGGCTCTACTACTACACGGCACTGCAGGATTTTCTCTGGACCTCAGTTTTATCATCATGATTAAGATTCATTTCCTCAGATTCTCTAAATATTGAAATTTTGGAGGCAGAATTTCTCAGGAACACCACATTTTAAGGCACTTAAATCCAAGTTGGAGAAGCTGTGCCTGAGCTGGGCTGAGGACCTCTTTATAAAAGAGTGGGTACCTTATGAAAACATAAAGCATTCTGGCAACTCCAAGGACTCTCTGGTGCTGCCTTTGCCCTTCTGGGCCGAGGTGAGGTGGGGGTTGTGGGGGGAGAATGGAAGGAAGGAAACCCTGGCGTGGGCACTATAATGACGTCTTCTCAGTTCAGGGAGACTGAGTGGTTGGTGGTGTGTGTGGGGTAGACCCCTCCAGGCTGGGGCCCCGCTAAGAGGGGCGTGAGATGAACCAGGCAGCAGAACACTCTCAGAGAATTAAAAGTTCCTACTCAATCTTTATTCTTCGCCATATTCCCCGTAAATCTTTAGCGGGGCATTGCAGTTTTTCAACAATTCCATTCCCGACCACATCTTAGGATCTCAGGGCTGGTTGCTCTGTCCGGGCTCCAGGAATCATCCTGACAGCTCTGGAAGACAGACAGTGGTGGAAGCGAAAAAGTCTGGTAATTTAGACTGAGGTGTCTTCTGCACGGAAGGGAGGGCCTAACGCAGAAGTCCACACCTTCGGGCGGGCGGAGGTCGGCGGAGCGAACCCGCAGACGCCTGTGCGCGCTCGGTGTGCGTGGAACAGAGCCGGCGGGGCCGACCTTGCGCCTCCCAGGGACGCGCTTTCCTAATAAACCGGTCCAACTCAGCCAGCTGCAGGACTCAGGCTCAACCGCGTGTAGATTCTGTGGAGCAAGGCTGCCAAGACTCGCTGAGAGATGGCAGTCAAAACACCTCTCACCAAGGATAAAGGCAGGAAAAACCAAACCTCATCCCCAAGGCCGCCAGCGCGAGCGCGCGCACATAAACACACACACACACACACACACACACACACACACACACACACACA
>NW_006399896.1:1872080-1881466 GCF_000299155.1 Elephantulus edwardii
AGAGAGAGAGAGAGAGAGAGAGAGAGAGAGCGCTCCAGGGAAAGATCCACGGACACATATCTGAGGAAACTAGCCCCTATGGCAATTCATTTTAAATGGCAAACTCATCTCTCCTGGCTCCTCGTGATTTAGCGGGTAAGAATTATAAAAGGTGGAAGCTTTCAAACCGCCATGGCTTTTTTGAAAAAAGATGGAATCATTTGCTTTTATAAATATTTGCGAGTCTGGAAATCCTATGAGGCAGTTCATGAGGTAGTTGTGCTCTGCACACCAGGGTTTCTAGAGTTTCAATCATCTAGGTGGGCAGTGGGTTTCCCCATGATCACCTACGGCCGGCTGGAATCTGGAGTATGAATAGAAATTGCTCGATAGGCACCCTTTACAGTCGTGGACAGAGCACTGCCATATTTGTTATTCCCTAGTAAGTCTCCCACAGCATATTCTCTCTCTCTCTCTCTCTCTCTCTCTCTCTCTCACACACACACACACACACACACACACACCCCAGAACAGCTCCCTGACCCATCATTCAGCACTTTATGGGTAGAACTATTTACATAAAGTTCATGATTCGGAGAGTCCGAATTCCCGTGTGTTTGAGGAGCGCAGCTGGACGTGAATCGCTGCCCTCCGCACCTAACAGGGAACCTGAAATGAAGCCTAGGAGCTCCAGGGTCTTTCTTTCGTGTGGCTTCTCCCCGTCTAGAAGCCAAGGTTGGCTGGACCCTGTGCATCGCCAGTGGTGGATGCATCAGCACTTGGCCAGTTCGGTCCTTGCTTTGGGTGACCCAGCCAGGCAGGAGAAGAGGAGGAGCCTCCAATGCGCTTAAAAACCACGTTCTGCCACTTGGGCGCACCGCCACCACGGAGGTGGGAGACTGTGGTCCTGAGATGCTGGGCTCATGTGCACAGGAACGAGCAGCTAGGGACTGTGGGGGGCCTTTCACATTTGAACTTTAGTCTGGCTTGAAAAGATATGAGCCGAAAGTAGTTCTGGGATGCGACATCAGCAACACCAAACTTCTCTTACAGACTTCCCGGGGTTGCTCAGGACAAGGAGACAAGTCAGGGGTCTACGCTCCCCTGTCCCCTTTAATAGACATTCAAGAGCCCCCTCCCCAGCTTCGACTTACCGACTTACCTTCTCCCGCAAGAACAAACAGCAAGCAGGGTGACTTTGCGCTTGGTCTTCTCCACAAGGCGACATAAGACCCTGCTTTAAAGGTGGCCCACGGAATTTTATACCTGCAGTGTTCTGACCGTCCCACCCACCTCCTTAGTTCATGGTCCTTAGGAATATGTATGTATTTAAAGTTAATATCTGGGGTTTGAACTAGAGGAGATAAACAAACTCCCATTTAATTGTGTTCACTCTCAGGCTCCGTTTTCGAGGTTGTTCTGCAATTGTACAGTTTAGTAAAGACACACGAGTGGTCTTCACCGGGAGGGACCCATTTCCACACAGATCGGGCAAAAAGCCTGCAGCCGGCGGGGGAGTGACCCGAGGGAGTCCAGCTGCGTGCTTTCCAGGATATCTTCTCCCAGCCTAGTGGCAAGAAGCTGCGCAGCAATCCCCAAAGAATGAGGTTCAAATTCACCAGCTGCTGCTCTCCGGAGCAAGATGCGTGATCTCCTCCTTCGAGATTCACAGCCTCTGAAAACCCAGCGGAGGTCAACGACGGGTCGGGTCCTACTCAGCGACACACAACAACAACAATGACAACTGGATCCCAAGGAAGGGACTGCAGAGTCCCTGGTACCACTGAGATTCTCAGGCCCTTGAACCTAACTCCATCTAAGCCTCTAGGACGCTAGCCCTCGGGCTATGGATGATCAGAAAGCAAAGGCTTCTTAAAGAGGAATGGAGGCTCCTCCCCTTTTCCTGGATGGCTCTTGAAAGCTTGCTTGTTGACTGCTGGCTGCTGTTTGTTGCAGACTGCTTGTTTGTTACTGACCGGTGCTTCCAGGAGCTGACATCTCGCCCTCCAGTGAGCACCACTTCTGTGGCAGGCTTAACTTAAAAGAGTCAAAGACCCGAAGTCTGTACAAAGGATAGAGCGTTGCTGTGTATTTTGCTCATTTCCCCCCTTGCCTTCTGCACGAAGCTAGCTTTCCTCTGGCTGCAGCTCTTGGGCTGGATGCTCCTTTCGATAAGTTCAGAGCTGAGCAGCTCCCGACACCCAGGATGGGGTTCCTTCTCGGCCCTTCCCGCGGCCCTTCGCGCCGCCCAGCCTACCACACTTCGACCTGAGGAACAGACCGCCCAGCCTACCACACTCCGACCTGAGGAACAGAGTGCATGGCAGCGGCAGCGCCAGCACTCCCGGTCGCACACTCAGTGTTAAAGATCTCCCGGGCATCAGCCACGAAATTTCTCCTGAGCCCAGAATGGAAAGAGATTTGAAGAAGTGTGCATGTCCCTGAGTGACTCAACACCCCAACTAGCCTTACAGGCAACAATCATTAACTAGTTACTTATCAGAACACACTCATTTACTCATAACTTACCTTGTGACTGTGGGAAGTTGACTACCTTTTTACTCCAGTTTCCCCAATATGTATAAAGGGCTGTAATCACAGATACCTACCTGCCTCATGTGATATGGTGAGAATACTACCTAACAAAGGGGGAAATGAATCCAATGGCTGTCATACAAATGGAGCCATAGGTTACTTCTTTGTTTATTGTAATGCTTGCTGAGGTCCTTAGTCATAATACAATGGAGAAAAGGGGGGGAGGAGTGAGAGACAGTTCTTTTTCTCCAAGAATTTAAATCCTTAGATGGAAATTTGTGAGTCAGGTGCAGTCTGTAACATTCCCAAGAAAACCTTTTAAGAAGAAGCCCAAAGTGTTTGGACCCATTATTCTGCTGGTGAGAGTGGGGATTCCATTCAGTCACTATTGATTCTTCGAGGTGCCCATTAGAATTCTTTCCTTTTGATGTTCCTGGCATTTAGTCCACCCTCTGGTATTCACATTAGGCATCCTATCGAACTCAAACCCTCAAGCCAGAATGGACTCTTAGCTGATGTTCCAGTGTGTTCCCCTTGGTAGATCACGCTGAAGGAGAGCGCTTCTCTTTCTTGGAGTCCTTAGTGGTTTCGAATCTCTGGCGGGAAAGGCATTGTTTTTGTGTTAGCAGCACAACTCCCTGGGTAGGATCGCCAGAGCTTTCTAGGGATTCAGTATATACTTATACATATGGCCAAGAGTTATTGCTAGGAGTTAAAATAGGGAAGTCGAGTTTCCTGGCATTGAGGATTTGAGGGAAGCTGAACTAAGTATCTGGGGACCTAGACGTGGGAAAAAAAGTGCCCTCTGTAGAGATTATGTCAGAACAAGTGGCATTTACTAACTTCCAATATGAGTCACTAATCAAACTATGACTCATAACAAGTCTATGGACAACGGACACAAACCTTGTTCTATTCTGTGCCATCCTCACTATCTCTGATATACCTGAGCCCATTTTTACCGTCACTGTGTCAATCTATCTTGTCTCCTCCTCTTTTATGCTGACCTGGCCCTCTACCTTTCCAAGGTAGAGGGTCCTCAACACGGAAAGTGCACTTTACTGTTCACTTTAAAAGGACACTGTATAACAATAGTTTTCTTTAGGGCAGGTACAGACTCAGCTGAGAAGCTGCAGAAATTGTAGCCCCCAGCACAGGACCTAGGGAGCTCTGGCAGCCTAGTAGTAAGAAGCTGCGCTGCAGTCTTACAGGGACGCAGTTTGAAACCACCAACTGCTTTTGGGGGAGAAAGATGGGCAATCTCCTCCTGTGTGGTTAACAGTCTGAAAAACCCTTGGTGGATCAGCTATGGGTCGGTGGTATACAACTCAATGATATACAACAACCGCACAGAACCTGACACAAGTAGAGAACCTCCCACCCCAATGTTTACTGAATAAGTGAAAGATGTAAATACTGTGATTCTTGTAGTTAATTGAAGTTCAAACTCTTCAGAGTTTGTTGGTGTTGGAAAAAAAGGAAGCTGAGCATTAAGCCTTGGAGCTACTGAGTAATGACCGTAAGAGTAGACTTCATGCTTTGAGACCCTCCAATATCTGGTTGAGGATGCACAAAGGTCTCTCCAGTAAAGCCTTTCAGAGTCATAAGAGAAGAAATCCACAGCTTTTGAGATAATTCAAAATATATTGTACTCAAGGCTAACCCACCCCACAACAGACCCCCTGGGGGTTTTTAGAGGCTATAAGTAAGGGAAGTGTCCATGTTTCTGCAGAGATGGATTTGAACCTCTTGCTTCTGGGTTGGCAGTATAATTCCTTACTCAGTAGGCAGTCAGAGCTCTCTAACAAATAACCCGCATGCTCATTTGCATATACACGTTCAGACTCAGTGTAGCTGGCAGGCGATGACACCTTTGGTATGTGTGACCACTGCAGGGAGATGAAATGACTTGGCCACAGTCAGTCACTCCATCAGCAGTCTGGGAAAGAACCTAAACGGAATCCGAAAGTTTTCCGTGCTTACTTATTTACTTACTCTTACACGTCAGGCTGATCGGTGGAACACTAGTACGTGCACCAGGCCCAGGACACAGAGAAAGGGGAGGACTGTGCCTAAGACAATCAGGACAGTGAGTGTGTTGTGCTCCGGAGCCCAAAACAGTCTGCTTGCCAATTTCAGCCTCTTTGATTTGTCACAACTATTTTTTTTTTTCTTTCTGGAAATTGAAGTGAAGAGAGTCATGCAGTACAGTTCCCAGTGTGTGGTGGAAAAGCCAGGAATGACTGAGAGAATGAATGTATGAATAAAGGGACAAATAAGTAAATTGTGTTGTTGTGTGCCATCTAGTCAGAACCCTCTGGTGGGGTTTCAGAGGCAGTTAACGGTTTGGAAGGAGATTGCCCATCCTTCTCCTTCGCCCATCCTTCTCCTTCGCCCATCCTTCTCCTTCGGAGCAGCTGGTGGATTCAAACTGCCTGACTTTGGGATTGCAGCAAAGCTTCTTACCATTCTGGGCCATCAGAGATCCCTAATAAGTGGAAGCAGGAGTGGCATCCACTTCCTAAACCACGTGGTTTTGGAAACTCTATGAACTTTGAGAAACGACCATAGTTATAGAAAGGTTTCAGGTCTTTTGTTCACAGGGTCACTATGAGCTGTGCTGTACTCAGGGCAATCAACAACAACAACAACAACATGCCTAATCTCTTGGCTCCAGGTGAATCTGTCCTTAGTGCATCTTGCCTTCTCCCGGAGTCCTCCTGCTGCACACGCTGCAAAGGAATGTCCTTGGTGCCCGGAGACATGCTTTACTCTCCAGAGGTGGAGGCTGAGCATGAACCCAGAGCCCCGAGGTCTTTGTCCCAGTCAGTACTTGTTATGTGTAACAGGACGTCCTGTGCCCTTCCCAGTCTCTGACTGCTGCCCCTTCTGCATAGCATTTGGTCCCGAATCCACACAGGTCATAACCAGCCACTGTTGCATGCAGACCTGCGTGTGGACTATGACCCTGTCAGGATGCCTGGACTCACTTGGAGCCATCTTGGTTGTCACTGTCTCCCCAGGGTCTGTGCCCCTTGCGATGATGACTCTCCCAGAGTTGTAACTGCAGTTTATGATGAACAGGAGAGATGGAATGCTACAGAGAAAAGGAACGAAAGGAAAGACTCGCTTTGTGACACTCCTGAAACCAAGCGTCCCATTTCCTCAGCAGGTCTTGGACCTCATGTTCCTGGCCTTCTTCCTTCTTTTGTGGAATTCTCCACATCTCTCCCCCCCCCATTTTAATTTTTTTCTTCTTCTTCAGATTTCAGTACTTGGACCTCTTTTTTCTTTCCTGAGCTGTTCACAGTTCCACTTGATATTTTAAAAGATGCTAGGCTCCAATGCTCTTTTGTTGGACCACCTGGTGTCGGGGGTGTGGTCTGACGGAAGAAGCAACCAACTCCCCCAGTCAGTCAGTCAAACAGAGGTGGTAGATGTGAGCCTGGCCCTTGCAACCAAAATGAAAGGATTTCTTTCTTTCTTTTTTTTGTTAAGTGACAAAGGAAACTGCACAATTAAAAAACAAAATAAAAAAAAAAGAATCTTGCAAGTGACTATCCAGCTGCATTGTCAAAAAGCTGCAGGACTCACAACAAAGACACAGGAGCTCTCCTCCCCACCCCATTCGAGTCCCTGCTATTTGCAGATACTTGTTCTGGATTTGAGACCATTGGTGGCTCCTACTGTAGATATCAGAAGACGCTCTGAGGGAAGTCTTCTGAACAGCATGGTTTAGCATACCCAAGGCCCTTCTTCCCTTCCTCTTCTCTCTTGCTTTTCCTGTCTCTGGAGGAAGGTTTTTAAGGAGGCTCAACCATGCGTCCTGAGTCCTTTCCAGCGTTTGGTTCTCCTTTGCGGTCAATTGGCACAGCATCCCGGGGCCAGGCAGAGAAGCTAGGGCATGTCTCCCAGGACCATGTACCGTCTCCAACCTGGCACAAAGATCCTGCAATCAAAGCACTCAACATGGGAATTTACTGCATTATTCCCGTTACTACTAGTGTCTTCTGCGTTTGTGGTTTGCACACAGTGAGTGCACGCAAATGAAAAAAAAAAAAAGCAAGAAAGACAAACAGCACTTTTGCACTCTTTAAGAGTTGAAAGTCTCTTCTTAAATCTCATCTAATTTTCACTGCAATCTTCAGAGGAAGATTTGAAACCTCCTCTTAACGGAGATCCGTTCTGGGAAACCAAGAAGTGTTTGATTTGACCAAGCCGCGAGGGTTGCGCCCTTGACCTGGAAATGCATTGTGTTTTTTTTTTTTTTTGGTTGCTTGTTTGTTTGTTTTTTGCTTCAGTGCACCAACTCTTGAGCTTCTGGGAGTCTGTTTTCAGTCCGACACTTCAAAGAAAATAAATATTTTTTAATGAGATATGAGATTTATCTCAAATATCTAGTTACATTGCGGTTGCAGGAAACAAAACTATAAGGACAGGCACACTGAATCAGAAAGCCAGGAGTTACTGGCTCGGTGCAGCTCGGCTCACAGAGTCGACACTCCGTGTGAAAACGTCTCTAAGCGAAAGGTTGCCACGTGCACTCAGGACCCGTTATTTAAAAATAAGTGGGGAAGAGGGGCAGGGAGAGCAGGAAATGGCCAGTGCGTTGGGATAGGAACGTCAATCTGATACGAATGAATGGACCATCAGATCTGACATTCTGTGTTTTGCAATTAACAACCCAGAACAGAACGTGCATTACAGGTTGAAGTGTTGAGAAGGGGGAAATCTGAGTGAGTGAGTGAGTGGAAAACCAATTGCTTTGCAGATTTCCAAACTCAAATCTTAATTTTTATTTATTTATTTTTTTAAAGCGAGAGAATGAGTCCTCTAGTCACAGGCAACTTTCAGCTTTCTCTCCGCCTCGCTCAGGCTTCCTTCCATCCACATCTCGTTTCCCCCCAGACCTCCCCTCCTCTCTCTGCTGGCTTTCCCCAACTCCAGCCTCTAGGCATTGGGGGGGGGGGCACCTCGGAAGACTGTGGTCTGAACCCTAAAGGTACAGCGGTGCCTCTTGTATCGAGGGCGGTGACACTTGTCCAGGAGCAGTGACGGTAACAGACTCCGCTGCCAGGAGGGAAGGGGGTGCTGCCTATGGTGGGGCAGCCCCCGGCCCGGGAGAACTGCGCCGGCCAGCGGGAAATTTATGGTCTGTGTACACTTTCTGGCTCCAGAGATTGGCGCGCCAAAATGATGGGGCCCGGGAGTCGGAGGGCCAAAGCTGAGACCACAGTGGTGGGGGTCTTGTAGGGTGCTCATGATCCCCTCTTTCAGCCTCGCTGGGGAAAGTCAAGTCTGCGGGAGGAATGAGTGCAGGGTTCTGCAGGTTGGATTCTTGTTAGGTGCCTTCAAGACTCGGATGACTGTGACGCACAGAACAGATCAGAACCCTGTCCTATCCGGCGCCACCATCTCTGCTTTGCTCAAGCCCATTGCTACAGAGCCTTAGAAAAGGGCTCTTTGTTCTCCATCCTAAACTCTCCGCCCTCTTAGGGGGCGTGTCTACCCTGGGTGTTTTTAGTTGCTAGAGGCTGAGGGTTCTGGTGGCCTGGAGAGAAGGAGTCGTGCTGCAGTCCCGAAGGCACGTAGTTGGAATCTACCAGCATAGGATGCAAGTCTTTCTCCGGTTCCATTTACGCCTCTGAAAACCGCCTAGAGGGTCAGCTATGGGTCAGTTCCGACTCAATGGCGTGAGCAAATGTTGACTTCTGACAACTTGGAGTTGGACAGCCCCATAAAGCTTGTCTTCTCAGGCACCTCTGGCTGGGCTGCAAAGCCTTTCCGTAAGTGAAGAGCCACCCTACGACTCCATGTCTATACTGGCAGCGCTGAAGCCTGCTCAGTAAGTAAGCCTGAAGTGTGGACAGTTAGGGATCTTGAGGGTCCAGTTGTTGGTTCTCAGCCCTTACAGTCAGGTTCATCACTTTGGTCTATTTGGGACAAACTGGACATTAGAAAATAGGGCAAATTAAAAATATTAAATAAAAAAGTATTAGGGACATTAAAAGCACGCCATAGGGTTTAGACACCAGAGAAGGCTCCAACGTAGCTTGTGGAAGTGGCCTGATTGAGGGCAGCCTTCAGTCCTCCGGAGTCAGCCCTCCTCTGGCAAGGCCACACTGGAGCACAGAAGCTGAATTAAGTCCGATTTCCCACCATACTGGTCCCCTTCACTCCTGTTGTCACCAGAATGGAAGTGTCACTGAGTGTACCTGCGCAGTATGCTTGTAATTGTAGCCTACCTGTTGTTGTTGCTGTTACATGTCAAGCACAACTCATAGTGACCCAATGAATAGCCAATCTGAACCCTGCCCTATCCTATGCCATCCTCATCATCTCTGACACACTAGAAGCCATTGTTGAAGTCACCATGTCAATTCATCTCCTTGGGAGGGGGATCTTCCTCTCCTTCACTGACCCTCCATTTTTCCAAGCATGAGGTCCCTTTCCAAAGAATATAGCCTTGCCTAGCTATTGTTCAGTGTATAAAAGAAGAAGTTTCAGCTTGACCATCTTTGCCTCCAAGGAGCACTCTGATTGCACTTTCCTCAAGACATAATCTGCTTGTTCTTTTGACAGTCCAGGGGATATGTAGTGCTCTTCTCCAGTGCTGCAACTCAAAGGCATCTTCTTCTTAGCACCATTTAATGCCCAATACCAAAAAACAGTGACTGCTTTTCATTAAATTATTGACTACTACAGACCTGGTCTCTGGTGGCATGATGTAAACGAGCTGCAATGACAACTCAAGGGCAAGAGGTTCAAATCTGCCAGCTGCTCCAAAACCCACTGGAGAGTCTGCTGTGAATTTAGCTGAAACTGACTCTACAACAATGAGTTTTTGTGGTGTGTTCCCCCTCCCGCCCCCC
>NW_006399896.1:1881566-1888317 GCF_000299155.1 Elephantulus edwardii
GTAGTGTCCCTAGATAGTGCAAAAGATAAAACAGTCACCTACAAGTTGGTGAAAAACGGTCCACAGTCCCCTTACAAGAAAAGATCTGGCTATCTTCTTCTAAAGGTCACACAGCTTTGAAAACCCTGTGCAGCAATTTCACTCAATGCACAAAGAGTCGGGACTTCACTGCAGCTAGCAGCAGTGACATGTGCCAGGCACTGTTGGCAAAGCTTTTCATGTGTGAAGCCCTCAACTTCCCACCAAATTCTGATTAGGCATTTGGATTATTCTCACTTTACAAATGAGGAAACTATTGTAAATATAATAAAATTAAATTACCTAAGACTAAGTATTTAGCTACTAATACAAAGATGGGCAGTTCCAACCGACCCGGAGACTTCTGGGGAAAAGAGCTGGTGATTGTCATGATCTGTGCTGGTAAAGAATAGTCTCTAAAAACCCTCTGGGAGAGTTTTACAGGAACTGGGGTCTCTAACAACAGAGACAACTCCAAACACAGGCTGTCAGAAAGTGAAACGGAGAATAATTTACACCTTCCCCTTAATATACCTACTTTATCTGCATAATCTACACTGCCAAGGAAACCGTTATCTTATGGATGAAGAGTCATTAAAGGGAGCACTGGTGGCTTAGTGGTAAGAAGCTGCGCTGCAATCCCAAAGGCAAGTGGTTCAAATCTACCAGCTGCTCTGCAGGACGAGGATGGGCTATCTCCTCCTCTGACAGCCCGCTGAGGGTCATTCAACTATGAATCGTTTGCGAGTTGGCGATATACAACAACAGGTGAGTATACGCTGAATTGGACGATGAATTTTACAGGTTTACTAGAGGCCGAAGGCGCTTCACCTAGCACTAGGAGTAGCAGGCAGATGAGGTCGACTAACGGGACCACCACGCCCAGAAACTGCAGCCAGTTACAGCCAGGGCAGGATAATTGCGCTCACCAGGGGTGCCTGCGAGGCTCCGACACCCTGGCTTCTGGTAGTCTGCCTTGTTTTGATTTACAACTGCAGCCTAGTTGCTAGACTCCAACACTCCAGAGGTCTGGTTCAAAAGCGCACAAAATCATGCATCAGAGTACTTCTGTGATCACGGCTTCTCGCCAGCCAAAGTATTTTAACTTTGTTTAGTTTTGTCTTTAATTCTCACCAGATGCGGAAGACACAGCGCAGAGACTTTAGCACTTGGATTGGCTTTGTGGAGACAATTTTCCAGGGGTAGGTACATGACCCTGAAAGACGTGGGGATTATTCGAAAACTAGAGGAAGACAGAGGAGGAGCCAAAGGCATAAGATAGAATACGAGCAAACAAGGAAAACGAGCGGGAAGGGAAAGGAGAGGAGAATCATAGAAAGAAGTGGAATTTTGAAGTATTTCTCACATTTTTAAGGGGGTGGGCGAGGTTGACACAACTGGTTTGGGACCGGGCCATAAATTAACAGAAGATTTATTCCTCAATCAGGAAAAAGCCATTAAGATATTCTTGGCTACGGCTGTGGGAAAATAATTTCTTTGATTGAGTTGCCCCAGAAGACCCTCTGCAGCCCAGTCCCCCCGCCTGGACGGGCCTCCTCCTTCCTGCCTGCCGGAAGAAGGGAGAAGCGGAGACCCCAGGGACGACGAGAGGCCATTCCATCTTTTGTCCAGCATCTTGAATTTCACTTTGCGCATTTCTGTCTCCTTCTCGATTTGATCCTGGCTGCCTCTGAGAATTTGGGATCTCAGAGGGAAAGTTCTTCCCCAAAAAACCCAGCCCACCGTGCTCCGTCTCCTCCGGAGCTGTGTCAGCTGAGCCTTAGGCCTCTTTTCCGCCAAGGATTTCAGGCCTTCGAGTAAGAGAAAGGAAACTCCTCACCGGGGTGTGGATGGGGGAGGGAAGCAAGCCCTCCAATACACGCCCAGAGCAGGGTGGGTAGGAATTATTCTCTGTTCAAGCAGAGGGGCTGAACAGTCCCTTAGGATTCTCTGTGTTCTGGCACTCCGGAGAGTCTTAGAGCTTTTTCTAGGGCACCCTTAAAGGCAAAACTACTTTCATGCTAAGAAGTTAATTCCTATGTACAATGCCTAAGCATACATTCCTTTTAGACAGGTCTTTCTGTTCCAATGAACTGGTGAGTATCTATCCATTCTTATCCCAACCCCCCATGTCAGACACAATTTAAGAATAAGAGGTATATCATTGCAAAGATGCTTGGGGTGGGGGTAGGTAATTGTGTAAATATGAATGAATATTAAAAAAAGGGAACTGGCAGAGGGGGAAGGGAGGGAAGGGGGAGTAAAATGTGCAACAATGAATGAATAAATGAATGAAAATCTAACTTCTTTGTAAAAAGTTCATGAAAATCACAATTAAAATAAAATTTCATTTTTTATAAAAAGTAAATTTCTTTTTCTACCAAAATACAATGGAGTTTCCCAGAGGCCCCATTAAGTATGGAGACCTCGGGGTACTTAGAGTTTAAGAGTGTGTGATATTTTAATTAATTAAATTTAGGTAACATGGGAAACTTAAATTTTATTTTGCCAGTCATTTATTTCAATTGTTCAAGGGTCACACGACTTCAACAAACTAGAGGCTGTAAATCACAAGGGAGAAGATTGTCATCTTTCTCCTGCAGAGCAGAATGACTGTATTTGAATTGAGGGCCTTTGGGTTGGCAGTGCAACTCTTTACCGCTAAGCCACCACTGTCATATTAGAAAGCACAGATGTGACAGATTTTTGTTATCCTAAAAGTTCTACCAGACTGCATTATTCTATTTAATAAGAAGCTCTGGTGGTCTAATGGATAAGGACTTGTGCTGCCAACCTGAAGTCAGGAGGTCCAAAACTATCAGCTGCTCTGCAGGAGAAAGATGGACAATCTTCTCTATTGTAATGTACAGACTCTGAAAACCTGCTGGAGGGTCAGCTTTGAGTAAATTCCAGCTCGTGAGTTATGACAATTCTGTTTAATAAGTAGACGCAATCACCAGGTGTCATTACTAAAGCAAATGCCCTTCAGTATCTTCCACATGTTTCAGATTGTGAAGGGTTCTGTAGCACAATGGTAAATCACTGAACTGTTAACTCAAAGACTGACTGCTTGAACCCTCCTAGAAGCTTTTGACCCACAACAATGTGCAACAGATGGAAACCCTGCTTGATTCTTTGCCATTATAAAAATTACTATTGTGCTTATGACCATTATTGCAGTCAGTGTGTTAGTACACCTCCCTGAGGTCTCCCTGTCTGTCACTGGCTCTACTTTTTCAAGCATGATGTCTTTTTCCAAAGTCTGGCCCCTCCTGAAACCATGCCAATGTATATAAGACAAAAATCTCACCATTCTTGCCTCCTCAGGAAGCAACCTGGCTGCAGTTCTTCCAAGACATCTTTATTTTTTTCTTTGGCAGTCCATGGTATACTCATCGCTTTTTGCCAATTTAAAGGCACCAATTCTTATTCTTCCTTATTTGTTGTACCACTTTCACATGCTTATGAAGCAACTGAACATTAACACGTGCACCTTAGTCATTAAGTTGATATCCTTGCTCTTCAGCACTATAAATAGGTCCGTGGCAGCTTATTTACCTAATACAATATGTAATTTGATTTCTTGACTGCTGTTTCTGTAGGTGTTGCTTGTGGGTCAAAGTAAAACGAAACCCTTAACAAAGTCAATCTTTCCCTATCATGTTGCCTGTTGGTCCAACTGTGAGGATTTTTGTTTACTTGATTTTGTAGTGTAATTCATATTGTAGGCTACAGTCTTTGATTTTCTTCAGTAAGGCATGGGAACTAAAGAAGCTAACTTTGTATCTGGGGGTCTGCACTTTACTATCTTCATGATTTTGAATGATTTTCTTAAATTTTCCTGAAGCTTCAGTTTCATTTTTTCATAAAATAGGAAGATAACAAAAACAACTTTAACTGACTCTATGTGATGACCTCCCTACATCCCTAGGTTTTGGAGGTTATAAATATTTAACTGATAGACTGATCATCTCTCCCCTCATCAGCAGCTGGTGGCTTTGAATTGCTGACCTTGTAGTTAGCAGCCTGATATGTTGTTATAAACTTTGCCACCAGTTCTCTTCAAATGACTGAAATCCTGATTCCTGTAAGGATAAAAATGATCTTGCTTAGAAATAGGAGTATTCATTCATTATGTTAATGAGGCCATAGTAGAGTTGCTGTTTAGTTGTTGTTAGGTGCCTTTGAGTTAAGTACCACCCAGAGTGAGCCTATGCACAATAGACCTATACCTTGTCCTGTCCCGTGCCATCTTCACACTTCCTGACACACTGGAGCCCATTGCAGTAGTCACTGTGTCAATCCACCTCCGCCTTTCTGAGCATTAAGTCCTTCTCCAAGAATAGCCCCTCCCAGCAATATGTGTGAAGTATGTTAGATGTCACTTTATCATCTTTGCCTCTGAAGAACACTCTTGCTGTACTTTCTCCAAGACATATTTATTCGTTCTTCTGGAAGTTTATGGGTTGGTCAATATTCTTCTCCAACACCACAGCCCAAAGGCATCAATTCTTCTGTCATCTATATTCAATGTCCAGCTCTAGATGCACAGCAAGTGATTGGAAAGACCATGGCCTGAATCATATCCACCTTTGTCCTCAAACTCACAGCATTACTCCTCAATAATTTGGAGAGGTTTCTAACTGCAGATTTTCCTAGTGTAATACATCTCCTGATTTCCTGACTGCTATTGATTGACCCAGAAAGCATCAAAAGAAGGTAGAGGGGAAATATAGAGTTACCGTACTAAAAAGAACTCACTGACACTGAAAATTTTCAGGAACTACCATATGACCAGGAGCAGAGGGTAATGAAGGAGGAAGCGGAAGCTCCATGGAAGCCATTGGCGAAAAATAAGGCCTAAGGAAATAAGGCTACTTATCCACAAACAACACCCATAGAAACAGCAGTCAAGAAATCAAATTACATATTGCATTAGGTAAATAAGCTGTCACAGACCTGATTATTGTGATAAAGAGCAAGGATATCAATTTGATGACTAAGGTGCACATGTTATTGTTCAGTTGCTTCACATGCATGTGTTATTTTTGTTATGCCCCTATTTTATAAAAATATGAATGAGTTTATTTCAATTAACAGTTGTGGTTCTGGATGCACTCACCAGTCTATGTCAGAAATTTGGGGGCAGCTGTTTGGCCAGCAGATTGGATCACCTTGTTTCTCTAGTGTTCACAGAATTATCAAAGGTCTGTTACATAAGAAGTGGATGGCCAATCCTGCTTCCTGTCGTAATCTGGGAGCTCTACTAACATCTCTCTACCATGTGTAATTCTTATGGCATTTGACATACCAGTGGCACAGCTTTAGTAACACAGCAACCCGAAGTTATCTCTGTACAACAAACTGACAGACAAGTGCTGTACCACTTAGAACAATGTTCTTCCCAAACACAACAAACTGCCAATTTCATTTGTAATTCTAATAGCAAATCAGTCTTCATACCAGGCTCAAGATGTCCATATTTGTTCCTGAGATAGGTGATCTAACAGAATGTGAAAACTATTGAAAAATATCCTTAATATCACATGCAAACAAAGTACTGCTGAAGATCATGAAAAAAATTGGCTAGAATAGTACATAGATAAGGAATGTCAGAAGTCAAAGGAGGATTTAGAAGAGTTCGTGGTATCATGGATATCGTTGTTGATGTCAGATGAGTCCTGGATGGAAGTAAAGAATACCAGAAGAATGCATATTTATGCTTTATTGACTGTGCAAGGCATTTTACTGTGTGGGTCATAGTAAGTTAAGGCTAACATTGAGAAGGATAGGAATCCCAGAGCACTTGATTGTGCTAATGTGAAACCTATACCTATATGAGGAGGCTGTTGTGTGAGCAGAGAAAGGGAACACTACGTGGTTTAAAATTAGGAAGCAAGTGTGTCAGGGCTATATTCTCTTTCTATACCTATTCAATCTGTATGTTGAGAAAATTAGTCAAGAAGCTGGACTCTTTGAAGAAGAATGTGAAATAAAGATTGGAGTAAGACTCATCAATAACTGCATTATGCAGATGACACAGCCTTTCTTGCTAAAAGTGAGGAGGCTTTGCAGTACATGTTGCAGAAGATCAAAGAATACAGCCTTCAATATGGATTGAATCTCAATGTTGAGAAAACAAAGATTCTTACCACTGGACCTAGAGGCAACATTCTGATAGGTGGAGAAAAGATTGAACCTAACTGTCAATAACTTCATCTTACTTGGATCCACAATGAACACCCTTGGTAGCAGAAGTCAGAAAATCAGGAAATATATAGCAGAGTAGGATGGATCTTAATCACTTCTGAATTATAGAAAGAACAGAATAGACAGAGAAAGGAGCCCTGATGGAACAATAGATTTTGAGTCCCCATTGACTCTGTGATAGGAAGATCCTGAGACCTGCTCCGGTAAATATTACAGCCTAAGAAATTGATGAGGCATTTCTTCCCTGTCATAAAGGGATGCTACAAATTAGAATTGTCTTGGGCATTCAACAACAGTCATAGAATACAGGTGGTAAAGAATGTCTAGGATTATAAGGAGTTACTAAGTTCTGTTGATGTGCTTTTCCAGTCGTTTTTGCACATTCTGTTGGGTCGCCTTTCTTTGGGATAGGAACAAATATCCATCTCTTCCAGTCAGTTGGCCAAGTGGTCGTTCTCCAGATTTCTTGGCACAACTTGGTGAGCACGTCCAGGGCAGCATCTGTTAACTGAAATATGTCAAT
>NW_006399896.1:1889777-1899163 GCF_000299155.1 Elephantulus edwardii
GGTGCGATTGGCACAGGACAGAGTGGAGTTTAGGGCTGTTGTACATAGGGTCGCTATGAGTCGCAGGCGACTCGACGGCACATAAGAACAACAACAACAACTAAGTTCTGGTGGCTTGGTGGTAAGGAGTCATTTTGCCAACTCAAAGATAAGTAGTTCAAATCCATCAACTACTCCTCTGGACAGAGATGTGCAATATCCACCTGTTTACTACCTCTGAAAATCTGCTGGTGTCAACTATGAGCTGGTTCCAACTTGACATACACAACAACAAGAACAACAACAAGAATTGCTGAAAGAGGTAAAGAGGGACACCATCCTTCAATACTCTCATCATTGAGAGGCACACTCTGAATTCAGAGTTCTGGATTCAGAACTATGAGAAAAGAGACCTCTGCCCCTTAAATATACCTTCTTTTGGTAATTTTGTTATGGAAGCATTAAGTAGCTAAGATATGTATATTGTACACACACACACATATAAATTGCAAACTTTGAGTAACAATAAACTTTAATTCCCCTTTCTTTTGAGTAGTATATTTTTTGTTGATGCTAATTAAACCTCGGGGAAAGGTTAAGATTTTTTGACTATTAATCACTCCAGTTAAGAAAGTCATTAGTCAGTCTTTTAAAATAGCTGAACTGGTTACTATAAGACAGTTATAAAAAGCCTAAATGTAATCAAGTCTCACTGAATGTCATTCCCAGAAATTTCTCTGAATATACCCCTTTGGCTTCTAGTTCTGTGAAGAAGTCCTGGACACACCATGAATTTTAGGGCATCAGTGCTGGTGGTGGGTATGGCTAGTTTTGTTTTTCTTGGAAGTGCTTCAAAAGTTGATAGCACAAAACAACACAAAGCAGAACAAAACAGAACAGAATAAAATACGACAACAAAACTCCACAGCTGTTGAGTTATTTCTACCTCATAGTAACCTTATACCATAGTGTTACTGTTGCTAAGTGCCATGAGTCAGAACCCACCCATAGCTAACCCTCCAGAGGGCTTTCAGAGGCCGTTTTAATTACACAGGAAGAGATTGCCTATCTTTCTCTAATGCAGCAGCTGGTGAATTTGAACTGCATTCTAGAGATTGTAGCACAGCTCCTTACCACTGGGCTATCAGAGCTCCCTTGTACTTTAGTAGATGTTGTTTTTGTTGTTAGGTGCTGTAGAGTTGAATATGATTCATAGTGACCCTAATTAAGACAGACCTGAACCCTCCCCTAATTTGTGCTATCCTTATCATGTCGACATACTTGAACTTATTAACTTAGTCACTGTGTCAGTCTATCTTGTTAGGGATTTTTCTCTCCTTCCCTGACTCTTTATCTTTTCAAACATGATATCCCTTTCCAAGGAACAGCCTTGCCTATTAACATGTCTGCAAGATGATGCTTAGTAATCTTTGGATCTAAGGAGCACTCTGGTTGCACTTTCTCCAAGACACACTTAGTTTTTCTTTGTGCAGTGCTCTTTGCTACAACTCAAAGGCATCCATTTCTTGTGTCATCTTTATTCATTTTCTAGCTCTGTGATGCATAGCAGGTAACTGAGGAGACCATGGCTGAATCAGATGCACCTTAGTCTTCAAAATGATATAATTGCTCTTAAGTATTTTGGAGAAGTCCCTGACAGTGGACAGCATTCTCAGCCGGATCATTATAATATATCTGATTTCCTAACAGCTGGTATCAAGGGTGTTGATTGTGGCTTTAAGCAAGATGACATCATTGACAGTTTCAATCCTTTCTCCATTTATCATGATGTTGACTGTTGACCCTGTGGTGAAGATCTTTGTTTGTTTTTTTTTTTATGTTGAGATATAATTCATACTGAAGGCTATAATTCTTGATCTTCTGCAGCAAGCACTTGAAGCCTGCCTCATTTTCTAGGAGCAAGTTGTGTCATCTGCATAAAGCAGGTTGTTAATGAGTCTTTCGCTGATCCTAATGCCACATTCCTCTTCATAGAGTCCAGGTTCATGAATTATTTACTCACCATGCAGATTGAATAGTAGAGAGAAAGGATACATTTTTGACACACATCCTTCCTGATTTTAAACCATGTAGTATTCCCTTGCTTTGTTTGGACAACAGCTTCTTGACTTAGGTATAAATTTCTTATGAGGACATTTTGTTTTCTGGAGTTCTTGTTCTTCCCAATGTTAGTGATAAATTTTGCACAAATAGACATTTTTCTAGTATTTCCTGCTTTTGGTCAGAATCTATATGACATTCTCAGTGATTTCCCTGGTGCCATGGTCTCTTGAACTTGAACTTCTTGGACTAAGCCCCACTTGAACACCTGGCATTTCCCTGTCAATGTACTATTCTAGCCATTTTTGGATGATCTTCAGCAATATTTTGCTTGCATGTCATATTCATGATATTTGGTCTATAATTTCTATAATCTTTTAAGTCACATTTCTTGGGAATGGGAACATATATGGCTCTCTTCCAGTGAGTCAGAAAAGCAGATATTCTCCAAATTTCCTAATAGACTTGTGAGCATGTTTATGGTTGTTGCAACTATTAGTTGAAACAATTGGTATCCTACTGATTACTGGGGACTTTTTTTTTTTGTCAGTGCCTTCTGTGTAACTTGAACTTCTTTCTTGAGTATCACAGGTTCTTGTCCATATGGTACTTCCTGAAATTTTTTCATGTCAATGAATTCTTTTTGGTACAATGACTCTGTGTATTCCTTCCATCCTTTTTTAATGCATCCTGGATCGTTCAAGATTTTGCTCATAGTATCCCTCAGTGTTGTAACGGAAGGCTTGAATATTTTTCAATTATTTCAGCTTGAGAAAGAGAGTGAGTTATTCCCGTTTTATTCTCTGATTCCAGCTCTTTCCACATTTCATTGTAATATTTTGCTTTGTCTTAAGCTCCCCTTTGACATTCTCTGTTCAGCGCTTTTATTTTGGCATCTCCTCCTTTTGTTCTGGCTTCTTGATACTTTATTGCAATTTTCATAGCCTCTTCTGACATATATTTTGGTTTATCTTTGTCCACTGTCATTGTAATAATGTTTTGCTCTCTTTATAGCTGACGCCTTTGATGTTCTCCCACAGTTTCTCTGCTTTGATCATTGGTGTCAAATGCATACAAGGAAGACCTATTAATAAGACTTGTTATTCAAATATATACATTAACAGCTAAAGTAAAAAAGGATGAGATTGAGGATTTTACCAATTTTTGTAGGCTGAAATCACCAAATATGCAATTAAGATGCATAATAATTATGTTGTTGTTGTTGTTAAGTGCCGTCGAGTCGCAGGTGAATCATAGCGACCCTATGAAGGAGAGTCCTCGACGTTTAGGTGCCTTTCATCCTCTCTCCAGGTTCATAGGGTTTCCGGAGGCAAGCTATTATGGAAGTGGACGCCCCTCCTCCTTAGAAGCAATATGGTAGGAATGTAGTTGGAAAGTACAAGCTTGTTGAGGCTAGAGATAAGAATAGTGGAATTTTGTGTGCTCCATGATATAGTCATAGCAAATATATTTTTAAAATAAAAACATAAAAGGAGACTTTACACATGGACCTCATCTGATGGGCTGAACAGGAAGCTATAAGATTGACCATATCTGCAGAAAAATTGTTGGAGAAATATAATTATCAGCAGTCAGAACCAGATCAAGTACTTTTTGTACTTAGTGATCATCAATTACTCAAGTGCAAGTTCAGATTGAAGCTGAAGAAAATGAAAATTACTCCACATGAAAAATATGACCTTGAGTCTATCCTTGTTGAATTTAAGAATCATCTCAAGAACAGATTGGGGCATTGAGTACTAATGATGGAAGGTCATAGTCGATATATGGGGGAAAAGTTCAAGATTAGTTTAATTGCATCTAGAGTTTTGAGAAGCTTGTTGATAAGAAACAAACAAGAATCCCCAGAGTAATCTAGGCTCTGCAATAAGCAGTCTTTGTGATGTGGTGAGCAGAAAGGGGGGAAAAAATCTTTCAAATATTAGTAGTCACTACTCAATCCCAAACCCCATTGTTCTTAATTCTGACTCATAGTCACTTTTCATGAGTGTTGTTATGTTAGTGCTGACTCTTCTTTCTTCCTCAGACCGGCTGGTGGCTTTGAACCACTAACCTTTCAACTAGCAGCCAGATATGCTATGCACTCAAAAAAACTCGAACTCACTGCTGATGAGAACTTTCTGAGTCATAGTGATGGTCCATTGGATTTCTGAAGTTGTAAATTGTAAACAAGTTGAGAGTTCTCATATTCTCACACCTCTGAGCAGCCAGTGGATTCAAAGGGCAAGAGGAGATTGTGGGGGCCTCTGGTTAACAGTTCAACAATTTATGCCTTAAGTCACCAGAGCTCCCCTGTTCTGCACTATATTAGCAGAATAAAATATTTCCTTTTGGTAGAGTTTCCTTTTCTCCAAGGACTTAGAATTTTATTTAATTTCCTCTGTGAGTGAATTTTCAATGAAACAACAGATTGATATGTTAGAGAACACTGCATAGGGTATGTTCTCTTGCATTCCAGAGAACACTCGACAGAAGATGATTTATGCAATAAAGGAAATTTATAGGTCCACATGATTGGAAAAGTGTAGCGGTGAAGTGAGTTTCAGGCATGATTTGGTGAGAGCTCTGACTCTGTTTTCTGTGCAGAGATGAGGTAACAGATGCCATGGCACATGAAGATCACCAAGAAGCCCAGGGATAAAGCTGAAGAGACAAAGAACTTCCCTCAGAGCTGACAGAGAAAGACAATCTTTAAAGGCAGAAACTGTGAAAATAATTTTCTCTGTGTTAAAGTCACTCAGTTGTGTTATTTCTATTATAGTAGCACTCAATATCTAAGACAGTTTGTGTTTTCACTTAGGTCACAGTTAAGATTGAACCATATTTTTCAAAATCAAGATTGCTTTTTGGTCACTTTGTCATAGAGTTGTAATGACCTTTTGCATTCTTCCTGGGTGATATTCTTTATATCCTCCATATTCATATGGTTTCGCTCATTAGTGTTCAAAGCCTCACCTCAAAGCTGTTCCTGAGATAGTTTTGAAATTCAGGTGGGATAGACTCAAGGTCAAATTTTGGTTCCTGTGGACTTGATTTAATTTTTCTCAGCATCAGCTTGAACTTGCATATGAGTAGTTGGTGATCTGTTGCACAATCAGCTGATTTTGAGCTTCTCCAGTGGTTCTTTACACAGATGTAATCGATCTGATACCTATACATACCATCAAGTGAAATCCATGTATATAGTCCCTGTTTTTGTTTCTTTTAAAACGTATTTGCAGTGAATAAGTCGTCAATTGTGCAAAATTCTATCATTCTATATCCAGCTTTGTTTCTGTCACCAAGTCTATGTTTTCCAACTATTGATCCTTCTTCTCTGTTCTCAACTTTTACATTCCAGTCACCTAATATTACCAATGCATCTTGATTGCATGTTCGATCGATCTCTGATTGCAAAAGTTGATAAAAATCTTCTATCTCCTCCTCTTTGGCTCTGGTTGTTGGTGCATATAGTTGAATGATGGTGGTATTCACTGGACTTCCTTGTATGAGTATGGATAGAATCCTGTCACTCAAAACATTATATGGCAAGATGGATCCAGAAATGACTTTTTAAACTAGCAACCCATTTTTCCCTCACCTTTTCATCTTCAGCATAGTGGATTATATGATCATCTGACTCAAATTGTCCCATGCCAGTCCATCTCATTTAACCAATATCTGGTATGTCAATATTTATGCCTTCCATTTCTTTCTCAACAATATCCAATTTTCCCACATTCATGGTTTTCACATTCCATGTTCTAATCACTAGTGTCTGCTTACTGTTCCTCCTTTGTGTTTTTATTCTTGAGGGCTCAGCCTCAGTTGCTATATCTGCTAGTCTAATGTATTGTACATAGGGAGCAAGACTTATCAACAACCTGTGTTACGCAGATGATTCAATTCTGCTTGCTGAAAGTGAGGAGGACCTGAAGTGCTTGATGAAGAAGGTGAAGGACTGCAGCCTTCAGTATGGATTGAAGCTCAACATTAATAAAGATTTTCACCACTGGCCTGTTTGGCAGCATGACAGATGGTGAAGAGATTGAGTTTGTTAACAGCTTTAGTTTGCTTGGTTCCACAATCAACACTCTTGATATCAGCAGCCAGGAAATCAAAAGACGAATTCCAACCCACAAGCTTATCCGTGGGATAAAGATGGACAATTTCCTCCCTTTAATTTACTGTCCTATAAACCTGCTGGAGGATCAGTTATAGGTTGGTTCCAAATCAGTGGTACACAAAAACAACATATCTTTATTACTATCTCCTTGCTCTATCTGTTCTGAGCTGGTTAATGGAAGAGTTGTGGTAAAAATGAAGGGTATCCAGAAAATAAATTAGTGATCTTGGTTCCAGTGTACTGATGAGGTGAATTAATAGTACACCTGTTACTTGCTTTACTCAATCAACTCTATTCCAACAAACAAAACACCCTCACAAAGTCAAGAAACCCAAACCATTGCCTTCAACTTGACTCCGGTTGACAGGGACCCCATACATGCCAGAGTAAAACAGTCTCCTTACAGTTTCAATGACTGTGACCTTTCATCACCAGGCCTTTTGCCAAGGAGCTTCTGGTTGGACTCAAACTTCCAAACTTCCAGTTAGTAGTCCAATAGTCTAACACTTAACTATTTGTGCTACCCTGGCACTTCTTTTAGCTTTATTTTTAAAGAACAAAATAATCTTCCTTCATTGACTTAGTCAATTTTTAACTCACCGTGGTCCTCAATCAGATCTCTTAGGTAGTAAATCAAAGTGGAAGAAGATTGTCCATATTTCTCTTTTAGGGGCTCTGGCAGATTGTTGCCACTGAAGATGGCACCCTCTAAGGCAGCAGCACAATTCCTTGTGCACTATCCCACTATAACTCCCTTTTAAATGTTATTTATTATTCCTCAGATGAACTTTGCTCCAGGGAAATCATCTTGTCACACAGAAATACTCAGGCTTGAAACATTCTGAGAACAGTCCTAAGAATTACTTTTACATATACAGGAATTCAATGGAGAAGTATTTTTTAATACATTACTTTCTTATAAGAACCCATCTTAGAAATACTGACTATATTTGTATGTTTCCCATTGAAATTGACTTGTTCTTATCCTATAGACTCAATGACTTGTCTAGGAAATTTGTTAAATTCAAACTCCCAGTATCTCAATAGTAGATCCTGATTAACAAGTCTTGAGTAGGGTGAGGCCTGGTCATTTGAATGTTTGACAACATCTCTATGTAACTATTATCAGGTTAGTTTAGAAAATAACAACAACAACAACAACAAAAAGCTTTCAACCTGATTGCCATTTAGTTTATTCTTTTTTAAAATTATTATTATTATTATTATTATTATTATTTTTTATATTGTCAAATGAGCTCTAACTGGTACAGGAGGAGACTGTCCCTCCTTCTCCAGCAGAGAATCTGGTGGATTCAAACTGCACACCTCTGGAATTGCAATGCAGCTTCTTGCCACTAGGCCACCAGAGCTTGCCTTGATTCTTAACTATAGTGACCACATAGGACAGAGAGGGGGCTCTTGCTAGGTAAGGAATTGTGCTGCCAGCCACTGGCTACTCCACAGGAGAAAGATGGAAAATCTCTTGCATGATTTCCAGCCTCTGAAAACCCTCTGGAAGGTCAGCAAAGAGCCAGTTTTTACTTAATGTCAATGAATTTTTAATTTTTAGAAGAGAGCAGAACTGTTCCATAGATGCTTTTAGGTCTCATATATTTATGGAAGCAAACTATTCCATATTTTGTCTGCATCTGTCTTCTAAAGAGTGGATAGTGGGTTTGACACATTCATCCTGGAAAGGATTAAACTGGGTGGCTCCTTGAAGGCAAGGAATCTGAGGCTCCATCTAACATACTTTGGACATGTTGTAAGGAGGGAGTGGTCCTTGGAGAGGGACATCATGCTTGGGAGGGTGGAGGAACAGCAGAGGAAGGGAAGGCCCTCTATGAGGTGGATTGATTCAGTGACTGGGGTAATCAGGATGGGTGTGTCGGAGACAGTGCGACTGGCACAGGACAGAGCAGAGCTTAGGGCTATTGTACATAGGTTCGCTATGAGTTCCAAGCGACAGCACACAACAACAACAACAACCTAATCAACTAGCAGCTGAGTGTTTAACCACCTCATCACCAGGACTCTCTTTTATTGTTATTAGATGTTGTCAAGTTAATTGTGATTCAAAGTGATCCTATGAACAACAGAACACAATACAGTCCAGTCCTACCCTATCCTTACAATCATTGCTCTACTTGGGCCCCTTGTAGCCACTGTGTCAATTAATCTCATTGTGAGTTTATATCTCTTGTTTGCTAAATGGTGTCTTTGTCCAGGGACTCATTTCTTGTATCAATGTGCCCAAAGTACATGAGACCAAGTTTTGATATCCTCCTTTCTAAGGAGCAACATGTCTGTACATATTCCAAGACAGACATGCTTGTTCTTTTGGCAATCCATGGTATATTTGCCAACACCAACTTTACTCATTGTTCAGTTTTTATGTGCACGTGTTATTGTTGTTGTTAGGTGCTGTCGAGTTGAGTATGACGTATAGAGACCCTATGAACAATAGATCTGAACCCTGTCAAATCCTGTGCCGTACTCACAATCTCTGACACACCTGAGCCCGTTGCTGCAGTTATTGCGTCAATCTACTTCACTGAGGGTCTTCCTTTCTTTGCAGACACTCCACCTTCCCAAACACGATATCCCTCTCAAATGAATAGCCTCTCCTAGCAACATGCTCAACATATGTGAGAATATTTATTACTCTTGTCTTCAAGGAGCATGCTGACTGCATCTTCTCCAAGACATATTTGTTCTCTAAGTAGTCCATGTGATATATTCAATACTCTTCTCCAACACCACAGTTCAAAGACATCAATTCTTCTTCTGTCATCTTTGTTCACTGTCCAGCTTTCAGCATTGTAACAAGTGATTAAAAAGATCATGACCTGAATAAGATGTACCTTAGTCCTCCGACTAAATCATTGCTCATCAATGATTTGGAGAGGTCTCTGACTGGAGACTTTCTTGGTGCAATATATAAGGCCATTGAAAATAACATGACTTCAGTCAGGCACACTTTACTACTCAAGGTAGAATTTTTGCTTTTTTAAATTAAATTGTATTAATTTTAAAGAACATTTTCAGAAATTTTGGGTTTCCATTCATTAATTGTTGCACTATTTTCTCTACCCTCCTCCCCAGTTCGTTCCTCTTTTTTTTTCTCCCTTGAAAGTTTAATTGTCCCATCGCCACAGTGCTTGTCAAAGGCAGTTCTGATTAATCTCCTTTGTCAGTGTGTCCTTTGCCATTCCCTATC
>NW_006399896.1:1904737-1914916 GCF_000299155.1 Elephantulus edwardii
TCCACAACTTTTTCAGTGCCTGTCTTGCTTCTTCCTTTTCTGGGATTCCAATGATGTGCATGTTATTTCTCTTGATGGTGTCCCACATTATTCTTAGGTTTTCTTCTTTTTCCTTCTTTTTTGAGCCTGCTTCTTGCTCTAGCATGTCAGTGGTGACATTTCTGTCTTCAGTTTCACTGGTTCTGTGTTTCTTCTTGTCAACTCTGCTCATGTGTCCCACCATGATGTTGGCATCCTCTGAAACATTGGACCTTATATTTTTAATAGTAGCTTCTTGTTTTTTCAGTGCTGCTAATGCCTTGTTTGTTTTCTCTGCAACATTCTGCATTGTTTTTTTGAGTTCCTCCTGGTTTTTGCTTGTAGTATCCTTTAATTCTTCAAGTTTGTCTTTCATCCATTGGATATATTGAGTCACTCCTCTTTTAAATTCTGTGTCAGAAATTTCCATCAGACTTTCTGCCTTCAGGAAATCCACTGATACTGTGTCACCCTTTGGGGGTGACATCTTGCTTTACTCTTGTGTATTGTGTGGGATAGCTTACTTTCTTCGAGACAATGATATGTTCCTGATATGAAGACAATGCTCTAGAGATCAGTTGGGAAGCTACTCCACTTTTGTGTTTCTCTGAACTTCTGACTTCAGAAAAATGTCAGTTCAGAGCCTATGAGGGCAATCTCTTATTGGTAAGACAGGTCAAGGTGCTTCTGATTAAAGGCAAATTGATTGCCCAGATGTGTAGGCACCGGTGTGGAGCCAAATATGGCGAGGCAGACACAAGTTGGGGTGATCGCAAGGGCAGGTCAAAGAAACCTCTGCTGTCTGAGTGTGCTCACTATTGGGGTTCCTACTCAAATTCCTGATGTCCATTTCCCACCCAGTGATTCTCTCAGTGTTCTCTGCCCGGTGGCATTTACGCAGGTGCCCTCACACAACAGCCCCTGCTCCAGCAGGGTCCTGGATCCAACAGGACCCAAAAAGTCAAGGTCAGATTCCTACCAATCCACTAGCCTCTGGCTGGTCTGCAGAGTCCACAAAAGCCAGCCAGTGGCTGGCTCATTTCTGGGCTGTCAGTGTGGCTCAAGAGAGCTTGGCCAAATTCCCCACCAGTGGGCATGCCTTTGGTTGCTCTCCCAGGTAATCAGCAGTGCTCCAGAAAACCCAGTCAGGATCCTAAGGGCCTTTCTCCTGCCAGATTAGTTCCACAGCAGCTCGGTTGGTAGCTCCGGTGATGGCTGGATCTGTGGTGGTGCCCTGGGGTCACAGGACAGTGGTGGGGGCTGAGGTTCGTAGTTGTGGAGTTGCAAGGGGGGCAGGGAAAGGAGGAGGAAGCAAGGGGCTGTGTGTGGGGGAACAGGAGCACAGGACTTGGACACTACCACCAGGAGGCAGGGGGCGGGGCTTGGGCGCTGCTGGGGTTTTATGCAGCAGCATGCTGTGTGTTGGGGGTCACACAGGCGCGGTCTGCAGGGGGGTCACACAGTGGCGGGTAGTCGTCACTCCTCTGGGGTCACACAGTCCTTGGTGGTCGCTCCTCTGGGGTTCCGTGGTGGCTGGCAGACAGTTGCTCCTCCCAGGTCTCTAAGAAACTGGGGGCAGTCGGTTACTCTTCTGGAGTCATAGGGTGGCAGGAGGTTGCTACCTACTTGCTCCTGGTGAGTTTCACAGTGGCTTGGCTGGTGTCTTTTGGCTGGGACTCAACTGTCCTGTGTGTGGTTCAAATTCCAGCTCTCTGGCTGCGCTGGGTTCCATCTGCCGACTTTGTTTGTTTTTTTAAAATTCAAATGTATGGACTGAGGATTAATGTCAAGAAGACAAAGATTCTCACCACTGGACCAATCGGTAGCATCAGGATGGATGGCGAAGAGATTGAGATTGTTCACAGCTTCAGTTTGCTTGGCTCCATGGTCAACACTCTTGGCACCCGCAGCCAGAAAATAAAAAAAACTTATTTAGATGGGAAAGTCTGCTGTTAGGGACCTCTCTAAAGTACTCAAGAGTAACGGTGTCTCTCTGGAGACTAAGGTCCGCCCGATACAGGCCATGGTTTTTGCAATCACTTGTTATGCATCAGAGAGTTGGACAATGACTAGGGAGGATAGAAGGAGAATTGACGCCTTTGAGCTGTGGTGCTGGAGAAGAGTATTGAATGTACCATGGACTGCCAAGAAAACAAACAGATCCATCCTAGGGAGGGTTAAACCAGGCTGCTCTTTGGAGGCAAGGATCTGGGGCTTCGCCTGACATACTTTGGACATGTTGTAAGGAGAGACAGGTCCTTGGAGAGGAACATCATGCTTGGTAGGGTAGAGGGACAGCGCAGGAGGGGAAGACCCTCTATGAGGTGAATTGATTCAGTGACTGGGGTAATCGGGGTGGGTGTGTCAGAGGCCATGCAATTGGCACAGGATAGAGCAGGGTTTAGGGCTGTTGTACATAGGGTCGCTATGAGTCGCAAATGACTCGATGGCACATAACAACAACAGCAACAATTCAAATGTAATCAATACTGAATACTAGTCTTTGATCTTCAGCAATGCTTCAAGTCTTTTCCTCTTTTTAGTGTCATATATATATATATCACAGCTTAATAAGTTATCCTTTATTCCAATTATGTGTTATTCCTTCTATAGTTCAACATCTTGGATTATTTTTAGAAGGCAGAAAATCCAGAATTATGTCTATTTGTGTTTTATTGACTGTGAAAAAGCATTTGACTCTGTGGATCATAATAAATTATAGATAACATTAAGAAGAATGTGTTCATGTAAAATGTGGACATAGATCAAGACACAATTATTGAAACAGAACAAAAGAATACTGTATAGTTTTACACTGTGAGAAATGTGAATCTGGATTATATCTTACATCCATTCCTATCTAACTTGCATGCTAAACAAATAATTTGAGAAACTAGACTATATTATATTACACCCATAATATTGTTTGAAGACTTATCAATGACCTGTGTTGTACAGATGACATAACCTAGCTTGTAAAAAGTGAAAAAGACTTGAAACACTTTCTGAAGAAGTTTAAGGACTATAACTTTTAATATAGATTAAATCTCAATATCAAGAAAACAAAAATCCTCACAACTAAAAAACAGGAGACATGATGGTTGGAGGAATGATTGAAATGGCAATGATTTACTTTTATTTGGACCCACAGTAAACATCCATGACAGCTGCATTCAGGAAATCAAGACATGTTGCATTGGGGAAATAGGATGTCAAGAATTTCTTTAAAGTATAAAAAGTAAAGATATCAGTTAAAAGCCTAGTGCACCTGTCCCAAGCGATGGTGTTTCCCATTGTTTAATACTCACATGAAAGTTGACCAATGAAGGATTGGAGTCTTTAAATTGTTTTGTTGACTAAGAGTATTGGATATCACATGAACTGCCAAAAGATCAAACAAATCTTCCCTGAAGGAAGTGCAATTCAAGGTTCTCTTCAGAGATAAGGATGGTAAAACTATGTCTCATTTACTTTAAGCATGTTTGTAGGAGGCACTAGTCTTTGGAAGAGACAATATGCTTTTAAAAGTTGAGCAAAAGAGGGCAAGACCTTCAAAGAGATGGACTGATAGAATGACTGAAACAATGGACTTCACACAGCAGAGATGCGAAGTTGTTTCAGGAAAGGGAAGGGTTTGGATCAGGTTTTCATAGGGTTGCTATAAGTTGTAACTTACTCCACAGCAAAGGAAGAAGAGGAAGAAGAGGAGGAAGAGGAGAAGGAGGAGGAGGACGAGGAGGAGGAGGAGCGGCTTCTGCAGCCACCATTATCTTCCTGGCCAATTAAAATGGGAGATACATTTCCGTATTGTTATAAAAATTAGGACAAATATAGAAACAACAACAACAACAGCAACAAATTTTTCCCAGTTCTGGAGGCCAGAAGTTTGAAATGAGTTTCACTGGTCAAAGTATTGGCATTGCTGGTTCCTTCTTGAAGACTTCAGGGAGGAATCCAGTCTTTGTCTCTTCCAGCTTCTGGTATTCATGGTATTCCTTGATTTGTGGCTGCCTTACTCTAATACCTGTTCCTTGATCACATTGCCTCCTTTTCTGTGTCAAATCTCCTATATTATTCCTAAAAGGACCCTGTGACCAAATCTGGCCCACTCAGATAATCCAGGATAATCTCCCATCTCAGACATCTTTACTTTATCATACCTGTATAGTTATTTTTGCTTTGCAAGGCAATAATCACAGGTTTCAAGGACTATGGATTGAATGTTTTGGCAAACCATTATTCAGGGTACAATGTGAGGAATAAATGATGCTGCTGGAGGCTGAACAGTGGAAGAGGGACCATCCAGCTATGGCCACGAGGGGATGACTTTAGCCTTGTCACGATGGTATACTAATAGTCAAGGATCAGAAAGAAAAATAACTTAACTTCTCTCTTTCCCTGCCTTCTGATATCCTACCACTGCATCCTGCATGTTAAGGCAGAAGATGAGACCCTAGAAGTCAACCTTCTATGTACAGAACAGGAGAGAGAAGCTGGTGGAGAATAACAGCCATCTCTACCTCTCCATTTAGTACATAAGAAGTAGACCACTCTAAGCTGTGAGGCTGTCTGAAGTCTTGGTCTCTGAACAGTATTTTGAGTGGCGGCTTTTAAACTGGCACACAGACCCTTGCTCTAGAGTTCACAGAGACTGAGATCTGGTTCCTTTTAGATAAGAGGAGATAGACTGAGGGATTTGAGGCTGGATTTCAGATTTTTTCCTCGCTGTCCCATGCCCTAGTCTGGGATAAAAACATTTCTGTTTGGTTGATGTGAAAGAGATTGAGTGGTAATAGGATCTGGGGCATTCAAGAAACCACATTCTGAAATCTGTACCAGATCTCACCTCTTTTAAGGCAGGACCCAGTCCCAGGAAATTTCACTGCATATCTTGTCTTCAGGAACCCCATGCTGTTCTGGAGAATGGTAGTGAAATTTTGATACTTTGCATACCTTAGCTGTCATCCTTATAAAGAAACTTAAAACTGAGCTTGGCTCTGCAAGGTGCTGGGGGCTGGCCTTGGTATAGTGAGCTGAGACCATAAGGCAAAAGAACCAGCCATCTGTATGCAATTCAACATCAGGCACACACTTCTCTTGGTCTCTGCTTTTTAGCTAGTTTCTGAATGGGTAACCTCTCTTCCTCCTCTGCACATCAGGTATGCCCACAACCTCCAATTCAGCCCTGTATCTCCTCCTCCAATGTATCTTTCCCCTCTCAGATTGGTAAGGCCCCTCCTGGCAGACCTGCTGGGTTTGACATCAGGTGTTCTGGGGAGATCCAGGTCCAAATTCCTGTCTTCTAATGATTGCCTTGCCTTTTAAATTTTTTCTTTTTTTTAAATTGACATTTGAAACTAAAGACAAAACCAGCTGCTTCTTGAAGGGGGAAAAATCCCTCAAAACATAAAAAGAATCTCTCATATATCCCTCTGTCCCCCAAAGCCCACACCAATAAAATGAGTTCAGCCAATAACTCAATCTCTTGGCTTGTTCGCTGTGACTAAAGCCTGCAGAAGCAGCTCAGCAGGGAACCTCATTTACCGGGGATTTATCATTAGTGATTTTATTAGCTTTAATATACCAACAAGGGCTACTGATAGTTTCAGGATTCCTTTCCCTGTGGTACTCCCCTTGCCCCCCTCAACAGGACAAATGTACTACTGTATTGATGTTTAATTGGCTTTATAATGTTGTGTAATGTGGTTGAAAGACACCCTTTGTAAAATGCCATCACTGGGAAGGGATCCCACAGCTTGTCATCTGCAGATATTAGCCACTTGCACCTTTCTTTTAAAAATTTCTTAGGGCTTAGAAGCAAATCTACCATAATTATTATAATAATCCTCAAAAGGGAGACACTCATCTGTCATGGTTTAAAGTAATTTTTCTTCCTCAGTGAGAATGTTCTAAAATGTCTTGTTTGGACAGAAAGGGCCATCCATTAATTGGTAATTTAAGCAAGTAACTTAAAGAGAGAAAGGCAATTTGCTTAATCAGACAGTTGGCCTTTTGAAGTTGGATGGGACTAGAGATGAGCTCACTGTTCCTAAAAAATACATTATATCAATTTGGTGTAAAAGGTAAAGAGGCATTGTGCCCTCCTACGGTTTCAGGAAAAGAGCATGAACACACAGTTTCAGCATCAGCCATGGAAATTGGATGATGGGCCCCTCAGGCTTTCTGGAAACTACCATACTGTTGAGGAGGAAACAGCAGCTGCCCCAGCAATCACTGGAAAGATGACAGGCCTGGATTAGACTCGATGCGGAGGCCAGAAACTCTTGACAGGGCAGTCACAGGCCCTGACAGGGCAGAACTCATGGACACATGGAATGCCCTAAGCGAAGCAGATGGAATTGCTGATAAATGAGTTGAAATGGCAGAAGTCTCTACTATTGCGGGGTTGATTGGATTCACCAAAGACAGCTCTCGGGAGGGGAAATTTCAACGTGGCCAGGCTGCCTTCAGATGTTAACCAGAGGCATTCAGATGTTCTGTCATCTACGTTTCAAAACAAGGTGTCCGGTGTCTTGATGAAATATCCTCTCTGTGCTTACCTAGACATGGGGAAGCAGTTCCTCTGTTGAAAAATGACACAAAGCTATTTGATTGAAAGATGATCAGTTTGGCTGGAGCCATAGACAAGGCAGGAGTGATTGTTACAATCAGTCTTTGGGGCTAAGCCAAACCAAGACCAAGGTCCACATTTGAAGAAAACATCTCGAATAGGGGAAGTGGGGTGTTACCAGGGCTGAGGTTATTAGAGTGAAGACATATAAAGGGCTGATCTTGATACGGCAACCTGAAACAACCCAGATGGTACATATGGAGATCTGGATGGGAGACGTATCTATGGGTTTTTTTTTGTGTGTGTAATATTATTTACATCCATAAAGAGAAGTGATCTGACAGTTTGGGAGCTTCTCTTGTGCTAGATGGGACACCTCAGTCATGCTCAGGAGAAGGGAGTGAGGTTCTCCATGGAAAAGGTGCATGACATTAGTTAAAACTACTGAATGACTGGGATGGATTTAAGTTGTTGTGTGATGTTACATTGAAACTGACTCATGGAAAACTTTCTAGTCATATTTCAGAGGCTGTAAATTGCATAGGAGGATATTGTCTGTCATTTGCCCCCGGGAGCAGATGGAAGATTCAAATTACCAGTCTTTGGATTGGTAGTGCAACTACTTAGCACCAGGCTATCAGAGCTTAATTCCATGAGAGTAGGAGAGAAAATAGTACTGCTATTTTTCACTCACCTTGTTAAGGATCTGTATCTCTTATCCTCACACTCTGCTTTTCTCCATGATAGATGGAGATAAGATAGAAATTATCCTTGATTTAATCTTATTTGGATCCACAGTCAACAGCATTGGTACCAGCAGTCAGGAAATCAAAAGTCATGTTGCAAAGGGAAGTCTGCAGTCAAGGACCTCTTCAAAGTACTGAAGAGCAAGGATGTAGTTAAAAGACTAAACTGTACCTGATCCAAGCCAGGATCTTTTCAATTACTTGCTATGCATCTGAGAGTTGAAACAGTGAATAAAGATGAAAGAAGAAGAATTGGTGCTTTGAGTAGTGGTACTCGAAATATCTCATAGACTGCCAAGAAAGGGAGCCAAGAGGCTGTCTGGAGGAAGGAATGGTGAAATTTCATCTCATGTCCTTAAGGAGGAGCCAGTACTTGGAGAAGGACATCGTGCTGGAAAGGTGGAGGGTCAGTGAAGGATAGGAAGACCCTCAGTAAGATGGATTGACAAAACTACCATAACAATAGGCTGTAGTGTGCCAGAGAAGACGAGGACAGCACAGAATAGGACAGGTTTCACATCTGATGTTAATAGGGTCACTATGAGTCGTACTCAACTCAACGACACCTAACAACAACAGTCTTCACACAGTGACTGTAATAACGAGCTTGATTAAGCATGGTAGAGATTGAAGGATTTCGCAAAGAGAGGGCAAGGTTCTGATCTGTTGTTCATAGGGTCACTATGAATAATAATAGTTGACTGGATGACACCTAACAACAATATTTAGTACTATTTGGTGAGTTCTGGCAGTGTAGTCCATAGGGAGTTGAGATGCTAACTATCTCAAAGGTGGCTCCTCTCTGTCAGTTCAAATCTACCAGCAGCTGTGAGATGAAGAGAGAAACTCTGGTGGGATTTATAGAACTGAAAATCGACTGGACGGTCATCTCTGAACCAGTTCCAACTGACAGCAATGAGTTGCACAAGCAGGGTTAATTTTGAACTCTCCTGTTGGGAGGTGCCATTGTTCTGTCTTTGTGCTTGTCAGTGATTCACAGATTTCACACACTGCAGATCAGCCAATCTTCTATAAAAGGGCAGGATTGTGCCCTCTTCAAATTGACTAGTTGTCATGGAGCTGATTCCCACTCATGGGAATCCCATGTGTATCAGAGCAGACATGCTCCACAGCCTTTTCAGTAGCTGATTTTTTGAAAGGGGATCTCCAGGCCATGCTTTCAAGAAGTTTCTGGGTGGGCGTGAACCACAGACCCTTTGGTTGCTAGCCACTGTTTGCATCATTCAGGAACTCCCATCTATATTTGTTGTTGTGTTGTTAAGTGCCATTGAGTTGGAATTGACTCACAGCTGAACCTCTAGCAGGTTTTCAGAGGCTATCAATCACAAAGGAGGAGATTGCCGATGTCTTATATGAAAGGAGAAAATCCTCAACACTCCAGTATAATACTAAGACATTCATTATCACTCAAAAGATCAACTGTTCAAACTAGTCCTTTCAAGAGGAAAAGACCTGATGATTTGATCTTATAAAGAGTACAACCTAGGAAACACTATAAGACTGTTTTACTCTGTCACTGAATTGGAATTGATTTATCACCCCCCCCCCCAATGTCTCAGTTGAGAGGACTTCGTTGGGATGGCAACCTAGCCAAGCTAATGGACTTGCCCGTCTCCAGTGAGGACAAAATATACCCAGAGGCCTGGGGCAATATAGAGGAAACAAAACTGACCAGAAGAAGGAACAAAACAGTGGATGAGAGGCTCATAGTAAGCATTACAGACTGGCTGACACAAAAGATCTATGTCAGAAAAACCAAAATCCCTACTAAAAGAAACAATAAGAAACCTAGGTAAAGGGAAAAAAATTTCCATGTTCACGAATAGGAAGCCTCAACATAGTGAAAATGATAATTTTATCAAAAGTCATCTACAGATTCAAAGGGAATCTCAAAACAGACACCAATGCCATTCTTCAAGGAGATAGGGAAGGCAATTTCTGATTTTATTTGGGAAAGGAAGAGACATTGAATAAAAAAGACTTATGAAAAATAAAAACAAGAGGCACCCTACTCCCTGATCTCAAAACTGTGTTACAGTAATAGTAATCAAAACAGCATGAAAATGGTTTAGTGACAGGCAAATAGATCAATGAAATAGATTTGAGAACCCAGAAATCAACCCATCTACCTATAGTTGATCAGTTTTTGTCAAAGGAATGAAACCTATTAAATGAGAAAATTACAATGTTTTTAACAAATTGTACTGACAAAACCTGACATCTATCTGCAAAAATCTAAAACAAAATCCACATCTCATGCTATATACAAAACCAGTTCAAAGTGGACCAGGGCTGTGAGGATGAACCCCCCTAAACCATAGAGATCATCAAGAAAAATTAGGAACAAATTTAGAAGCCCTGGTCTATGGCATTAATAGGCTTTCACATATAACAAACAATGCACAGATATGACGTTGTTGTTGCTGTTAGGTGCCATTGAGTCAAGTACGACTCATAGTGATCCTATGAACAAAAAAATCTGAACCTAGTCCTATCATAGATAACATTTATTGAGTACTAAAATATTAAACTTTGTGTGCATCAAAAATTTTTTCCAAAAGGGTGAAAAGAAAGCCTATACAAACTGGAAGAAATATTTGGCAATGATGTTTCTGATAAGAGACTCATCATTAAATTTATAGACTAGAGTTGAATAGAAGATTTCAAAAGGCAGCACGGGATGACAAAGCAAAATATAACAACGAAATGTGCAAGGAGTTGGAGTCAGAAAAGCAAAAGGGCCGAACTCACTCAGCGTATCTTAAGCTCAAGGAACTGAAGAACAAATTCAAACCTCGAGTTGCTATAATCAAGGATGCTTTC